>NC_056727.1:1096995179-1097307679 GCF_019279795.1 Protopterus annectens | reverse complement strand
AGTGTCTCCACATATGCTGTCAATCTCAGAGGAAACACTGTACTGGGGGTAAAGAACACCTCATACACATGCCATAAATATAGGCAACTTGCATCAGACAGGTTAGGTGGTAACATTGCCACCCTGTCCACCCCAGTTGTATAGGGGGATATACACATCAACCACACTCCTTCCCTTATCAATGGTGAGCATGTACATATTGCCTACTGATGGCAACAATAGCAAATTTTCATGGGGCATAATAACCTCACTGTCTGCCTCCTACATGAACTCATGCATGTGCTCACAGCTCCATCACACACCACAGTCAAACACAGACCTGTCACCATCCTTACACCATCCACATGGAAGATGGCAACTGTCAACCCTCTACACAGAAATGAATGGTGACTAGACAATTATCCAATCAAATGTCCAACATTGAGAGGAATAAGATAGCTCAGGGCCAGGAGTGTAATGCAAGCTGATATAGCCATGATAGCTTGGAGGGTTATGGTGTAGTTTGTATTATTTACAAGCAATCTACTGTCAATGTGCAATTTGACAACAGCATGAGGTCCTGTGACCTTTTTTCTGTTTTTGTCTTCCAGGTGACATGCAGAGGGCTCACCTACCAGCATTCTCTGTTGGGGAAACTGACATCTTCCCAATATGTAATCAAACATTATGCCCTGCTATTTGGACGGAGAGCAGATGATGTGCGGGAAAAGATTGTCCTGTGGAACAATCTGGTCCACAGGGTAAATGATGCTGGCCTACACAGCAGAACTTATGAGCAGGTGCAGCATTGTGCCACCGACCTTATCCACCATGCCAGTCAATGGGCTGCTGCTGTAGCAAGGGACAACTAGCCACAGGTGGGGGCCCAGCCATCCAGGCCCACTGACACCCACCAAGGAGATCCTCACCAACCTTGGGGCACCCGTCCAATGCACAAGCCATGAAGCTGAAGAAAGCATTGTGGAGGTGGGTTACACGCACACACACACACACACACACACACACACACACACACACTGGATGAGGAGCATTCAGTAAGGTTCCAGTGGGGATTAGTACACTAATGTATTAGGCATACATCTATCCAATTGTAGTTTTGGATGGGGATTTCTAATGCACAGAGGTGCACATCTATGGTGAGGATAGAACATTGTGTATTATTGGGGTTAGTACTGTAAATGTACAGACATGCTGCGTCCATCCTGTACCCAAGGCCACATGTGAGTCTGCTGTCAATAACTCCCTCTCACAACTACCTAGAACCCGCTGGTCTTCATATGAGACAGCAGCCTGAAGCTGGTGAGTATGACATTGTTTTGTAGTTGCCTGGCAATACCACAGGCTTGTGAAGGGCATGCAATTTACTATGCACACAACTATCAGTAATATCTGTATTGATTTATGTAATAGCTATGGTGCTTGTTGCACATGTTCACTCGTGCTGGGGTTAACTGCATTGCATCATAGTAGTCACCACTAGGGCCTATCTGACATGAATTAACCATTCCTGTAGCATACCTCACAACTTGTCAGTGCCAAGATATCTGGATAGAGGCCATCAAAATGGGCTGGACAAATGGCCTAAGATAGGGACATGTGTAACATATTAGTGGTATACAGTGGATATAAATTGTATACACACCCCTGTTAAGATGCAAGGTGTTCCTGTTACATACTAATTAGGACTACAATATGTCAGTCCTCACCTCTTCTAACCTTTAATGTGACCCATAACATGAACAGTTTACTTGGAAAACCAAGCATCTAGACTCATGTATTGCACCTATAAGGTTGGCCACCTTTGAGGGTGGTAGATGCTGTATCAGCATGATGTTTCAGTCAGGTATCATACCTCATGCTGCCATATGTGCCAGTACACTCACTGTGGCCTATTTGGCTACAATATCACATACATGGGCATTGTTGAGGCACACAGACCACTTCCAACCATGTATAGGTTGCAAACATCTGGATATTCCAGACACATCTGTACAGAGGACTGTACAATGGTTTAACCTGATGCATGTGAGGGAGATGCTGTTACCACACTATATAAAGTAATGGCAGTGGGAAGTTGTCACCAGCCTTGTATGGTACACACACCAAAATGGTATAAGCTACACAAGATATGATCCTCACACACACACACACACACACACACACACACACACACACACACACACACACACACACAAATAGTTGCCAGCATTGGGATTAGAACTCCTCCCTATCTAGTTATGTCTACTATACTGTTACACAGTTACCACATGTGCTGTAGAGCTTACTGAGCTTTCACATGGCCAAAGCTGCTGATAACTGCACAGCTGAGGTAAAGTATTATAGGTGGCAGAATCTCTGCCTTCTGATCCACCCTTACATCTTGCTAGTTCTTTTTCTCTTGCACTTCAAATATCATTATGGCTTGACACTTCACCAGGTTATTGTATCAAGAACTCTGGCACACCTGGGAGCCATCAGCAGTACTCGTTCATCACAGAAGTAGCTGCAGTACTTGCTAGTTATGTCCACCCCTCCTGGCATAATTGAACAGTGGTTTTCTGTACTTTCACCCATTGACCTGGTGCACTTGTCCATTCTGAGGCACTGTTGCAGCTGCCTCATGTACACAGACAATCCTGCCCTTTAAACTCCAAAAATCAGACCTGTGAGAGGTACCCGTATATCACCCAATGTGGACATATGCACTCTCCAGCAAAGACTGGACTAGCAGGTCAAGAGGATAAGATCAACACCTGCATCACACCATGTAAAACACATAGCTCACCATGACACCCACTTTGACAGCCATGGCATACAATGAAAAGCCACACACCTACCTTCACAGAGGCACTAAATGAGCATTTCCCCAAACAGCACAGGCCAGCAAGACGGACACCCACTCAGATACCATGACATGGCACATGCCAAGGGACACATTTAACTTATGCAGTGTGCCCCTCAATCTAAGCTCCTATGGCTAACCACCTTGCTCAATACAGTGATCATGGGTAACTCAATACTGAGGCACACACATATCCCACTCACTAAGTTGACTATGGAGCAAATAGCCAAATATCTATCACATGCCAGCATCCAACACATGACACAGCCAGCCATGGCACTCCACAACAACTACAACTATCACTCTGTATCCATGTGGGTGTGAGTGACTTGGGACACACCTCCCTGGACTACATGACAAGAGACATGGTAGAACTCTGATTATGTGGTCCAAGCAGGTGTGACAGTAGCCCTGAGAAGTGTACTGCCATCACCCAGAATGATGCTCTGGTACTATCAACAGATGATTGACTGCAACTTTGGTTTACATGTTTTGTGTAATTCCCAGGGGATCCAGTACCTCTCTGCTTGGGATGACATGATTGACAGAACCCAATGATTTGCGACAGATGTCCTATATCTGTCAGTGATGGGTTTCCAGGTACTGGCTAAGTGTCTTGCCACCCCTATGAAGCCTTATTAGACAGTGTTCTTAATGTAATTACCATAACAGCTAGCCATGTATGCAATCTGAGGGTCATGCTGCTCAACGGTAGACATATGTCAGGATGCAGTCAATCAAAGCACTCGTTGGACTGGAAGACACATGTCTGCTGTAATAGAATGGTGATTCACAGCAGCAGACAGCAGCCCTGCAGTCTCAGGCCATAACGCATTCCACAGCTGTCAGCCCCCAAACATGGAACACACCACACCTCCACAGGTGGTGTTGTCTCCATAGTCATTATGGTCAGGAACACCTCCAGACTAGTATCCCAGCATAATGCATTGGAGATACTTCTGGTACAACTGCCTTGGGGTAATAGTGCAATCCAAACCATAGCCTGCTATGGGTCCACATCTATGTTCCTAGACTGTCAATGCACATTCCTCAACACCCTGCCATCTATGATGGTCCAATGCAACACTGACATAGTATGAGACTTCAACTACCCCTCCATCACTTGGGGAAAGTAGCCAAGTGCCAGCACAGTAGCCCAACACATCCTGGGATTCATCATTTCCAATACCCTGGACCAGCTCATACTGACCCCCAGTAGAGGATGCAACAACCTTGACCTGTGTTGACCACTTAAATATGGGACTGTTGCTCATCCACAGTTGTCAATCCCTGCATGGTGAGATCCACACAGGCTGTAATCAACATGGAACTCAACATGTCAGCCATACCCATCACAAAGGTAACTACCTTGCAAAACCTCTCCAAAGCTGACTTTGCAACCATGAAAACAGGGGTGGATGACTTCACTGCACCCATGGCAATGGGAAATAGCAGCGTGACTGTGAAATCATACACATATGCATTTCACAAACAGGCATATGAATGCATGGTACTAGCCAGAGCCAACAGAACTGAGACACTGTCCTCCAAACACTGGGAGACAATGTGATGGTCCCCTGCCATTACTAAAGTGTACAACAGAGGGGGACACTGTTGCAGAAAAAGGTGGTGTCCCATGACTGTTGAAATCCCTTATTAGCCTCAAACACAACTTGGGATCCATTATGGAATCCCCTATAGGCATCTATGATGGCAGACATACAGCAGACACTGATGACAATCATAACAGCCTTTGATAGTTACTTCAACAACCTCCACAGCATTAAACACAAGTGTTGTCAGTTACTGCACAATGCTAATGCCTATCCCGAGACAACAGATATTGGCCAAAGTCTTGGCAACACATTCAGTGCCAGCTTTACCCCACCCCCCCACAAGTGAAGTGTTGAGTACATGTGTTCTCACATGCTGTATCCTGTTTCTGTTCTAGGTGCCTGTGTGTCACCAGGATGTGGCCTTGCAGCAAGACCAAGGGGTATGGGGAGTGTGGTAACAAATCCACTATGTCTTAGGCAGGATACAGCTGTATCTGCATATATTTCCCTGGTTTGTAACACAGTGATTGCATATGCCCCACAGATTATAGGGGATGAGGGTGGTGCATAGGTATATGTTGACTTACAACATCTGTTGTAGAGTGGAGAATGGTATGTGTTGTGGTTTGGACATACCTCTGTTTGCTAATAACCACAGACACAGTGGATATTCATCAACCAAACACACTGAAAGTACTATTCACACACACACACACACACACACACACACACACACACACACACACACACACACACACTTGCTAGTACTGAGATCCATAGGTTCATTGCTTCATAGGTGTGTAGTAGGTTAATGGGCCTGAAGGCTCTACAAGGCTAGCCCAACGGAATACCCTGGCATCAGGCCACATGACAATAGTCCCCAGTGTGGCTCAGGAGTATAGTCACTGGAATGGTCCCCAGGGGTGGATATTGTATTCCCCATCCACTCATCCAGATTTCTATTGTGGGTGGCCAGTGATGTGCACTGCTTCACATGTATGTGATTTGTATTCAATAGCATGGACAGTGTCTGGGTTGTGCACCTGTCTCACATGCATATTCTTTGAAGTGTGGAAGTGTGCTTGAGGTCTCTGGAGCATGTTGTGTGGACAGATTGGTATCTTCAGAAGTAGCATTCCTGACCTAGTCTGGTGAGGCATGGATGTGTAACTGAGGTGGTGATTGCACCTACATAGACAGTATAATATGTGGATTAATTGTAGTTATTACAGCCTGTCCATACATCGCATGTGTATAAGACATGGTATTCCCTTTGTGGGGTACATTTGCAGATTCTACAGTTGTTGCAGGTGTTCAGTGGGGAACATGGAAAAAGGGCCACTGCACACATTGATTGGGCTACTGAGGGGATGGAACAGGGTGACCATGTCCTTTTACTTGCTGGATAACACACACTTAGTCAGGAGATGTAACACATCAAAGTACTTTCTGATGTCAGTGACACTGTTGTAGTCAGACAGCTGATTGTCAACCTGTTTCCCCCATTTTGTTATAACAATGTCACTGTTCAGTGGACTACCACCAATGTATTACTTCATTTGAACCATGGTGTTACCAAAGGTAATGGCGGCACATCTCTTGGCATTGAGGTAATGTCTAGGGTTTTGACAACAATCATAGGTGTCAAGTGGCCTTTGGGTGAGATATTAACATCACATGGATTGGGTTTGTTACCACCCACCTTACTGTTGTATGCAAATATTATCAGCCAGGGTGCCTTTGTGTTCTCCTGCACCTCAGAAGGGTAGATCCCAAACATGAGAGGACATGGGTCTGTACCCTGTGTGACACCAGTCATGTCTGATCATCGGTTTGACATGGAGTCCACTGCAATCACATTGTGGGTACTATCTGTGAGGCAGTTTGCATGATTGATACAGTGGTTGATGCCTAGCCAAGAGTGTTTGTTTATGATTCCTGGGTGGAGAGCGGTCTCTAAGTATTATAAGGGTTGCTTTTATTGTTAACTAATCCATACTGTCACATAGTCATTGCACATGGCACTAAACATTTAGGGCTGTGGATTGTCTACACTAACCTCTACTTTGACAACTGTTAGCCTTGTAATGTGGACATTGGGGCATATACCAGGTCCTCAATATAATTTAGTAAAACCCACCCCCAATGGATCCTGTTATTTATACAATAACACCATCACCCACACAGGATATTGATGACAGACAGAGACACACACACTTGTCAGTACTGAGTTTCTAACCCACACACTTGTCAGTACTGAGTTTCTAACCTCTACTGATCTATGTATTGCTACTACAATGTTGCACATTTATTGCATGTGCCATGGATCTTATAGGATGAATGTTGTCCCAAGGTACTTCTAAGGTAAGGAACATCACCAGCCATTGAAAATACTGGCATTGGGTGATGTAGTAGGTGAGAGATTTCATAAAATATTTTACCCTATACACACATTTACATTTGTCAGAAGTGAGGTTCAAACTTCTGTCTATGTTTTTAGATCTTTATATTACACATTTACCACATGCACCACTGACCTTACATGGTTTATGGTTGCCAACAGGTACTTCTAAGGTGAATGATATCTGCAGGACTACTAAAGTAGAGTACTAAGAAGTGCACTGTATATAAATGGGGCCAGAATCTTTAAGGTATGAACACACACACACTATATATATATATATATATATATATATATATATATATATATATATATATATATATATACATATACATACACATATACTTGCCAGAAATGAGATTCAAACCCCTAACTATGTAGTTATTGCTACTACATTGTTACGCATTTATCACATGTGCCACAGAGCTTATAGGTAGAACAATGTCCAAAGATACCTCTAAGGTGAGTGACATCAGCAGCCATTGTAAAGTATTACACTTTGAAATGTACTGGCTGTGTATGAAATACCTCATCCAACAGATATACACACATACTCATGCAGACAGACACACTTTTACAACTGTCGGTACTGAGATTAGAGCCCCTACCCAAGTGGTGTTTTGCACTATAGCATCACACAGTTATTGTGAGTGTCATGAAGCTTATATGTTAGAGAGCTCTCCAAACGTGAGTGACATCAGCAGCAGTGCTAAAGGAGGGGTAAGGGAAGTGTAGTGAGTGTGAATGGCCTCAAAACCATGTCTCTACAAAGACACACCCACTCTGTCACACAGACACACACGTTTTCATAGTTGCCAAGACTGGGATTAGAATTCCTATCTAACTAGTTTGCTACACTGCAGTATTACACAGTTATTGCATGCACAACAGCACATCTATGGTGGTAAGCTGTCCAAAGGTATCTTTGAAGCTGAGTGACATCAGCAGCAGTGCTAAAGGAGGGGTAAAGAAAGTGTAGTGAGTGTGAATGGCCTCAAAATCACGTCTCTACAAAGACACACCCACTCTCTCACACAAACACACACATTTTCATAGTTGCCAGGACCGGGATTAGAACTCCTACTCAACTAGTTTGCTACACTACAATATTATGCAGTTATCACAAGTGCTACGGTGCTTACATGCTGGAGAGTTGTCCAAAGGTGAGGGACATCAGCAGCAACAGTGCTAATGGAGGGGTAAGAGAAGTGTAGTGAGTGTGAATGGCCTCAAAATCATGTTTCTACAAAGACACACACATTTTCACACATTTGCCAGTACTGGGATTGGAACACCTTCCTAATTAGTTTGTATACTATAGTACTACACATTTATCACAAGCACCACAGAGCTTATAGAGTTTCAAACTGCTCAAAGGGTTATTTCAGGGTGGCTGACATCAGCAGGAGTGCTAATGTAGGGCAATGGTAAGTGTAATGAGTGTGAATGGCCTCAAACACATTCATCTAGAAACACACACACACAATTTTACATTTGGCAGGACTGAAATTACAACTGCTACACGGATACTTATTTGTACTATAGTATTACAGTTTATACAAGCACCACTGAGACTATAGGGCTGAGGGCTAACCAAAGGAATTTCTACAGTAAATGACATCAGCATATCATGTGATATAGGCCAATGGGATGTGTACTGGGTGGGACAGGCCTCATAATGGGATTATCTCTGTCACTGTCTGTCTCTGTCTTCCCCACGTCTCTGTGTGTGTATGTTTGACATATATTATGTTGGCCTTAGATATGTGCGAGTATTCCTATCCAGTGTGTGTGTGTGTGTGTGTGTGTGTGTGTGTGTGTGTGTGTGTGTGTGTGTGTGTGTGTGTGTGTGTGTGTGTGAGTGAAGTATCAATGGTGTACAATTTGGTGTGTGTGCACAGACATCTGCAAATAACAGATATCTATAGTCACAAGCAATTTCACCCTGCCACAATGCAGGGCTTTATCAAGTAAATAACAACAAAAACAATCACAGTCATTTAAATACCCTATACCCTAAAAAGGCACCAAACTTCCTTAAAGGTACATAGACTAAAAACCTGTATAGTCAACAGTAAAATCATATCAAATCATGTTCAGATAATTCCACATTAACTTAAATAAAATCTTATAAAAATGTAGGAAATAAGGTAAAAAGCAGTATAAAAAGCAATATAAAAACAGTGTAAAAACAATGTTGTATTTAAATATAGCGTATCTCAGCTCTACAATTTACTAGCTTTCTTTTTAAGGTATGGCTTAATAGAAATATAATCATTCAAAGCTGGGGGTGGGGTTTGTGGCATTCAAATTGACCTGACAATAGGTTTCCCTACAGCTAAGCCAGTTCTCCCACTCACCCCTCGAGGGTCCATAAGTACCTGCTCCAAAATCCCAAATAAAACCCCAGTATGTGTTGGCTGCACAAAAAGGTGCTTGTAAAGGGCATTATTCAAGTTCTTTTTCTTAATATTGTAAATATGCTCATAGACATGCTTTCCCAATGCTCTTTCAGATTTGCCCACATAAAAACTGGGGCATTCTTACATAAGGCCAGGTACACTATACCATTAGTCATACAATTACTCCTTTTAAAATGTATTACACTCTTAATGTAGTTACCCAAAACTGTCCGTTCTTTATCAAAGATGTATTTACAATATCTACATCTACCACATTTTCTAGTTCCTTTTTTCTTTGGTAGTTTGTCTTATTCCTATTTCTTTCAAATACTTTTTTCAAGTTTGTACACGTCATAAACACAAACTTGGAGTTCTCACTTATTTTTTGTGCAATGTCTGTGTTGAATCTTAGCATTTTCCAATTATTTTTAACTAAATCCTTAATTCCTTATGAAGCGTAATTGTGCTCAACCACTAAAGCCCTTGAAAAATGTTGCTAGTCATTCCTTGTATTGTGTGAAAAGGTCTGCTTTATATCACCTATTAAGGGCACATACTTAACACCCCACCCCTCAGTTACTTCTAATACTACCTCTTTTATTAAACCAACTGGGTATCCCCTTTCCATAAATAGATTTGAGAAAATTTCAGTTTAATTGAAGAAGTCACATCTTTGTGATGTCATCCTAGCTGCCCTAACCATCTGACCTTTAACAAAACTTTTCTTCTGTTTCCATGTATGCGCACTGGTATAAGGGAGGTAGGAATTACTAAATGTACTTTTTCTGTGGATCCTAGATTTTAACTTGTTTCTCTGTGTAGGAGCATGTCCAGTATGACCTTCTATATTGAGTGTGTGCATCCATTCCAGGGAGAGGTGGACTCCAGTTCAGGATTTTGTGTGCTACAGCTACACCTAGCAACCTGTTTCTGCATGATATCTGTAGATAGGTTGCCAATATAGAGACACAATGGGCGTAACATGCATGGTTGGTTGTAGCATAGATTTTCTGACATATGTACTGTTTTACACTGTGATATATCATGTCATCAACTACTGACATATATTTTTATTTATTTTTTACTTTTATTTTACATTTGTTGACCAGGATAGTCTGACTGGATATATGTCCATTTTCAGCAGATGCCCAGGGAGAAAAGCTCCAACCATGACAACATTTACATAGAAATTCTTCATGATCATTATCAAAATAAACTTATTAACAGACATAGCTAAAAAAACCTTTTGTATACAGATTAATTAAACTGTACAGTGCCAGTACATAGAAATGGGTAGTGATTCTAATGTAAAAGTATTGAATAAAGATTTAAGTATATTTTTTTTTTTTCCCAGAACTCATAGGGAAAAAGAAAGCAATAGAAATAAATGTTATAGACATTAAAGGTTGTTAGGCAAGAGGAGAATGTATCAGTCTGGATTGGTGCATGGGCATAGCCATTGTGATTTTAGGAAGATTCTTAGTTGTTTCTTGTAAAGTGGGGTGGATGTAAGGGATGTTAGTTCACTTGGAAGGTTGTTCCAAGTGTTACCAACAGAGTTAGTAATCAGGCAATCCCCTATTGTAGTACCATATTGGCAGATCTTAGAGTTGTAAGATTTTTAAATGGGCTAATAAGGTTAGCTAGTATGGGAGTGTTTGTGGGATGGTGCAAGATCTTGTGAATGATAGTAAGTTGCTGGAAAAGAAGTTGGCTTTGCAATTCCAGCCATCCCAACAGTTTGAGATTTTGGCAGTGGTGGGTTCAAAATGGGGCACCAGTGACAAATCTGGTTATGCTGTTATAGGATGCTGCCAACTTATTGATATTGCTTTTAGAGAGATTTGTATAAATTGGAGAGGCATAAAGGTGGAGACTGAGTTTGGGCAATAGTAGTCCTAGCTGAAGCTGTGAGAAAGGGTTTAAGTCTATAAAGGAAACCAAGTTTTCTACTAAATGTTTTAATAGTTTGACTCACATATTAACCTAAGTTAAGATTATGATCAATTGTTGCACCTAAAAGTTTAGTGGTTGTGTCAGGTGCTATTACAGTACCATTATTAGATGTAACTGTGAAGTTAATAGCAGGGGACTTCTAAGTGGGAGTGAATAATAATAATTTGTCATTTTTTGGGTTCAGGAGGAGACAGCATTGATGGAACCAGTTTTCAACTAAGGTAAATACTTTTTGGGTACTGGATTGAAGTTCAGCAGGCAAGGAGATGGCACATATTAATGTTGAGTCATCGGCATATTGTATACAGGTGGTTTGCAGAAGGGAGATATTCAGATCATTAATGAAAATAGTAAATAGGAGAGGTCCCAGAATAGAGCCTTGTGGAACTCCAAGAGTGATAGGGAGCAAAGTGGATAGTTTATTGTCCCAGAGGACTGCTTGTTGTTTATTTCCTAGATATGGGCTTGAACCATTTAATTGTCTCGGTATCTAATGAAAGAGATGTAAGTATATCTGACAGTAGTTGATGGTTCACCATGTCAAATACTTTGGAGATTTCAATAAAGAGGGCAGAGGATAGCAAGTTGTTATGATTTTTATTAATGCAGTCTGAAAAGGATAGGAGTGCAGTCATAGTACTATGGAATGGCCTAAAGCCATGTTGGCAGTCCACTAGTATGTGATTTTGGAGGATATGATCAAGCAGTTGACGATGAATACATCTCTCCATCATTTTTGCTAAGGGAGAAAGTAGGGCTATGGGGCGGAAGTTCGAGAGTTCATTTGAGTTACCTCCCTTATGGAGTGGGATAATATGTGAGACTTTCCAGAGATTTGGGATGGAGCATTCTGTAATGGTTCTATTAATTAAGATGGAAATAGGGTAGGCAAATACTCCAGCTGCCATTTGCAGATATTCAGCTGGGAGGAGTTCAGCTGATGGAGTGCAAGGTTTAAGTTTCAGTAGTAAGGTGTGTATGAGAGAAGTTGGAATAGGCTGCAGATGCAATGGGTGGGGTAAATTGGTTGGCAAGGGTAGCTTGGTGGGGGTATCAGGAGGTAAGCTATTAGCTAAAGTTTGGACAGTTTCAGAGAAAAATTTGTTAAAAGTATCAGCAATTTGGTTGGGAGAATGTTGAGGCAAATTAGGGGGGTAGGTGTTTTGGAGAGTCTGGGATGAAGCAATTTATTTGTTCCAGACTATAATTTTTGTGGGTTTTGATGTTGAGTTTGCTGGAATTTAAGTTAGTAGTTTTTTTTTTTTTATCAAGGAGTATGGATTTATTGTAGCATTTCTAAGCTGTCTAAAGTGTAAATGATCATTTGGATGTTTTATATTTCTCCATTTGGTCCAGATTTTATTTCTCAGATGCATTTTATGCCTTGTCTCTTTTGAAAGCCAAGGAGCAGGTTTATTCCAAATTCTAACAGTCCGTGAGGTGACATGGTGTTCTAGGATTTGCAAGAATTTGTTGTTAAAATATGAGACTGCTTCATCAGAGGTAGGTATTTTAGGGGTGACCAATTGCAAGCTTTAAGATGTGCTTGAAAGTTAACTGGGTTTAGATTGTTCTTGTTCTGGGTAGTTCTTGAGTTTATTTGATTGGGAATGGAGGTTTGTAGTCTAGTTATACATGTAAGAGAATGGTCACTAATATCATCAGGAAGTATGTCTGTTTTATATGATTGGGGATTACTGTTAACTAGAATCCATTCTAAGGTGGTTTGTTTGTTGCTAGGTTTATGGGTTCTTGTAGGGTAGGTGATAGTGTGATAAAAAGCCATAAAGATTTATGTGAGTAGCAGGTTTGTTAGAAGTACAGCAATTCCAGTCAATATTAAAGTCACCAAGGAGTATGATTTCTTGTGGGAAGGATGTGGAGAGCCAGCTAAGGGTGTTTTCCAGGGTATTAATGTTGTTACCTGGGGGGATGTAAGAACAAATAATGTATATGTATTTATTAGCATTAATTTGAAGCTTGGACATTAGTATCTCAGCATTACTAGGTGAGGGAGGTTGAATATCTAGTGAGGTGACTTGCAATTCAGATTTAAACAATAGCACCACCCCAGCACCCTTTTTGCTTAGACAATGTGATCTCAGGATGTTATAGCCTAGTGGGATTATATCATTGTCCATAGTAACTGGCTTGAGCCAGGTTTTTGTTAGACATAGGATATCAAAAGAATGTATATCTAACAGGGCATGACGCTGGGTAATTTTATTATTTAAGCTATGCATATTGAGGTGGGCTATGAGAAGAGAGTTTTTGGTAGTAGTGGGGGTAGAAGAAGTGGAGGGTTGGGAGGCTTGGGA
Organism: Protopterus annectens; assembly: GCF_019279795.1. Classification (NCBI taxonomy): domain Eukaryota; kingdom Metazoa; phylum Chordata; order Ceratodontiformes; family Protopteridae; genus Protopterus; species Protopterus annectens. The sequence goes on along the minus strand of NC_056727.1, from coordinate 1,097,294,204 downwards.
ATCATGGATGGTAATGGTAGGACCTGGGTTTGGATGAATTTCACCATGTAGTAGTAGGTACTGGTGAGGAACCTATGCTAGTTTCACAAGTTTACATAGAATAGGGTCAATTTTTCTGGTTTGGAAATACTTTGGGTTATCTATGAAACTGTAGTAGAAGGTAGGGTGATGAGGATGTTATGTTACTATGGGTTTGTGAAGTTAAAGAGAGAAAGGGGTTGTTTGTTTTAAGGGGTGATGAAATTTGGTAAAGATTAGGGATTTATAGCCTGCAAGGCTGTGGGATAGAAGTATAAAGGTAAGAATTATAGACAAGATGAGCACGTAAGAGTGTATTTGTAGGCCAGGGATAGACATAAGAGGAATGGGATGGGAGATAGGAGGTTAAGGGTTTACAGGAGGCAAGTTATGGGTGGATTTATTTGGAGAGAAATATTAGGTAGTATAATGTGTGTAGATTGGGAGCAAACTGATAAATATGTAATGAGATAGAGTGAGTAATTGGTTGATGTGGGATGGAGGTGTGGCTATAGCAATATAAGGTTAGGTGCTTTGGGGGTGGGTGAGATTAGGGGGTGGGGTAGGGTAGGGGAGTGGATTGAGCCTGCAGGACAAACGGAGCGGGCAAGAGCTGTAAGGTGAGTACAGCAGAAAAAAGTATCAGCTGTCTGTAGAGTTTTGGCTTTAAAATGAAGAATTAGAGTGAAATAAGGGGGGGGAATTATGTTTCCTTGTCAAAATATGTGGTTAATTTAGCAAAGTGAGAGAGAGATTTCCAAGTTGTTTAGCAAGGGGAGTGGAGCTATAGTTAATCACTGCAAATAGGTAAAAGTCCTTTGGGATAGATACGTAATGGCTGAAATTATTCTGTTGGTCAAATGCTGCCACCTAGTGGACAGATGGAAAATGCAATTAGGAGAGGTAGGCAGGGAGTTTATTCCAGTGTAAAAGAATACAGGTTAAGGCGACAAAAGACTATAGGGAGATAGTGCTAAGACTATAGGGAGACAGTGCTAGGGGTATGTGGTAGGCTGCTAGATCTCACAGAGAAGGGTTAACAAGCAAATATCAGCATTACAGATAATGAGGGTAAATTAGGTATTAGCAACATACATGCATAAATACTTAGTATTATAAGCTTTATGAAGTCTGGCAAGCAGTCAGCTTCAGGGGCATCTTCAGGTTTAGCTGGAGGTTGTCCTTTTAGTTTTGTGGCAGGGAGGGAGCACCAGGATCACTTTACTGTAAGAGATGAAGAGAGAACACTGAGTTAGAAAGCTTGATAGATATCATTCTTTGTTCACAGTTAATTACCAGGGAAATACAAGATGAATGAAGCTGTGACCAATATTCTGTGGCATATAGACTACATATTCTGGCACACTTCTGTCATTGTGGAGGGGTAGCTACAGATAATAGACTGCTGGTTCTGTGTAAATGATCGAGCACCTTGGTAGTATGCTGGCTGTTGATCCCTTTCTTGTGCTTTTCTCAACTTAACAGAATGGCAATATCCTACTGGGGCCATACATCTCAGCAGTACAGATACACCCAGGTTATCCAGAGGCAAGACTCATATCTGGTCAGTTTACCTTCACATTGTGGTTTACAAGCATTTTTGTGACTATTCATTCATGGGTTTGCAGTCAGGGGGTAGTATGGGCAGACATTAGAGTTTCAGCCTTCACACACTCCATGACATCCATGCTTCTACACATCCCTCTGTTATCCACTCCTCTTCCTAACATTATGAATGCAATATCTCCAAGGTATCCCTATAGTTGGGCCTTTATCCCAGTAGTATTTATTGCATGGTCCACAGTTCTTGCAGTAGGACATGGGGTGGCATGCTACTGGCATTTGTCAGCATGGCCTTGCATTTGTTTTCTGTTTACAGTGTTAGATTTTTAGTTAGGGCCCCATGACATTCCGTTAATTGGCACTACAGGTGAGGCATGGGCCTTTGCCAGAAGACTGTAGGCCATTTGAGAGTGCTGCAGGCCATCTGCAGCAGGCCAGTGCATTATGTCACTCATACGTTCCCAGGCTGTAAGCCAGTGGATTACCCTGGGGTGACAGTGATAAGTAGTTGAGGTGTTCCTGTCATTCCTTCCTGTTCATACTGATCCACAAGTCTGGATGTGGTCAAGTTGCTGCTTACAGCTAGGGACACACCTGCATGGGACACCTATTCAGCATGCAGCATCTCAATCACTACAGCAAGGATATGACCTGTGATAAACCTGTGGCTGATGGTGGGGTGAGCTGGGTGCATGTGTGCTATGGAAGTTACTGGCACCTGACTCACAGATATACCTGGGATATTCCCCTTATGCTGGCTTGTGTGTGGACATGGGTAGCCTGTCATTACTTTATAATTGTGTCTTTTGTGGTATGCCAGTGATTGGCCAGACTAAAAGTATTCCATACTAGAGGGACATCTATTGTGATGCTAACCTCTATGTATAATTCCAAAGTTGTGTGCAGTTGACAGTTATTTTATATGCACTTTGTGTAAGTTACTTCCATCTGTGTACTGTTTCTTTGTATGGTCCCCCATTCATGGCATGTCCAGCTTTTTGACTGTGACAAATATTGACATCTGGACAGTGAGTATGTACAACTGCTAACATGGGTAAAGCTGAGAAGCATTGTGGTTGGCACTGCAGTTGTTGGAACATGGCCCTGTCGACCACTTTACTGTACCTAGGCCACTGAGACACAACCATACAGGCCCACATGCTGACCACTTCCAGGCAATAATAAATGCACAACAAACTTACCAGACTAACCCCTGCATATTGTACACATGCAGCAATGTAGACTGGGACAGCTCTGGCAATCTGTGATTCAGTGATATTACTCCTCAAACTTACGTGTTACTGCATTTCTACATGGGATTGTGGGGGGGGGGGTGCACACCTGAAGACTTTGCAGACTTTAAACATTTGCAATGACTGTACTGGTATTTTGGTTATTCTGTTGGCTTCCATTTCATATTGTATTGGGACCTATCATGCAGAAAGGAGACATATTAGTAGAGTACACATGTTAGATTTTAATGGCATAAATTTCAGTTTCAGACTTCTTACCGTTCACAGCTAAAATACAACTGCCAGACCTGTTGTATTATGTTTGTGGAGGTCTGCCATCATTTAGGGGTCTTAGTCTGGCCTTTCTTTATGGTCATCTTCACCTGTCCTGCTGGGTGAGGCTGGTGGTGGGTATGCGACCCTCATTGACATCCATGTGTGTGACCTATTGACACCCACAGCTATTTGGGCCATCACATGTATTGCGATGGAGGTTGTCACCTTGTGTAGTACTGCCTAGTACGTTGATACCAGTATTTTGGATTTCCTGCTGTCCCATATAGATGTCAGCTATCTGCTGCTATCCCATTCATCCACCCAATTCCTTTGAATGTTTGCATCTATACCATACATACAACTATCAGACCATACTACTCCATTCAGTAATTGATAGGAAGGGTGACATACCTTGTTGCTGGGCCAGTACTGAGGACAGTGCTGAAGGTCTGACTATGTTGGATGCATGTAGTGCACTCCCTAGACATGGTAAAGCACATGGAGTGTCATGTTTGACATCTCTTTTACTGCATGTGCAAGTCAGAGAGAGGTATCAGTCCCTGGGTCCCTATGGTGTCAGTGTATGTGCTACGCGTTGCCTCTTTTCCAAGGCCTTGGCATAATGGGAATGCCTCCTTCTGCCTACAGGGGCAAGCTCAAGAAGTTCCTCCTCTGAGTCCCTCTGTGCCTGTGCTGGCCTTGGCAATGGTGGGGGGCTGTGTGGCCCTGCCCTGTTCCTATTGCAGCTGTTTCCACAGGATCATACTGTGTAGCATGGCACATACATTTGTGTACATATAGCTGGAGAGTACTGCAAGGTTCCACTGGATATGTCAAGGCAGTGGAACCCTGACTTGAGCATTCCAAACACATGCTCTACAATGATCCTGGTTTGTGCGTGTGCCTCTTTATGGTGTTTTTGTTCAGGTGTGTGTGCATTTCTGATGGGTGTCATCAGCCATGACTCCAGTGCATAGCCTGCATCTCCCACTAATTGGCCATTTGGGATCTCCCCAGCAAACCCCCTGATACAGCTGTGAGCAATGCCAGATATGGGAGTTGTGATAGCTTCCAGGGCTGTCAGCACACACTTATGATAATGCCCTGGGCATCGCACACAACCTGGCAGTTGGAGGGGAAGCCCTTGCGGTTTATGTTGACCTTACACAGCTCGCTGGGTGGTGCTTTGATGTGGATATGTGGATGTGCATGTAGTCTATAGCACCAACTAACTCAGGGTATTCTGCAAGAGATGCATACTTCTTGTCAATGCCTCACAGGTGTTGGGGAAATATATGTGCTCATTGGCATGTGGTGTCATGGCATCCAGGAACTGGTAGAGTACCCTGGATGCTGATGCCTGTGAGACACCCATGATATCCCATTTGGCCTTTGGAAGGCATTTGTGGCTAGTATTCTTAAGCCTACACATACCTTTGTATCCACTGGGATGGGCTCCCCTCTGTTGGTTCTGTGTGGAGGTGGGGACGGCACAGCTGGACGATTTGCTGTAGAATGTCCCTGTCCACCCTAAAGTGCTCCACTATCTTCAGCTCATGTAGGCCCTGGGAGGTTACCCTGGGTCTGTACACTCTTCTCCTCCTCCTCACTGTGTGTCGGTTGTCAGCATTCTCCTACTCACCACCATCAGTCTCTAGCACATATTAATGGAGTAAAGCAGCAGCAGCCTCTAACATTTTTAGTTAGTTTTGCCAGTTAAAAATCCCCCATCTGTGCACACCAGTGGTGTAGAGTTTGTGGGAAAAAAACAGTCTGAAAGGTGCTTGCATAGTTTATATAAGTGTGCTGGGCTGCTGCATGTGTAATTGGCTGATTCTGATACATTCCACCTGCCAGCTATACTAGTTCTCCTTGATTGCCTTCCTACTGCTGTTTCTCCTTCCCAGTTCCTCCCTATTTAAGCTCTGAGATGAGCCGTGCATACCCAGTGCTCAAATGTAAACAATGCTGCCATTTCCTTTTTTTTTTTTTTTTTTGGATAAAACGCGGTGCCCATTTAGGCTATGTACACACTGCTCAGGCACATTCGATACCCCCCCCCTTCATTAGCTGTGCTTAGCTAAGGGCAAAGACAGGACACAGAGCTCCAATGAGCTTGCAGCAAGCATGACACACCCCCTTATAAAGTTATTCAGCTCTTGCACTTGCACTGTTGTATTGCTGCACCTACACGGTTAGGTACAAGCTGACACTTTGAAGAAATATCTGATTCAGTATAATGCCCCTCATTTGCATACCCCAGTGTGTAGGTCATTAGTTACTGCACTAAAACAGACCCTTTCCCCTTGACAACCAGTGCTCCCTGGTATTGTTTACATTTTGCATGCCATTGACTATAATGGCAAAATAAAAAATTAACTTAAAATTGAGTTCTCATTTTTTTTTTCTGGCATGATCCCATTTGCACGCCCCTGCCCTATGCTTAAACAGCCAAAGTTGGCCAAAAAAAAAAAAGTTTAATTTTCATAATAATCACTTTTTAATGCCAATGGCCTTATATTTGGCCATTGGCATGTCTAATGTACATAATACATGCTTTTTCACGAGCTGTCATGTCTCCGTTTTGTCAGCTGTAGAAATGTACTCAGTTATTTTCTGCATACATTTCTGCACTGACACTGTTCTAGCACAGAGACCTGGCAGCTTGGTGAATCACTAAATCACCTCATTTGCATAGTTTTCACCAGCAGATGAGGAGATTTGCATATTTGCTGGTTTTCTGTGCTAGAATAGTGTAGGACCGCTCGTGCACGTGAAACCTATACTATCTTGAATCGTATGGTGGCCATTTACCATGCAGGAGCTCCTACACTGTTTCTGCATGGAAAATATGGCTTCCTAAAATCTGGAGAGTGTTACAGTTCAATAAATAGTGCAAGGCAAAGGGAATTATATGAGCTGGTGGGATCAAGAATGACATGATAGCTGGCCTGAGTACAGCTGAGGCTCAGTCCAGTGAATCTGGACATAACATGGGAGCGGCTATTAGTAGACGTATGCAGTTAAGCAACTAAGCCCATTCCTAGATTGTCTGAAACTCAATCTTGAATAATAAAGTGGAGTTAGAACTGGAAGAGATACCTTGAAACAACTGAGAGAACGAACCAGTTTGACATGAAAAGAAAGAAGCAGTGCCGTGATGAGAAGTAGATGTTGGCACTTCCAGAAAGGTATGTAAATAATGGAGGTGCAAGTTAAACCCTGGTTGTCTACATCAGTGACAAATTGTTTCTAAATGTAAATAGAGGTATGACTTCCATTCTTATAGTTCTTATAAAATTAAATGCTGTTTATTTGAATGTTTTAAACTTATTACTGAAGCATATAGGGAAACCTTTATAGGATATGAAAGAAAGGCAGAAGACAATGTTAGCTGATATAATCACTTACTTCTGTAGCTGAGTGAGCAAATGCAAGTCAATTCTTCTCAATTGTTAAGATCCTTTATGATAACACAGTACTCACTCAGTGTTTTGTCTGAGGATATGAGAATATGATTAACTGGTCAGTAGTGAAACACCACAAAGAAAATGAGAAAATAACTGATTTGTCTAGCCAGCAGGGCACAGTTATATTAGGAGGGGATACCTAACACTACTCATGCGTATAAGGGAGCACATGGGGTATAGTCTAATCTGTCACAGCAGGTTACCAGACTCATAGTTATGGTGGAGTAAAGGGAGTGGCCTCTCTGGGTGTAAGATGTTATGGGTTGCAATCAGCAATGCCAATCAGATATAGTAAAAGCCATGCATTTTCAGCATTAATTTGATATCAAGCTTACATTACATAAACACAATTGTATCAAGTTATTCTTATCCATTTTTATGTTGGACATTGATATGCAATCACAGGTTGTGACTGCTTGGCAATGAATGCTTATTTAGGGCATGTTATGATGTGCCTGCTCCGTGTGCATTGAGTGCTGGCTTGTATAGCACACCTACACAGATAGTTTAGTTCAACTCTGGGGCAGTGTATGTAATACTTGATGGAAATAACTTCCTTGTCAAAGAAGTATTGATATTGTACTTCTCAATGTCATGTGAACTGTAACATGTAGCTGCTTTCCAGCATTCTGACTAAATCTGATTGCTCATATTATATTTTAAACTCCTTTCTTATTGCACACATTCAATTCAGTTATTTGTAACAGCCTCCATTGATATCTGAAGTGGCACAAGTGATCAACAAAGAAATCTGTAGAGTGCCTAATAAAATAAGCAGGGGTTTGAATCTGGTAACATCCATCTGTTAGTCAAATGTGTCAGACATCAGTGGCTTACACACAGGCAATAATTATGACACACCCAGAGGGGCAACGTTTTCAGGCCTTGTCCTGCAAGGTAAGGCATCCATACCCCTTATGACAAGGAAGTGCTGTAACCCTTTCAAGGATGTGCTTTATGACATGACTGATATGCATATCTGTCTGGTGTCCATGATTGCTATGCATCTCTCCCATGTGTGTCCTGGTATGTGTTAGAAAATGACATGATGCAAATATTTATTATGTCATTCATTGCTCATAGGCATTAGCTATTCTAAAATAATTATGTTCTGCATTGCATGTCTTCATCCAGACATTTCTTAAATACTTCAATTGTTTTCATCACACTATACAACTTAATGGCAAATGAGAGATTCCATAAAAATGTATTACTGTGTGCATGCTGCTATACTGTCTGACACTGTGATTGGTTCTCTGTTACAACAATTTCTTGTGTGTTGCTGCATGTTCAATTGCCATTATGTTAATGTTCCTTGTAATCAGATGTCAGCATGTCCAGTAAAACAATGTCTCAATTGTTTCATATCAGCAATGAAACACTTGAAATCATGACATGTCATCTGATCTGTGTTGTCTTTTGTCACTTATGAATGCTGTGTGTTGTTAGGTTACCATTTAGCATTTACATAGCATATACATGACTATGCAACACCTGTTTGGTTGTTACATGTTTGTAGGTAAGCCCTTTCCTATGGGTGCCACTTACATTTCTTTACAAAAACATGTCCATGTCTGATGTACCTGACATTATAGCTTTACGATCCATTTGTTCATGTGTATACATGCTAAGTTGGAGAATACAGCAGTGCTGTCAGCTTGCATAGATAAATCCCCTGTACATGCATCTCATATGCAATAACTGCAGTCTGTGCATTCATAGTGTAAGTAATGTAAGCACCACAGTGAAAATCTGACATTTAAAGTTCAACAATTCACTTTAAACGGAATGATCGATCGCAAACATGTATTACACCAGTTGTGTACGCAGAGAATACAATTTTGTAATCATGTGCTTTTATTGCTGCTCCACATACCACCAGTTATTTGTAAAATGGAAATGCCCCCCCTACTTAACAAATATTTACATCACTTTCCCTCCAAGTACATTAAATAGATATTTATTCAGTCTATGACACTCTTATTGGAAACATTACTTTAGACAGTTGTGGGCATAGTAGGGACTAAAAACTCTATGGTTTCTTTAAGTAATACACATAGAAAATAGTTTTACTGTGTGGGACATTGGCTTCTTTTACATTATGGCATGACATACATATTGATTGTTGTACACCAGGTGATTAACATTCAAACATTCCTGAGACTTCATGTGAGGATGATTGCACATTTGTTGTTGACTCATACTTGCACTACATGCATTTTCAAGACAAACATGCAAGTCATGCATAGGGCAGCGCACTGCAGAGTAACAGTAATGGCTTATGTGAGAATAGATTAACCAAACTTGTAAGACAGTTGCAAGTGTAAACACCATACAGCAGACATGCATTAAACAACTGAATTAATTGAGGCAGCATCATTCTGAAATGAAGTAATACCAACATGCAAATGTTGTGCAACCTAAAGCAATAATTAGTTGTCTCTTTTTTGACTCTTCGATAGCAGCTGATGACAAAGTGCAAGCACATGCATAATCATATCTTGAAGTGTTGAATTTAGAATAGAACTTAGCAGTACATTATGTTGCTCCGTGCTAACTTTCATGCAAAGATCTATCCAAGTGAGGCTTCACAAGTGGGAGCAGGCACATTAATATAACAGCAGGATAATGATGTGTTAAGGAAATGTGCAGCCAACATTTACAGCATAAGGAGTCAGACAAAACATTCTGAAACATTTTTTTCATTCATTTGGATTTGAACCTTTACAGCATTCCAACAAATAGATTTATTCCTGAGTATTATCTAAGCACACCATGTAGGAAATTATGGGTTCCAAATGGAGAAATGAAAAGTCAGCAAGCAAAGGAGAGTAGTGCTGCTGAAATTGAATTCATCTTCAAGTCTTGGTGAGTACATTCAAGAGGTGAACCCTGTTTTTCACAAAATCTCACTAAGTTGACACTGATATACAGACTGTATTTATATAGCATACATCATGGACATAAGTACTTCAAAAATTAAAAATGGTAGCTGGATGCACAAGACCCAGGATAAAAAGTGTCCAATCATAGTAGGCGCATTGGTGCCAGGACTGGAAAAAATATCAGTGTAGAATCCTCAAAATTCAGAAACTTTCCTATAATGGGGCCAGGCCAGGCCCAGGGGGAAGATGCCCCCTCCCCATTGCAGAAGGAAGTAGCAGTCCACAAAAATCACAAAAACTGATAGGCCAAAGAAGATCCATAAAGGCGATAGTGTGGCTATTAAGGATAAGAAAGAAATTATGTATTGTTACTATTATGCAAAAAGCCCCGAATATCCAGACACAAGATATACAAAAAGATTAAGAGAGAAATAAGAGGAAAGAAAAATTCTTCCACAAGAAAAACTGTAAGAAGATTCAAATAAAAATTTGTGGTCATTAATACTACAGATTTTTGAAAAACAGTGTATAGACTAAGAAATTTTGATCTCTTTGGAAAAATAAGCATCTGAGGAAGTACAGAAATATAAACAATAAAACCTAGATATTTTTGAAAAGTATAAATAATAGACATTGGAAAGAAAGAGATCTGATATGGTGCAATATTTATGCAAAGGAGAAAGCTAAATTAATTAACATAGTAAAGGCAACTCCAAAGATATAGATATTCAAAGAGAAATACAGGCAAAGGCATCCAGACATGGAAAATTTCACAATAAAAAAATATCACAAAGAGGGAATGTAGAAAAGATAATTACTAAAGCAGAAGTTGAAAAAAATAGAAGTTGAAGTTATGGAGTGCCTGCGAAGTGAAGGATTTAATGTAGAAGGTCTAACACAGGTTACACCACAGCATGATGGAACAAGTGCCCAAAGTAAGGAGAAACAGATAGATTAGATGTCTGAAGAAGAAATATGGACATGGAAAAGAAAAAGAAAGTTAATATATATAATATTTATGCAGAGGAGAAAGCAAAACTAATCAATACACAAAACACAGCAACAAAGATATTTGAAGAAAAATACAGGCAAAGGAGTCTGGACATGGAAAAATTTACAATACAAAAAATAAGAAGACAAAGAGGGAAAGTAGAAAAGGAGATCAGTAATGAAGGAGTTAAAGAAATAGAAACTGAGATTATGGATATCCCCAAAGTGAAGGATTCAGTGTAGAAAATCTAATTCAGAAAGTACCACAAAAGGCTAGAGCAATGAAACTTCAAATTAAGGGGAAACTAGTGGAATGGGAAGCAATTGGTCAGGTGCCATATGAAGATATTTTGGAGACATCCACAGGAAATGAGTATAAACATTCACTTGAAACTGGACAGCAAGAGAAAGAACTGGAAACTGTGGAAACTCAGACAGTTAATGTTGAGAATTGATAGGTCAGTGAGTTCTCATATGACAGTGCAATAGATGGCACAGGATGAAATTGAAGAGAAAGTGCCACAGGAAGTTGCAATAGAACTTTCTACAGAATGCCCACAGGAAATGTCAAACAAAAATGTGCCCTCAGTTTAGAAAGAAACAAGCTAAGAGAAGAGTTTTTTACTTAATACAGCTAGATAGACATATTAAGATCAATGAAAGAAATAGACTGCAGAAGGTCAATAAAACCCCAAAAGTCAGAAGTTCGATAAAACAAATGAACAAAATAAATAGGACTGGTCATACAGATCCATGTGATATAACAGATGTATCCCAGAAGTATCCCACATTCATAAGCATAAAACAGTGGCAGATCACTTTGCAATTAAGCAATGATAAAGGAAAAATTATTTTTTCCAAGGATAAAAAATCAAAGGGGATGTTCCAGGGTGATTCCCTTTCACTGCTGCTGATCTGCCTTACCCTTAACCCATTAAGCTGTCTATTTAACAGCTTAAGCCATGGCTGTAATTTGGCTCCTAGAAAACAACAAAGTGTAAAGACTTCTCATCTTTTCTTTGTCTATGATTTGAAACTGTATAGCTCAGCAGATGAGGAAGTGAAAGTACAACTGCAAGTTGTCAAAAGTTTCAGATGATATACGCATGTCATTTGGTTTTGTTAAATGTGCAAAAGCAACCTTTAAAGCAGGAAAACTGCAACACCAAGAAAACATCAGTTTGGGACAAGAATGAGATATAAAAAAACTTGAGCAAGAGGGAGTGTATAAATAAATATAGGATCACAGGAGGTTACTAGGCTATTGGCCTAGCCAAGAGTTTAACCCATGTTTAGACAAGTCAGCACCCACAGACTCTGTCCAGTAGGGACACAGGTGGAATTCCAGGGGTGTATTTTCTGTTTCCCATCCAGTTATCCAGGTTGTGCTTAAAAAGGGATAATGAGATACTCTGCTTGATTTGAGAACTGATGAATGATCAAAAATAAAACATGAACAGATGTGAATAAAACTTAGTAAGGAGTACTTTAGAAGACTTAAATTAATCCTGAAAACAGTGCTGGCATCTAGGAACAAAATCCAAACTATAAACCAATTTGCTCTTCCTGTCCTAACTTACTGTTTTGGAGTGATTGACTAGCCCCAAAATGTGTTGGATAGATTAGATAGGAAAACAAGAAGGATGTTTCATGCTCAGACGATTTATAGAATTCAGTGCATACCAAGATTACATATTCCCCGTTCCGAAGGAGGGATGGGCCTCCTTGAAATTGATTACATGTACAGATCTGCAGTTGTGGGAATCTGCACATATCTGCTGACCTCACAAGACCCAAATGTAATGAAAGTTTTGAAATGTGAGGAGAATAAATCTAAGAAGACTTCCCTGCTTAGGCTAGCAGAAGCATGTCAGTGTCAAGTAAGAATGGAAGTCAAACCACAAGTGGATAAAAAACAGGCAGCAACTGAATGTGCCAAAAATACAAAAGAAAGAATATAAGGTGAAGGACCAGATAAGGCAAGAAATGTGGAAAATGCATAAATATAGTTGCAAGTATAGAAAACTTCTGGAAGAACCTCATGTTGATCAAGAGCAAATTCAGGGATGGTTAAGGAGAGGCAAATTCAAACCAAGAGATGAAAAGTGAATATTGGTGGCACATGCTGGTTTGCAAAGTCCATTGAACATGTGGGAGAAATAGACAAATATAAGTTTTGTAAAACAGAATTGGAAAAAGTTGCACACCTCATTGCTGGTTGTGACATACTAATGGCAGAAGGACTGTATACTGACAGGCATAATAATGTGGCAAGACTGTTGCACTGGGGATTGTGCAAACATAATAATAATATTGAAGTAGCTGAAGAGCACTGGAAACATGAGCCACAAAAGCATCATAGAAAATGATGAAGTTTATATCACATGGTATCAGCCATTACCAACAGTTCAAAAGATATATGTGAGGAAACCAGATATAGTAGTCCATGAAAAGAAGACAAAAGTAGCATTGATCATCAAAATCGCTATACCCAGTGACTACAGTGTCTTGCATACAGAGAGACACAAAGTCATAAAATATCAGGATTTGCAGACAGAAATGACAGCAATGTGAAAGATACACAGACAGTTCCAATAGTAGTAGGAGCAATGGGGCTTATAAAAAAGAATCTACAATCGTATTTAGATATATGTTACCAATACACGTAACCCCATACGAATTGCAGGAGTTATTACTGGGCACATGCAGGTGCTGTGAAGAGCACTTCTGGGTGAAATCAAAGATTGAAACAATACTAATTTCATGAACTTTAATCATACTTTGACTTCAGAATGGAGCCAAATCCCATCATGGTATTAGAAACCCAAACGATATGCAGAAATTAAAAAGGGAGAAATCGTACTTCTGATAGTTAACATTTGACAACAGATCTCAGAAAACATGAATATATGTTTTCATCTTTATCCTATTGATCCCTGTAATCTGTACAAGCAACTCTTCAGCTTGTTGAAAAGTACATTAAACAAAATAAACATAGCTTAGTTCATAGGCACATAGGCAAGAAGAGAATAATGTAGATGAAGACAAGAAAATCACAAGGTATTGCCATAAGCTCTGTATTTCCATTTAGCTTTAGTTGCAGATGTTGCCTGGCAGCAGACATTGTACAAATGCAGAGGTGGAAGAATAATGATACAGAAGGGGAAGAGGCATTGACATGGTGACACAGAGGCAGAAACAAAGCAGCTTATGACAGACGAAGGATAATGGTGCATATATGTAGCCAACAGGTAAATGTAAAACAGTGCACCAAAAACAAGTCAGTAGCATTTAGCTAATGGCTGGATTAGAACCATTTAAAGTAGTCAAAAAGCTTTCTTTATATGTGAACATTAGATCATCACACCACAAAGGAATCAATCATTCATGGCAGTTATTAGACAAGGGTAAATAGTGATTGATGGAGACAGATAAGAATAGCAGCAGTATGTATTGAGATACATGTAGGAACATGTATGTGACGTGTTACTTGTACCTATTAAATCATTATTAATTTGTCATACTCTGTACAATAAAGTGCTTGCTATTTGGTATTACAAAAAGGGGAAGGAGAGTGCAATAAAAATGAATAAATGAGCAGGATGAATTTGTCTTAACTCACTCAAGGCTACAGCATAATTTTTTGTACACTTCCATTTCACACCATAGCTCCTAATGGAGTGAAGAGCTTTTTGGGGCCTGACTTCTTTAATCAAGTGATTTATCAACTAAAAATATGCAATATTAGAAAGTGTGAAGAGTTATTGACAAAATGACACTAAGACTGTTAATCTAGGATATCATTTTTCATAGTTGTGAACCATACATGTTATTGAGGGGTATGGTGTGCAATGCCGTAATGGGAGACAGCAAAAGTAATTGCTGATATCACATTATACATGAGATACTGCTATTTGTTAGTAATCATGAAATAAATACTATTTCCATATGTACTTGTTCTTTCGGCTATTCCCATTAGGGGTTGCCAGAACAGATCATCTGCTTCCATTTCTTCATGTCCTCTACATCTTGCTCTTCCACACCAACCACCTGCATGTCCTCTCTCACCACATCCATAAAACTTATCTTAGGCCTTCCTCTTTTCCTTTTACCTGGCAGCTTCATCCTTCGTATCCTTTTCCCAATATACCCAGCATCCCTCAGCACATGTCCAAACCAATTTGTACTTAATATTTTAAAGCCAAGTGACTTACAAACTATTGCAAGACATCAGATGAAACCTTAGATGCTCTTGAAGAAAATTGTCTTTGATATTTCCACTGTAAGTTGAACATCTTTAGAGATATCCAGTCTTATTTTATATTGTTAATTATACAATTAAGCATATGTTTTCATATTTCTGCAAATATTTCAATGAACATGCACTCATAGAATAATTTTTTGTTGTCATGTAAAAACTACCAATAGATGTCTAGGTAGTATAGTTTACAAGATATGACAATTTGTTTTTGAAAGTTTAACAAAAAATTGTATGCATTATAATATAGTATTTATGAAAAGACTGAATGCACCGGCTGTTATCACTGTAAAGAATACTTTTTATTAATAACACTGCTACTTGTATCATTTTAATAGCTTTCATTTTTTCACAAAATATTTAAATTTTTTTTATTTTCTGCTTTTAAAGTTTATTTTTCAGAAAATGCTCTGGAATGTAAGACATGTGTAGGCTGCTAGAGGTGTGACATTCCACACCACATACTTGTTAATGAGTTAATAAGTGTCCCTGATGGGGCTGCAATGTTTTTGCAAATGATGTCTTGCTACAATATTCATAAATTTAGTACATGGAGAGAAACAGACTACAGACCTTTGCATTTAAAAACATAACAAAATAAAACATCATGAATTAATAAACTGACCTACAGCTGTAATCAAGCCCATGATACCATGCAAAAACATGAAGCTACAAACAAGGTAATCACATGAACACATCACACAAAAAACTCCCTTGTTAATAGATCCAGCAGCCAATGAACTTTTCCATTAACTGCATCACAGTTTTGCATAGTCTATTCTCACAGCATGGTGGATTTAAGCACATTTGCGTGAAAGTAACCAGACCACTGCAAAATAATTAGATACATGGCATGTCACACAGTTATAATATTTTACTACTGTACACATTTGCCACATCCATATATGATGCCAATGTATTTATGTGTAATAAACTAATCTCACTGCTATGATGTAACACAAAGAAACCTTTACTCCCCTGTGACAGAGAAGAAATATGCATTCAATTAACTTTGGAAATAAATAAACAGTTATAATATTTTACTACTGTACACATTTGCCACATCCATATATGATGCCAATGTATTTATGTGTAATAAACTAATCTCACTGCTATGATATAACACAAAATATGCATTCCAGTAATAAAACATAATTGCTGCTTCTGGGTATTGAACCCACATACAGTTAAGCTGTTGTTCTCATTGCTTATGGGGAAGGAAGGCATTATTGAGATGAAAGCTGATGTATGTCTTCTTAAAATGCTAGTGCTTGAGGGAATGAAAACAACTTTCTGGCTTGGATTTGGACTTGAGTAATACTTATACTCTGAGGTGATTTAATCTCTCCTGGTATGCCACACAGTTTACAGCTATCTCATCTGCAGCTGTACAGTACAAAAATAATATATATATATATATATATATATATATATATATATATATATATATATATATATATATATATGAAAGCATAATGAGTACTTATGTTGGCTGACTAGATCATTAATGCCATATCATGCCATATCCTAGCCAGATTATGAGTCTGTATATTTACACAACTTGGGGTGTTCTCAGTTCTAAATTCAGCCTCCTATCAACTTAGAAAGTCCTGATTGTGCTTTTTAAGGTGACTGTAGTTGTGATTGCATTGTACTCCAGTGCATGGAATGCATGCTGCATTTGCAGCATCCTTGGCTAAGCTATTCCAAGCCTCAAACTTATGCTGAGACTCTGCAGCAGCCTACAGTTGTTGCACTTCATAAGGAGTGCCAGAAATATCCTGGACTTCTCAACACCCCTCTTTTGTGCTCTAAATTTAGCACTATTCTCTCCATCACCAGCCATGTCTGCAAAAGTTAAGCTAACAAAATATGTTTGAATTGGCTTACAGTTCAGATCTCACAGGAAAATGGTTGTGCACAAAGATGCACAGCCTTACAGGCTGCATTTGCACAATTGAAAGTGGATGGACTCCTTGGCAGGCACATTTGCACTATTTACATCACAGAGCAGTAAAGATTTGAAACATGGCATTAAGCTTTGCCATGTATGATGTTCAATCTACTGACACAGATACCAATGTTCAACAATGAATTGCTTAATCACATGGCTTTTACTTCAAGCAGTTTGGAATGAGAAACAGGATTAATTATGACATATTGTGCTATTGGGGCTTACACAATGTTAAACTATAGTTGTATCATTTGGGAGTTGAACTTATGGGATACATCATGCAAAACTGAAATATAGCTTATTAATTGATATTGCCACAGGACAACTACCTTTCAAGTATAGAAATTAGAATTATTTGTGAATGAATGGGCATACAATTCAGAGAGGTCTGTATGTTTGAGATTTCTGTTTGTAAATATATTTCATATGGGTGCAGTTGAATGAGAGGAGTAATGCAGTCTGTGGTATGTTACATAGATACTTCACAAGACATAACTGACTTAAAAGCATAGTTTGGATATGTGCTGAGTTACGAAGATTATAAAAAAAAATATTGTGCATGTCATACATAGGATCATAGGATGTTACTAGACTAATGGCCCTGGGGGCCTTACAAGCCTAACCGAGAGTTTATCCTATAAAAGAAACCTCAGTTAGCGCTTGTTGTCCCTGTCAATGAGGGACACAGATGGAACCCCTGGGACAAGTCTGTGGTTTCCCATCTACTCATCAAGGCTGCACTTGAAGAGGGTCAGCGACGTACTCTGTTTGCTATATATGAGAAGTCTATTCCAGACCTGTCCCTCCAGCAGGTTTTGTTGATGTTGCATATTAGATTCAGGCCTTTCTAGTTGGCAATGTGCGAGGAGTTAGACTTATAGATATGGAGCATCTCTAGTAGGATAGGGTACGAGATTGCCTCGCAGTTGAGACACAGATCACTTCTGAGCAATCTGTATGATACAGAGTAGAGTGATAGTGATTTGAACCTGTCCACATAGGACAAGTGTTGGAGACCATGGATTCTCTTTGTGAGGTATTTCTGTGGCATTTCCAGTTGGTGCAGATGTTTGGAGAGATGCATGCCAAACATAGGCAAGTGAAATGGATATTAAATGTCATCGTCAGATTTAAGAATTCAGACACACATTAGCGTGAGGTTATATGTGAAACAGTAATGATATATGCTAAACAGAGAAGCTTACTTATCTATGCAGTATTTTTACATTGCTTGCAAGATACGTGTTTAATAGCATCATTTCCTTTTATTTTATAGACCCAATCAAAATGTTGTGAAAAATGGGATTCTTATAAGTATTGCAAAGGTATGTTTTAGCAGCATTCAAGCCTCTAATGTGCAACGGAGATAAGTATGTGACAGCCAGAAATTCTCCCCTTAGTACTGTCCAGAATGCTGAGGAAAGTGCATCTTTGCCAGGCATGATTGCATTGCGGCCTAGACTAAATTTTTAATTTTTTTTCTTAGGTAGAGAACTGTGTTTACATGATGCCGAGTAGACACAAATTCAACATAAAATGACTAAAAAAATAAAAGATATGACATGTTGTAAATAATGCTTCATGTGACTTATTTCTCTTAATTGACTTCAGCTGCACCTTCTGCCTCAAAATTGGACATCAGTCAGGTGCATTCTCTGCCATAAGTACTATCCATGTTCTACAGGGCTGCAAATCAATGCCAGGCATGTTTGCTCTACATAAGGCAGCTTAAACTAAATTATTCACTTGTTTCCTTAGGTAGCAAACCATGCTTGTGCATTGCCAAGCAAAGAGCAAATTCAACTTAAAATGACAAAAAAAAATTACATACAGTAAATAATGGCAATGTGATCTCTAAACAAGATTCAAACAGTACTTCATGTGGCTTCTTTTTCTCAGTTCAAGTCAGTTACACCTTGTGCCAAAGAACTGGACATCTGTCAAGTGCATTCTCTGCAGTAAGTACTATCCATGATGATGGGGTCCAGACAGTGATGCCTACATAAGGCAGCCTAAACTATAATTTTCACTTTCTTGCATAGGCAGTGACCCATGTTTGTATGATGCTGAGTGGAGACCCAATGTTAAATGGATTTGAAAAACAAAACAAAATGTATACAATAGAGAAAAAAAGCTGATAGTAAATTAAATACAACCAGTGGGTACATGTAGCAATGACCAGAGCATGAAGTGCATTCAAGTGACAAACTCATCCTTCTCAAATCAGAAATGTATTTTGTGGAACACATTGTAGTTAATGACAAATAACGAGAAAGTGAAAAAACAAAGGGCAGGAATCACAAAGGCTTGCACGGAGTGTAAGAGACGTGTAAGACTTCATGCAAGCCTCGCGATCCAGGAACAGCCCGAAACTCCGTGTAAGAGACCAGCTAAAACGTCTCTTACACGGACTGGGTGTGGATATGCTAAATACTTCACTTGCAGCTGAAAAGCATGCAAATGAGGTAGAGTAGCGATCCACGAAGCAGAAAGCAGCCCGTGTAAGAGCCATTTTAGCTGCAGAAATGTACTCAGTTGACAACTGAGTACGTTTCTGCAAATGTCACAATGGAGCCATGTCAGCTCCAAATAAAGGGTGCATATGTGTCAGGCAGCATGCCAATGGCCAAATATATGGCCATTGGCAAGGTACCTCGATGCAAATATGAAAAATATTTTTTTTTTCGGCGATCGCCGATGTTTAAACGCAGCTCAGCCCCGCGCAAACGGGTTGCGCTGTATAAAACATAAAAATGAAGGTTATAAACCCACAAATGTGGGTTTTATGCAATACATGGATTTACAATACAGGGACCAGCAGACCAAAAACAATGTGGCCACTGTTTAGTGGTTGCTAAGGGGGGAAGCTGAGTCTAAGAGATGTAACTAAGCATTAGTAGGCAATCTGATGTAAATGAGTGTTAGGATACTGAATTCCACTGTCACATAGCAAATGAGCACATTCTGAGTAGTGTAAGAGATACATAAGGGGGAGGAATAGAGTAGGAGATAGGTGACATCACAGGGGGGAATGGTAGAAAGAAATGCAGTTCATTGGAGGTCAGTGTTACATCACAGATGTCAGACACATATCATGGAAAGAGGAGTGCCACAAGATAAGCATGGGAAAGTCAAGAAATGGAAGGTGTACACTGTTGCTTACACCAAAGTTTTTTGCTGGGCGTGCATGCGCACGTGTGCGCACCATGAAGCGGGGGTAGGGCAGTGTGTGCACGTGTAAGGCAGACTGAGCATGTGGGAGTGTGTTGGCAGACTTGTAAGACTGTTTGTGCTGGTGTGTGTGCATTTTAACCCGAATAAGCAGATTCTGAACCGTGTAAGCATGTGAGCGCACGTGTAAGCCACTGTGATTGTGTTTCTGCTGGTATGCGCATTGCTCCCCCCTGAGTAAACAGAAAGGAAAAAGGAAGCAACAGAATTAGTAGGAAGCTAGCAAGGAATACTGCTGGAGCTAGCAGGTGAAAACAATTAGAAGCAGGCAATTACACAGACAGAATAGTAGTTCAGCCAAGTACTTAAAACTCTGCAAACAGCAGTGTAAGATGTTTCTCTCAAGAGACACTGCAAGACAGGAGTAAGCTATTAGAAGTTAAAACTGAAAAAGCTGAACTCAGAGCAGAAATGCTAGGGGCTGCCATAGCTGTCATAAGGAGACATAGGCGACTTGCTGAGGGTGGTGACAATGCAGATGGTGCCAGACTACCCACAGTGAGGAGATGGAGAAGAGTGTACAGGCCCAGGGTCACCTACCATGGGTTACATGGCTGGAGATAGTAGAGTGCTATAGAGTAGACAGAGACCTCCTGCAGCAAATTGTCAAGCTGTGCAGGCCACGCCTCACAAACAGAACCAACAGAGGGGAACCCATCCCAGTGGAAACCAAGGTATGTGTTGGCCTAAGAATACTAGCAACAGGTACCTTCCAGAGACCAACTGGTGATATGATGGGGATATCGCAGGCATCAGCCTCCAGGGTACTGCACCAGTTCCTGGATGCCATGTCAGCACATGTCAGTGATCATCTATATTTCCCCAATGCCCATGAGGTATTGGCCAGCAATGTGCGTCTCTTCCAGCAAATAGCGGAATACCCTGAGGTAGTGGGTGCAATAGACTGCATGCACATACGCATCAAAGCACCAGCCGGTGAGCGGAGTAGGGCCTACATTAACCGCAAGGGCTTCCCCTCCATCATCTGCAGGTCATGTGTGATGTCCAGGGCATAATAATGAATGTGTGTGCTGGCTGCCCTGGGAGCTACCATGATTCCCATATCAGGCATTTGACGCAGCTGTACCAGACATTTGCCAATGGGGACATCCCACATGGACACCTAGTGGGGGATGCAAGTTATGCACTGGAGCCGTGGTTGATGACACCCATCAGAAACGCACACACACCTGAACAGGAACGCCATAATGAGGCACACGCACAAACACGTAATGTAATAGAGTGTGTGTTTGGGCTGCTCAAGTCATGGTTCCGGTGTCTGGACACATCTGGTGGAGCCTTGCAGTACTCACCAACTACATGTACCCAAATTGTCATGGTATGTGCTATGCTACATAATATGATCTTGCGAAAACAGCTGCAGCAGGACCAGCATAGGGCCTGGCCAAACAGCCCCCCACCATTGCCAAGGCCATCACAGGCAGAGTGTGACTCGGAGGAGGAACAACCTGAGCCTGCCCCAGTAGGCAGAAGGAGGCATGCCCAGTATGCCCTGGCCTTGGCAAAGAGGCAATGCATAGCACATACACTGGCTCAGTAGGAACCCTGGGAATGATACCCCTCTCTGACTCACTCATATAATAACATGGATGCCTAAAATGACATAACCTGCTCTCAAACATGTACAGGGAGTGTAATATGTGCATCCGACAGAGGCAGCCCTGCAGCACCACCTGAGGCATGAATGCCATGTGTTAAGTAATGTAACACCATCGAGGACCCTGACTAACATCCTACCCTCACCATGCATGATGCCACAATATGACGATGGGATGATCAATTGCAATAATTGGCTGAAGTATTGTAGTTAGTCAAAGGGGATCCAATGTGTGCCAGCCTGGGATGACATGCTGAGCATGACATGATGCTCCACCTGCTAGCGGTGGCATGCACCTATCAGTCCAGGCCTCATGGATACTGGCAAAGGCTGTTGTTACCCACAGTGTGCCCTGAATAGGTAAGGCTCAAAACACAAACCCACCTCCATAGGTATCACAAGGGATAAGAACCTAGATGTAATGCTGCCCAATGCCAGAAGTCTAAACAGCATGATGCGTGCAGTGTAAACTCACCCAGTATGGAGAATGTTGATATCTGTCCTGTAACAGAAAACTGGGTCAAGGCTCACAACAGCACCCTAACACTACCAGGTTACACCTCATACTGTGCTGTACAGCCTCAAAACATGGAACAAGCTACAAAAGGAGGGTGACTAGCAATAATTGTCAAGGATAACCACACCCCCATGTTGGTACCACAAGAAGCAGCATGGACTAGCCATGGTCAAGTAACAGTGGATAAAACTGCTTCCCAGTTTATAGCCTGCTACAGACTACTGTCCTAACACCAGGAACTGTACCTGGCCTATGTTGGAATACATGAATATATCAAGCCCCCCAAACTACATTATATTGGTTGACTGAAAATACCCAGACATAGACTGGGAGCATTATACTAGCTCCAACACTGTAGGAGAAAAGTTCCTAGAATCCATAAACCAAAATGCCCAAGAACAACGTTCCACTCCCACAAGATGGGTAAGCATACTGGATGTGATAATCAGCAACATGGGTACTGGATGGCAAGATGAGAAGTGTATCCCTCACTGGTAAGACCAGACCATAGAGTAATCACACTGGATATACACATCCTGACCACAGTCCCTGGCCAGAAAACCACAGTGAAAAACATGTGTAAAGCAAAAGTTGCACTCCTCCAAACTGATGTGGAATCCATTAAAGGCCCTGTGCAGGTGTAAAATATGGGCCACACCTCAGAACCTATTATACAGGCATTCCATGAACACAGCCAGGAATGCTTGGATTATGCAATCAAAAATAACAACAAGACACAATGCCATACACGCAGACATCTGGCATGCTGGACTCCAGCCATTACCAAACCATGCAAGAGAATGAGGAAGCTACTACATGATAGAGCAAACATAAAAAGGGAAGTAATCACTGATCAGTAGTATGGCAATAAAATATGTCCACACATACAATCCACTAAGGCCAGCTACAACAAGTTGAATCTGTGAATCCTGAGGCAATGTTACACCTGCCCCAAGTACACAGACAACCCTCAACTCCTCCCAAGAAATACAAATATATGTGAGAGATGCAAACATTTATCCAAACCGGAGGCTGAGCTCTCTCAACTCAGTACTGTCAAAACTAGTCAAGAGGAGAAGGTAACCACACACACCACAAACCCAGTCCCACATAGACCTATCACAACTGCAAACCAAAGACATAAACACAGAAAAACATTCCCGGAGGCCCGAATTACAAACACATCACACCAACAGAGGTCTCCAAAGCAGACCCCCAAGCAACCACAACCTCCAAACATAGCACTTGCAACACATAGTACACAAAGCTGGTGTGCCAAACAGTCACAGGCCAGAAGGAGAAACATCATGCCTGATACAGTTGTAATAGGTGACTCCATAGTCAGACACACTGCTGTCCCGCTCACCAGACTGAACAAGAGAAAGGGTACAGTAAGCTGCCTGTAGGCTGCTACAATACGTCACATAACACAAGTACGCAGGTCACCCCAAAGCAAGTAGAAATATGATGCAGTCATTGTCCATGCTGGTGTGAATGACCTGAGATGTACCTCCATGGACTACATGAAAAGAAACATAGATGAGCTCTCTGAGCATGTACTCCAGGCCGGTATAACACTGACCATTTGCAGCATCCTACCCTCACCAAGAATGATGCCACAGTACAAACACAGAACGATCAGCTTTAACAAGTGGCACAATTACTGCTGTCATTCCAAGAGGATCTAATGTCTGTCTGCTTGGGATGTCATGCTTGACAAGCCATGCTGCTGTTCCAGGGATGGCTTGCACCTGTTACCCCTGGGTGTCTGGATATTGGATAAGGCTTTTGCCACCTCCATAGAGCCTTATGTAGGCAAGGCTGAAAAGACTAACCCACCACCCTAGAAAACATAAGGGGTAAGAAACATAAGGGTAATGCTGACCAATGCCAGACATGTAAACTGCAATATGCATGCTCCTGAGGCCCTCCCCAGTATGGAGAACATTGATGTCTGTGCAGTGACAGAAACCTGCTGCAAGCCTCCTGACAGCACACCAGCACTACCAGGTTATACCTCATATCATGCGTTATTGCCGCAAAACCTGGACCAAAACATAAAAGGAGGGGGAGTATCCATATTCAGCACAGACACCCATACGTCCAGGTAACTGACAATGCACGAAGCATCGGAGACCACCCATGTGCACCTAACCATAGGCAAAACTGCTGTACAGTCTGTAGCATGCTACAGACCACACTCTCACACACAGGAACCCCACCCAGCCATCCTGAAGACACTGGACAGTATGAATGTCCCACCAAATACCAAACAAGGTACTCACAAATTACCACATAGGTGGTAAACCATTATGTATGGAAGGAGTAATCAGGGACCTAGGGACACAAGTGGACAGTAACCTGTTATGTGACACTCACATTGCCAATCTGGCTAGGAAGACTGTCTATATTGGACACCGTATCATGAAAGGATGCACATCTACGTCAACAGAGGTCATTGTGCCCCTGTACTGTTCTCTTATCAGACCCATAATCTAGTACAATGCCTCATTTGGAATGTACCTTACCTGACACCTGCAGCAGTTAGAAAGACCTCAAAGGTACCTCACCAAAAGGATAAAGGGTCTCAAATATATGTCATATGCTGCCTGGCTGTAGACACCCCAGCTGAATGCAGTCACATACTGCCTACACAGAGGCATTGTATGCCTGTTGTACAAGGCCATGTCCAACACAGGAGTAATGGACATGCTCTACCCCAGAAAACCCAAAGCCATCGGAGCTGTGAGAGTGAGAGATGTCATCCTCAACACATAATGAAATAGGATGTGCTGGAGGGACAGATACATAACCCAGAGGCTCCCTACACCCTGGAACTGAATCCCACTCCATGTTAGGCAGAGCCCCTCACTGACACTCTTCAACAGGAATCTTGCCAAGTGGATGGATGATCGTAGATGTACACTGGGGGTCTTCACTGTGTCACGTCCAGACAGAGGCACAGTAAAGTAAATCATAAATGGCCATAATATTCACATAGCAAGGGGTGGTGAAAGCCACACACACTCTGGCTAGGCTTATAAATGCCCTAGGATGGATAGCCTAGTATGAACCAATGAACCTATGAAGATACAAATTGCACAGGACAGTAAGGATAATCACAAGGCTGTCTCAACTGATGGTAGGAACCTTGTTGGGAATTCACGGATATGCTCTGAATCACTCAAATATTACAAACAACATACCAAACACACACACATATTGCCAACATACAACCTGACAGGTGCAGTGCAAACACCCCCCCCCCCCAGAATGCAAAATATCTATCCCAGCAGACTGCTGGCCCCCTGACATTGCAGATGCTGTGGTAACAGCCAGCATCTACAAAGTAAAACACACAGCAGCAATGGTATGAGATGGTGTCGTGGGCTGAGTCCAACATGGACTCCAAGAACAATGGAATGCCAAATCACACTACTGCTCAATGTCAGCCTTACCACAGGATATGTACCCAAAGAGCAGTGTACAACAACAGTGGTCCTTCCCAACAAAGGTGTTGCCTGAATGGATACTGCAATCTACCACCCCAGAATCCTGACAAGCTTGGTCTGCACAGCTATGGAAAGGATCAGCATGTACCTCAGACATAAAGATATTGGGGACCTACTGGCACCGGACCCTACCCAGTGTGGCTTTCCTAAGTGCAGATGCTGCCCCTTAAACATGTTTGACTCATTTGAAACAGTCATTAAGGTCATTGATGAGGGCAATGTGGTCCACACAGCGTAGCTGGACCTTGCAAAGGCTTCCATACAATACCCCAAGTGTTCATTATAGATAGGCTCACCAGCTTAAATATAAACCCCTATGTCAGTAGAGGGGTTGCAAACCAGACCAAGGACAGAACTGACATGGTCAGACATGGTGAAGCCATGTCAGACTACAAACCAGATATAACTGACATCCCACAAGGCTTGGTCCTGGGACCTCCCTCGTTTGGTATGTATGTCCCATAGGTGCAGGCCAACATGGAAGGACTGTGTCTGAACATGTTTGCAGAGGACTACAATCTGGCCACCATATCTGACCCTCCAGCTGACACAAGCATCCCACAAAAGGGCCACATAGAAACAGACAACTGCTGTCATAGCCATGTCAGCAAGCTAATTGCAGAAAAGTGTATAGTCAACCCCCGTGGATATACAGTAAGTGCCCACCAATTACCACATAGGTGTTAACCCATTACATACTTAACATGTAATGAGAGACCTGGGGACACAAGGTGATAGATATCCTGCATTGGACAAACATGTGGCTGTAGTGTTTACAGAAACATACCATATACCCACCTAATCATGAAGGTTGTCAGATCTAGATAAGGGGAGGTCATTGTGGCTCTGCAGTCATCCTTCATCAGCGTTACAATTGACTACAATAGCCCCTGTGGGATGTACCTCAGCAGACACCTCCATCAACTGTAAAGTCCCCAACAGTACCTCACCAGGAGTATCAAAGAGCTTGAACAGATGTCATGTGTTGCCTGATTAAACAAACTGCAGCTCCACACACTGCCATACTGCCCACCCAGAGGCAAGCTCTGCCTGATGTATAAAGCCACATCAAAGCTGGAATCAATGAACATGCTGCACCTTGTACAATCTGAATGGCAGTGAGCTAGGCACATGAGAGACCTGAACCCCAGCACTGACATACATAGGACAAGCTGTACTGCATGATCCATAACACAGAAGCCACCCCCACTCATGAGTAAACTCCCAGTACAGGTTATCCATAGAGTCACTCATCGATTCTCATCAAGAGGAATCTTGATGAGTGGATGGGAGATGGTAGGTTTACCCTGGGTATCACTGTTATGTCACAGGTAGACGGAGGCACAGTATACCCACCATGACATATGTCATGGCAAACTCCACTTACAATGTGTGTCGAAGGACAAACACACTCTCCGACTAGCATTAGAAATGGCCTAGGGCACATCGCTAGTGTTTGCCAATGTACACCTATGTTGTGGAATACACTACCAATGTTGGACAAGCCTGGTTTAAGTAGTTCATATCTGAACTTAATGCAACATGGTCAGATGTGCACAACTGGCCCTTAACCAGGCTGTTGTGCTCACTATGGAAATGTAAAGCAGTGATAGGACTAAAGCCCAGGATACTGTCCACCACAGTGAAAGTACTGAACCAGTACACTATACGGTACTACAGTGTTAGGTCAGTATGAAAGGATGTTGACAACTGTATGCAAAGTATCCCATGCAAACCCTGCAGGCACAGTATAATCCCTGTTGTGTTCACTCACAAAGCAGTTGGACAGTAACTACACAACATGACACACAACACACAACCATAAACGGGAGATATTGTTGAAGTTCACACTCATCTACAAATGTGGTGGGCTGCAGAGTTCAACATATGGAAAGCTCACACTGGGCATGCTCGCACACTTTGATAAATGAGACATATGTCAGACAACATGCCATGGGAAGGCTGAACTGGGCATGCTCACACACTTATGCCAAATCTCAGTTTAGCAGTTGGCCACACATATCTGGTATTTGTACATGTTATTCCAGGAACTAACCACATTACAGCAATCTGCCCAGTGCACACAGTTAAATGACTACAGAGACATATGTGATATAGTGGATCCCTCCCATATGCAAACATCTTCCACAGATACACAAGTTGTTCATACAAACAGGGAATGCTATGGCAATAAAGATCTGCAAACAGTCTATCAGCAACAAATAATGTGCATCTGACAATTAAACATATGGGTGTAGAGGGCAACACTAGGCTGTTTGCCCTAGGGAATGACAGCGTAGCCAGAGTGTGCTTGGCGTCTGCCTCCCCAGTACAGTAGGCTACTGTGCCACTGTAAAGTAGGTCACATAAGTCACCGTGTGAGGCTAGTGTGCTATGCCTCTGTCAAGCAGGGACACAGTGGAGATCCCAGGGTTTGAATTTGCTAAGCCACATCCATGTTGTTGGTGTGTGCTGGAGGAGGGTTGCTGAGGACCTCTAACAGTAAGTGGGTGTCAACAACAGACTGAGGGGAGCCTTATCTGCATTGTCTGGACAATTTATCTGTCAACACTGTGTCGTGATGATTATGAGGGATTGAAGTGTCATGACGATACTATTCAGAGATGCCCTCCCCCTGTGGGCTACTGCTCTGCAATGTATTAGCTCACTCTGTCTGTTGGACAGCTCATATATGGCTGGTGTACACCTGACAGGTGTCCTGTTGTGGAGCAGTCATGGGTATATTTGGGATAGCATGATCAATGCAAACTTTCTACATGCTCATAGAATGCAATTGTCAAAGATTAAGCAGAGTGGCCTGTATACTCCCCCAGCATGGGTCCTTTGAAGTCTTCCACCCCAGTCTTCACAAATGTAAAGTCTGCTTTTGATAAATACAGTTTGTTTGCAGTGACAATCTTGCCTGGGGGTGGGGATGGGATATGGATGTCCAGGAAAAGGTGGGTATGGTCACATATCAACAATGGTGGTCTACCTCTGGTGTGGAACAGTGAGTACCCATGTTTCAGATGATCAGGTGCAATATGTATTCCCCCTTGTGGCTGTGGTGAGTGGTTCTGCCATAGCACATGGACTCACAAATTGTAGTGGCTGTAGGGTAATGTTGTAGAGGCCTGAGTAGTTCCAATACACAATATGCCTTTACCTGATGTTAACAACTGGAATGGTGTATGTGAACACCTGCATATCTTGGCACTGTTCCCAGGGAAGCAAAGTGTGTGCCCTGGATGTGGGTGGGGTGGTCTGGACTGGTTGTGTTGTGTGTTACAGGTCCTGTGTTCAGGAAGCATGGTATAGAACATAACCTGCCAGTGCGATGTACATATCTGACACTGATGTAGGTGGCTGCAAATGCATATATATGCTATTCCCTACCTGACAGGTAGTACTAGATGTACATACCTCTGTAGAAATAATGATGTCAGCACCCTATAAATACTGCAGGTGCAGAGCAGATGCTCAGTAATTCGGATAGTGCGCTCTGCAAATGCGTCTCCCTCAAGTGTCATAATATAGTTAGGTAGGGGTTTGAATCCTGCAAATGCTCAGTGTGGGTGAGCGGGGTTGGTGTGTGTGCAAGTCTGTGTGAGGGAAATGTATCTTTTGGCAACTGGGAAAACACACTACAGGATGCACATTCCCCTTTCTAAACACTGATGATGTCAGCACCCTATAAGTACAGCAGGAGAAGGGAAACCTCCCAGTAAAACGAATAGCGTGCTCTGCTAATGCATCCATCTCGAGTGTCATAACATGGTTATGTAGGGGTTTGAATCCTAAGGAGGATTAGTGTGTGTGCAAGTCTGTATAAAAGAAATGTCCCTCTTGGCAACTAGGAGAACACACTACAGGATGCACATTCCCCTTTCCAAACACTGATGATGTCAGCACCCTATAAGTATAGCAGGAGAAGGGAAACCTCCCGGTAATGCGAATAGCATGCTCCATTAATGCGTCCGTCTCGGGAGTCATAATATAGTTAGGTAGGGGTTTGAATCCTGCAAATGAAAAGTGTGTGTGGGGGGTTGCAAGTAGTGCGTGTGAGATTGCATGGGTGAGAAAACTGACCCTTTTGCCAACCAGTACAACACACCAGCTGCTGCATATTCCAATCTCTACAGAGAGATGATGTCAGCACCCTACAAGTACAGCGGAAGAGGCAAATCTCCCAGTAATGCAAATAGCATGCTCTGCTACTGCGTCTCTCACTACTGTCATAGCACAGTTAGTTATGGCTTTGAATTCCACACGTGCCACGTGTTTTTGTCACACAGAATGTCCATGTGTGTGAGTTGTTGTTCACAATAATGCATGACATCGATTAAACCAGTAATGGCAATGGACACAGATGACGCCTGCCACATGTGAATACATGGTATTTGCACTGGATAACATTATGACTGTGGTCTTCTGTGCAGGTGCTGCATGTGGTATGTGTATATACAGTGTGATATGTAGATGGTATCATCCTAGCAGCAAGGGATACACATCTGGTCTGGGGCATATAGTCTATATGTTGTTGATGAACAGGTGCTGCATGTTTTCACCTGTTGTGGGAGTAGTAACAAGTTGTTCCATAGCAATGCAGTGACTACATGCTAGGAAACTTTCAGCTAGGGTGTTGTAGCTACAGTAATTCATCAGCATTCAGTAATACGTCAGCATTCCTGGTGAGGGTATGATGCCAACCAAGGTCAGGGTCATACCAGCCTGTGCCACATGCTCAGAGAGCCCTTCCATGTTCCCTATCATGTAGTCCAGGGAGGTACATCACAGGTCAGCCATAGTGGCATGGACAATGACTGAGTCATATGTGTCCATGCCTCTGACTGACCTGTATGCTTGTGTTATGTGGTGGACCATAGTGCCCCATGGGCATATCACTGTGACCTTCACCTTGTCCAGCATGGTGAGCGTGACCTCACTGTACTGGACAATAAAGGTACCTAACACAACTGTAGCAGGTGTGTTGTCTAGCCGTACAGGCTGTGACTGTTTGGCACACAGGATTTGTGTGCTATGTGTTATGCGTGCTGTGTTCTGGCATAACGTATGCCTGTGTGCCAGCTGCAGAGGTGTCTGCCGCTCAGGCATGATGCTATTCTTAGGCTCCACGAATGGCCCAGTGTGTTCACGTGTTTGTATTGCTGTCAGTGTAGGTCTACATCAGACTGGTATTGTAGTCACTGTAGTATTTCATGCCACTTGACAGGTTATGCCTGTGCTGGGTTCAGAGTGCTTAGTCCCCAGTTTGGCTATGTGGTTGCATCTCATACATGTGTTGTACATCCATGTGTAGGGGAGAGGGTTGACTGTGTACATGTGGCAGCTGTGACATTGCCACATGACCCACATATTCCACAACTGTACCATAGAGGTGATTCACAAGTTACCTTTGCACATGCTACCATAGTAGTGTGATTGCCATGGTGATTATCAACACATAGGGCCAATGGGGAATAACATACTGAAGGTGAGTATGTGTGGGTGTACTGCTTCTGATTTCATAGTGCTGGCATTTATGACTGCACATGTGGGCAAATGCCAGGTAAGTCATATGCAATGTGTCACAGGCAACGTACATGCGAACAGGACAGACAGTGATGTTTTGTCAAGTGAGACATTGACATACATATAGTAAGCTATGCAGATGTCACTAGGAATCCACAGAAGCTCTGTAAATCTGCATTTCAGGTGGAATCAGTGCCCCAGTGAACCTCAAGCAAACATGCATGCAAACAAAGCTACAGTAAGCAGGGCTGGAAGTAGTCCATTGTACAACAAAGAAGGGGTGCCACTTCCAGTAGGCAACAGTGCAAATATGCAGGCACTATAAACATGTACCCAGGAATGCACAGCTCAGATGTCCATGGTAAAACTGAAATTATTTAAAATTTAAGTTAATATAAATTAAATTGGTACTGCACACATATCAACATGCACAAACATCCACATTGCATAGTCGTTGTGGGCAACATGCCACCATTAGTGTACATGTCCATCATTGCATATCACTACTTGCATTACCTTCTCCCCTGTGCTACCTATGTATGTGGCTATCTGTTGACATCCTTACCACCAGTATGCAAAAATGTGCAGCTGTTACACTATGGTACTTACTATGGGTGTAGATAACAATTCAGGACAGTCATACAGTTACTGCATCAGGCATGCTGGGATATACACACAATCATATCAGCAGCCTGTACTGTTACCAACATGATACTATTAATACACTTCTATGTAGTCACCCTGTGCATCAGCAACATGTTAACCTGTTCCTGCACTGATGTTAGAGATTGCAGGAGGTGGCACAGTTTCATCATATGTACAGGGTGTGAACTAGGTATGCCTGAGTCTGCCACTGATACCACCAATTGACATGTATGTGTATGTGTGTTGGTGAGGGACAGCAGTACAGGGTGGGGCACTGTTGATGCAGTGTGTGCGTGTATGTGGTAGCCCTAGGTGTTAACATTTCGCATGTGTGTATGCATGCACACAGTTCTACCTCATGGCTGCCATATACTGGAGTTTGTGGACAGTCACAGACTGCACCTGCCAGGTCATACAGATCAGTGTCTGTGGTCACGGACACGGTACCTGTGCCTGGCAGGGGTGCTACGGACCGTATCCGGTACTAAGCCAGACTGGGTACTGTCATCAGAAGCGGGTGTTTGTTGACTGGACACAGGTCCCTGTTGGGACTGTCCAGAGCCACGTGCACGTGGTCTCCTGGGGCGGTCTGATGACAGCACAGACCCAGCATTGCTGGGGCTGCTGCTGACACTATGAGGGTGTCCGCGGGCCTGTTGTCATCAGCGCCGACTGCCAGCTGCTGCTGTTGCTGGCATACAGCCACGTCAATGCCGCAACCATCCACCATTGCCCTGGCTCATGGACATGTAGTTGTGGAACTACTGTAATATGTCCCCACAACATCTGTCTATGACATCGGTGAAATTACGGATAGCATCCGCAATGTTTCGCATACTGTCAGTCATGGATGTGCGACATGCTCTCAGCTCCCTCAGACCCTGTCTGGTGTACCTTTCCATACGTGACTGTGCCTGCATGACAGCCCGAAACATAGCTGAGGTTGACAGACCTCTTTGGGCACGTCTGCCAGAGGCAGTATGCCCACGGATGTTCCCACGAGAACCCATGGGCAACTGTCTGTGTGGTACCATCTCAGGACCCTGCCCATGGCTGCTGTGTGGGGAAGCATGTGCCACAGATACCACATTTCCCTGGTCAATGCCCTCTGTATCCTGTCCATCACCTAGGGACATTGGTGACATAGGATGTACTGGCAGGATGACTGTGCGCAATGATGGGGTTGACAGCTGTGTACTGTCAATTGGCTGACCAATGATGGACCCTGACACACCTTCCTGTGCCATTACACAGATATAATCATTGTTAGTACCTGTGGCACCAGATTCAGGCTCCCTGCTGCAGGACACCAGAGCAGCACCAGAACCTGTGGGAGGAAGACAGGAAACACAGTTTACAATGTGTACACAATGTTACCAGTGATGCACACATGCACACATGCACACATGCACACATGCACACGTGGACACGTGGACACATGCACACATGCACACGTGGACACACGCACACATGCACACCCCGCAGTATACACACAGAGCACTACTGAGTTACATTATTATTACTAGCACTATCAAGACTATTATAGGTATTGTTAATACACACTCACCAGCATGGATGGGCTGCCTTGCTGTAACACCGGAGAGACCGGCAGAAATGCGGGGATTAATGTCAATGAGCACAACTGTGCCATTAATACTGCATATGATACAGTTCAGTAGTACAACAGTTGCCTTTCACATGTCAGCTGCTGATATTGGCAATATCACACCTGCACAATTACATACTATGTTGACAGCTACATACCAAGAACACACCTTACACATGCATAAACTAACAGTGTACAGAACAGTCAAGTGTACATATGGCATATTACCTGCACACTCCATGTCGTGTTGCTGTGTGGCTCCAGCCTCCATCAAAATTCAGGTGTGTTGCTGTTGATGTTCCTGGGCTGGAGCCACAACACTTAGGAGTAGCCCCTCCAGTCTGGTGAGGGGGGGATGTGTGGCCACCCCACCTCCTGTGGCGACCTGTTGCCTGTGGATATCCAACGCACGCTGACAGACATTTCTGATTAAATCACTGCAGTGATGTCGTACCTGCTCATATGTCCTATTATGTGTGGCAATGTCATTTACCCTACGGACAAGGTCTTGCCACAGTGCAGCCCTCTCCTGCTGATTCTGGCTGGTGTGGGAAAACAGTATGTCATAATCCCGCACCAGGTTTTGGTGTATCTCTTCATCTTCTGCAGCAGAGTAGGCAGGATTTTGCTGACGCGCCATGTCCCTGAAAGAGAACACAAACAGGATATCAGCAAACTATGACAGCAAAATATGGCACACATACTATACATGATACTCAACTGTAGTGATATACTACTACTCCCATATGTAGCACGTGTGTGTCTCTTGGTGGATACACATGTACATGACCAGATATCAGTGCTCAGCCGACACCTGTGCAACAATACCTGCCACATTCCATACAACATAGTACCAAGCCCCATCAGTCAGCACACTGAGACAGGTCCAATGCACCACCTCACTCTGGGGGTTCATAACAAGGTACTGTATGTGGAACGTCATCCACTAGTGTGATCTGGACACAAACTAATCGGCCTGGATATACATATCCCACCACCACCACCAGCACAGTAGACTACTTTGAAATATATGTGAATAGACAGATTTTCACTTGTTAGGACTGAGATGGTATCCATGCAGCCCACTGGGCCAGTGGAAGCCACAACCCACAATGCTGACACCTTTGCAAATGCTTCCCATGGACATCCCAAGAATGCATGGAACATGCACACACAATTCTGACCCAGACCCTATGCACAAAGGTTAAGCATCCTGTCTGGTGGACCCCAGCCATAGACAAATTGTATAATGATAGAAGGAGGCTACTGCAAGACAGAGCAGAATCACATAAAGAGAAGGCATCTGTGGTCAGCACTAGTAAAAAGCTAAGTTCTCTCATAACAACATCTAAGGCCAACTCTGAGAGAAAAAATGGCCAAAGACACTAAAGATAACCACAAGGCCTTCTTCAGTTTTGTTAGAAACATGGACTAAAAGCCTCAGATATGCTCAGAGTTAGTACACAACTACATAAAATTCACTGAACCCACAGATATTGGCAACATTCTGGCAGACAGGTTCAGTGCAAATACCCCCCCTCCCTCTCCCACAAATGAAGAAATGCTTATCACAGCTGAATGTACCCGCCCTGTCATCTCAGATGTCCAGGTGAGGGCCGCCCTCAGCAAAGCAGAACACACAGCATCAATGGGACCTGATGGTATCCCCAGATGTGTGCTACGTGAACTCCAAGAAGAGCTACAACCATATATAAAAATGATATTTAACCTTAGCCTTACTACAGGATATGTACCTGAACACTGGCGTACAGCAACAGTGGTCCCACTCCACAAAGGAGGCACCTCTATAGACCCTGGGAACTACCGCTCCATAAGCTTAACCAGCCTGGTCTGCAAAGCTATGGAAAGATTCATTATGGAACTCATATACAGCGACATTGGGGACTTACAGACACTTGATCCCACCCAGTTTGGCTTTGTGAAGGGCTGATCCTGCCTTTTGAACCTGGTTGACTTTTTCAAAAGAGTCACTACAGCCATTGATGAGGGCAAAGCAGTCCATACAGCCTACCTGGACTTGCCTAAGGCCTTCAACACAATACCCCACTCAGGCATCATAGACAAGCTCATCAGCTTAAATGTTAATACATATGTCACATGATGGGTTGCAAACTGGTTAAACAACAGAATCCATAAAGTCAAAATTGCGGGAGCCATGTCAGACTCAAAGCCAGTCACAAGTGGTATCCCACAGGGCTCTGTCCTAGGACCCCTCTTGTTTGGCATTTACTTCTCAGATGTGACAGCAAACATGGGCGGGTTGTGGATGACAAAGTTCCCAGATGACTGCAAACTGCAAACTAGGCGCCATAGTCGATACACCAGCTGACACACACATCCTACAGACAGGCCTCACTGAAACGGACAACTGGTGCCAGAATCATAGCCTAACACTGAATGGCATGAAATGTACTGTCATCCCCTTTGGGTAAAACAACATACACACAACTTATCACATAGACATACATACATATAGATACAGACCAATAACGCATATGGAGGGTTCACAGTATGTAGACTATTAAATTGTTACTTTACATTACCTGTGTTTGTCACAGCTGATTGCGTTACCGTTTGTATAGGTTCCTGCTGCTGCTAGCCCAGCTTGATACTGTCACTGATGACAGCTTCAACTTAGTTTTTCTTAAGTGTAGTTTTTGTTTGTGTTTTTATTTTCTTTTTTTCTTTCTTTCTCTCTCTCTCTCTCTGCCTCCAGACGCTGCAATGAAAGTATTGCATGCGTGGACTGGGAGTACAGGATGCTTTTGTAGGTATCTGCATATGTCCATGTGATGGCCTCTGCACCAATTGTTAGCCAGCATTTGCTGATTGCATGCAGCCAGTTGTGTACTGATTACAGTTCTCACTGTGATTTCAGGACAGTGCTGTAAAAAGGTATGTGAGATAGGCGTTGCCCTTTCAGATTGTAATGGTGGGGACCATGCTGGTATGCTGTGGACACTGTTCTGTGAGTGCAAAGGTTAGTATCTCTCTCATATTTCAGGCTGTGTTGTAGATTAACATTTCTCCATTCATCTCTCCTGTTTCCTGTACTAAGTGTGTATGTAAACTGACACCTACAACTACTACTACTACTACTGTTAATATGGGTGTGTGTGCTTTCCTGTGGGACTTGTGGTGTAACTGGTATATAGCAGTGGCTCATGCAATTTGTTGCTATGGCTTCAATATTTGTCCTTTACATTCACTCCTTGTATGCCTGCTAGGAGTCTTGACTGTGGTGTGTTGCTGTGGCTTTCCTATTTTCCATGTACATTCACACCTTGGAATTCTTGCTATATCTGATAGGGTGTTACTGCATGCAGTGTGGTCTGGCCATGGTGTGGGCCTTGACATCTATTAGGGTATTTGATTATGCTGCTGAGCCGGCCCCAGAGACTCTCAAGTGCATCTGTTATCTGCCTCATGGAATGGTACATATCAGTGGGGTACACCCATTAAATTGTCTGGTATTCTGCAGTTGTGACTGTGGGATAGCATGAGCATATGTATTACTACACTATTTCTGCCATGCAAGTGGTGCATACTTTCAGGACTTCATAGTTACCATTGCATGTGTTGCAACACCTTTCTGCCTACTGTTTGTACATTTCACATGGAGTCTGTGGGGCATACCTGTAACTCAGTCACTGTTGCTATGTCTAGGCTCTTAACAATTAAAATATGGCAGTGTCAGACCTCTCATGTGTACAAATATTTGCAGGTTGTCCACATTTCTGCCTCATATTTTAGTCAATATCTCATGCACAGCTTTTTCTGGCAAATCACTCTGGGCTCAAGTCAGAATATAGTGACACACATTTAAGTTTCAGACTTCATACCCTTCCAAACATCCAGCAAAATGCAGAACCTGTTACTCTCTGAACTGTCTAAGTTTGTTGTAACATTATTTGTAATGTGTCCCTGGTTTTGGCCCTTTGCTCCACATATTTTATTACTTGGTCCGGATGTGTTCCTGTAACAGGTTGTGGGGTATGGGCAGTGATTATCCTGCTGTGAGTATGTGTGTGGCTTGCAAGGTGCTACAGTGACATTGGCTTGCAAGGTGCTACAGTGACATTATTACCTACTAGCTACCAACTAGCATGGCTGTTTCTGTTCACACACTACTATTATAGAAATCCACTGGATTTGACAGTAAATATACATGACATGCTTTGTGTACTACACATCCTATATTCCCTTTACATTCATTCCTACTATTACATGATATATTTATTGTAGCACAATATTCTTATATAACAGTCATGGCTTAGTGGTAAGTCATGCAGACTACTGTTTCCTGGGTTCGGGACTGACAGTGGGATTTTATTTTGCTTTTGAACAGACTACAGGACCTGTCATTCAGAGTGACTAAGGCACTTTTAAGCAGTTGTAACCAGGTTAGCGCTGGTTTGCGCGGAGCTCCCGCATGCGCACTGGTGTTCAGCTCTGCACACACCCGCTTACAACCGCTTAAAACTGCTTACTCATGTGCACACCAGTGCTATTTTCTTTGAAAGAAATGAAAATAGGGAGACAGGAAAGTGGTGAAAAAGGGGTCACAAAGAGGGTAAGACAGTAGGGAAACAAGCTTGGGTTTTGCAGGAGGGATGTAGGTAAGGCCCATAGCTGCCCATTTCTTCATCAGCAACAGCTGTGCATATGTTTGTAATTTGGTGTGACATTTGAAACCTTCCGCCCCTGAGAGAGGTGTAAAGACAACAATAATACTTGTTGTACAGCCAATTGTAATTGACAGTTTCCATGTCCAGCAGACATGTGTGCGAAATGGGCAGCTATGTATGGGGCATCATTTTTTTGTGGGTACAGAGTGCCCTTTTTTTTTCAGGTGAGAGTGGCATGTCAGGTAAAGGAAGTCGGTATAGCTGGGGAGGTAGGTTGAGTAGGTCAACAGACAAGACAAACAAGACGCATACAGGGGCGGTGTATGACATGTGTGGGGGGGTTACACAATTGACGGGGATGGATGTTTGGATATCCAGAGCCCATGATCCCACAGATGGCAACAGTGGAACTGATATCCCCACCCATAGGCAGTTGCCACTGTGCCTTAACTGCCCAGGATGAGGCTGTGCTGGGGGCTGTGTAGGCTGGGCAACAGGCATGCCCGTTAGTTGTGCCACCTGTGCCTCTAGCTGGCGTAGGGGCCCAAGAACAGCTTCCTGGATCTCCCTACGCACCACAGTCCGGATGCTACAGAGGGTGAGTGGTGGTTCTCCTCCGGCCACACTTGCAGAGGGGGGACGAGCCCCATCGCCTGCAGCACTTCCACCTACAGGTGGCACAGGGCCACTGTAGGAGGGTCCGGACTGGGCACTACTGCCAGGTGCACTCGCCAGCTGAGGTGGGAGAGGTGGGTCCGCTGGAACCCGCCTTCCCTGTCGTCCTATGTTTTGCATTATGTCATGACAGTTTGGGTTAGTAACATACAATACCATTTGCAATTAGTTGTAACAACATGCATTAGTATTCCCATTAACCAAACACCCAGATATTCACACCATTGAACAGCGAGCATAACACATGCATAATTTGAACAGCAATACACAGTCCAACAAGATGCAGGGTTGATTGATGGCAACAGACCATCAGGTTTGGATGTATGAACAGGGCAGATGCATCAATGTACATGCAAATATGTATGAACCAACAGGACAAATGTCCAGGGGTGTTAATTGTGATTGCACATACCAATTTCACGTGGAATGGATTATATGTGGTTATAGGGTAGGGTGAAGAAAATATAATTAACACCTTCAAATACCAATACATATGCTGTACATTTCTAATAGCTGCAGATATATACACACTACAGTTCTACCTACAGTTTCCTATGTGATAACTACTTCAAGTTGGTGATAGGAATGTTACTACTACATCAATATACATTTTCATTTTTATTCATACACGTTGATATCTGGCTCTGTTCAGCTACATCATCCTGCTACATTTGCTTTATGTAGCTATAGACAACTGTGGATGTTTGGTATTTCAGACAATCATACTATCTGCATATTGCAGACTGAGAGCAACATATCCAGATTTTGGGATACACATTCCAGCTGCAGGTACATTTTGAACACATTTTGCAGTTTGGTTCTGCTTGTCACATTCATTTCATTCTGTACTGACTGCAGTATATTTTATTCAGGAGTTATTACTACTTTATTGGTGGATTCATAACTCTTTCTCACACTCTCTCACTTGTTTTATTTTTACAATTCAGGATGATACTTACTTCTAGGCTTTATTGACATGTTTTACCTGTAGTTATTACAATCCTTTCCAACAGTCTCACTTCTGTCATGTTTCAGTATTTCAACAGGGATATATTTCACATGTGTTTTGCTCATCTTCTGCAGCTGTACTTTTCAGCCTGCTGCAGATTGTGTACTATTATATTACACGTGGGGCATCTTTATTTCAGACTTTATTTCAGACATTTTCATTTTTCTGTTTGGATTACAGACTGCAATACACTTTTGTAATCAAGCAATACTTGCAAACACTCTTACACTGTTACTTGCACATTTTATTACTTAGTGAGTACACTGCACTCTTTTGCTAACTGTCATACTTTTATATTTATTTACAGTTACAGGGAGAGTATTACTGACCTGCCTGGTGGTGCAACCGCACCAGCCTATCGCCATAGGCACTGCGGTTTGCAGAACGGACACCTGCAGCTGTAATGTAAATAAAGTAATATTGGAATACACATCTCTATAATATCAGCTAGGTTAATTTCTTACATACATAATTAGATGTAACTTACTCAGTAGTGGGGCATTGGGCATTTGCCGGGCCTCCTGGATCCAAAGGTTCAGTTGGTCCTACTTGCATCTCTTCAGGTCCGCATGGTGGTGACGGACCTGCTCACCAGTCCTTGGAATCCCTGTGGCACTGGTGAGATCATGAGCCAACTGGTCCCACGCCTCAGCCCTATATGCTCCCCACAGGACCTGGCCCTGCATGAGTTGGGCCTCATGATTGTGGACAAGGAGCCAAACCATATATCTGGACTCCTCAATGCCCCACCTCTGTGCTCGGAAGCAACTACCCTCACCTATCCTGACATTCTGGCTGAAAGTTAGTTCTACAATCGGTTATGCTGTGTATTTCCACCTATGGGGCTTATATATGCCGTTTTTCCCGCACTTATCTGTGATTGGCCATTTTGGAATTGTATCAGCTTCACAAAACCTGCTTTGTCATGCTCCTCTTTCTATTCATTCCTATATATTTGCTATTACTGCATTTCTAAGTACAGCTGTCATGGCTTAGTGGTTCAGTACCTTGACTATGGTGCATGGTATCCTGGGTTTGAACCTGGTCACTGCTTTTTATATTTTATGACTGTCTAGACAGGCTAGGAGGTGTGTCTGTGTAAAGGCAGTTTTGTTACAGCTTGCTCAACGTTGCCCGTCGGTTAGCTTGTTGGCACGGTGTGCAGCTCCGCGCAAATGGGTTACACTGGTTTACACTTCATTTGGCTGTAAGCACACATATTACGCTCAGCTCAGCTAGGGGTACACAGTTTCAGCATGTTAAACCACGGCTCACCTATGGACACTCATTTTGCACCTGTTGAACCACTGCTCACCTACGGGCACTCATTTTGCACCTGTTAAACCACTGCTCACCTTCGGGCACTCATTTTACACCTGTTAAACCACTGCTCACCTATGGGCAGATGCACTCACCTTGTTAAACTGTAGCTCAGCTATAGGCACATCTGGCATTTTTTATTATTTTTGTAATCTCACATTTCTTCAAAATAAATGGCCTATTTCATTATATTTTACATATATTTTAATATAATTTTATATGTGTACATATATGTCAGGGACTTATTTCGTGCTTATTTCACTAAAAATAAAAATTTATGTTGTGGGGGCACGAGCCATGATCGCCTACTCTTCAGCCGACGTCTCTACCGCTACGCTATTGCTTCTTGGCTTACTTTGCATTTTTAGTTCTTATATGCTTTTCCACTG
The DNA here is from genome assembly GCF_019279795.1 of Protopterus annectens. NCBI lineage: Eukaryota > Metazoa > Chordata > Ceratodontiformes > Protopteridae > Protopterus > Protopterus annectens. The sequence continues at coordinate 1,097,252,855 of NC_056727.1, read as the reverse complement.
ACTGCTAACTGTGGCTAAGCTATGGGCACGCCCATGCAAACGAGTGCACTCACGGGCAAACATCTTTACAATTTAAAAAAAAAATTATAAGATGTTCATTTTTACATTTTATGCTCGTAGTCTGTGGGGGCATGTGTTGTGTTGTGTTTATTCACATTTACATGGACTTTGTCGTGGGGGGTTTACTTTCGGCACTTTTCCTCTTCTGTGGGCGTGTCCGTTTGCAGGGCTCAGCCTACGGACACGCCCCCTACTGTCTTCAACGGACCGTGTTAGCCTTAGGTGTGATTCAGCATGCCCTCATGCATATGCATGACATGCTGACATCACACCGTTTAACTGCAGCCTCCGTGTAAGCCTTGTATCCTGCCCAAAAGCTTACACGTTTTTAATAGCAACAAGAGTTGCTTTTTAAATCACAACAAAATGGTATCACAAAATGTGATTAAATATGTATTCAGGCTACCTTCTATAAAGCTATCAGTTAAGTGTATATGAACCAGCATTAGCTGTCCTTTTTTTCTCTCTAAGTGCACTGTACTCACACCTTGTACCACAGAAAAGGTTACCTGTCAGGTATATTTTCTTCACTGAGTACTATCCAGAGTGCTGGCAGCTGTACAATGACACTGGGCTGGTGTGAGCTATGAAAGGCAGCCTAAACTAATTTTTTCACTTTTGACCTTAAGCCATGGAGCTTAATTTCTCACTGCCAAGCAGTGTGCAAATGCAGAAGGCAAGATTTATCAGAAGCATTCAAACAACTTTTTGGGAATAACAACCAGAAGACACATGAAATGAATCACAGTGTATAATGAACAGAGTTCCTACTGCATTACATGTATACATTCAGCCTCACATCTCCTTGCCACACCAGTATAATCACGTATGCCTCACAATATCAGGACTTTAGCTAATGCTATGGGAAGGGAAAAGGGCACAGGGAATAGCAGAAATCCTCACATTGTTTACACAGCACACACACTTAAACATGACATCATTTCAAAGAACTTCTCTGTCACTTTTAGTCAATACTAACCTTACTTGAGTTTCCTACATCAGCACATTCATTCACCAAAATGAGTGTCAAGATTTAGAATGACCTTCCTCAGTTTCCTCAGTAAAATGATCTGTGAACAGGTGTCTAACCCTGCATCACCTGTACAGTTTCTCTTAGCTCCATATGTTTGCACATTATTCTACAGAGAGAGGAGTGTGACAACTTGGACTTCTTCATTCATTACTGTCCAAATTGCTGAGGAAAGTGCAACAATGTCAGTCTTAATTACATTGTTGATGGCAGTCCAAATAAAAAAATGTCAGTTGTCACCTTGGGCAGTGAAATGCCTTTCACTGCTATTGACTGCTGAGAATCAATGGAGCACAATGTCAAATGGCATGCAGATAATGAAAGAAATGGTGGATCAAATACTTTAAATGTACATTTCAGATGTTTAAGCAACTTTGTTATCTAACAACAGGAACCTGTGTGAATCTGAACATTCAAACAAGTGTATTTCCCATAGTTGTCACAGACAAAGGCATATATTAGCAAGGAGATGGTTAGATATACTGATAATGTGACACTCTTATCAAGTCCTGTTGAAAGTGCAACAGAAACAAGTCATGAAAGTTGTCCTTTCTCATATTGGGGCGGGGGGGGGGGGCATCCTAACTTGTGTGTAGTCATAGGAAACATTAACTTTAAAATTTTTTTGTGCATATTGGATGCATCCAGTCATACATAAGTGAGTTCATAGCCATCCTGTCTGTATATTAAATATGTAATTATGTGTTCCTGTTTTCTGTTTTATCTTATACAGAGATATGGCACCCAAGAAGAAATATTTACCCTGCAAGCAATTACACAGATGAGGTCATTATCCAGGCCATCCATTGTCATGGAGCTTTTCTGCTAGGGTGAGTTAGAGTTGATCTATCTGCTGGAGACAGCATATGGCAGCAGGTGGTTGAGGACGTTAATGCTGTCAGAAGGCAGGGGAGAACTTACTCCCAGATATAACACTGAGCAAGTGATATGGTACCCTCTGCCTGTTGTAGGGCTAATGCAATTTCTTTGGAACAGGCGAATATACCAAACCACCACTAACTGAAAGAGGAGTTATTGTCCACTGTCACAGATCCAGATAGCTCAGCAGAGGGTTCCCACAGAATCTCTGACATTGGTGCAGATGTGGACAAAAGACCCAGAGTGTCAAAAGTAGGCATTCCAGGTATGCAAAATGCAAGTGACATTGTTATTTCTTTATATGCATATGCCTTAGATGTCTGATAGATAGATATATAGATAGATATCTAGATAGATATATAAACACTAACTCTGAGTCAGACTACAGTCATAGAGAAATAGTAGAGGGTGTTTTTTCGGGGTTCCAACTGTTCACTACCTTTTTGTAAGACAACATTTTTAATCTACACTTGTAAAGGGAGTTGTTCGATTTTCTTGTTACATTTGCATTGTGGTACTTAATAGAATTCTTCCCTTTTCATTCTTCACATACAGGCACTTCTGGACTGCAGGCTGCCAGCCCACCTGCATATGTAAGTACACATTTGGTTATTCCTATTGCTATATATATAAGGTAAATGCAGTTCTATATGAGAATAAAGTTTGTGTTGCTTTAGCATCTGTCAGAGTTTAGCATACCTTTCCTATAAGGAAAATATATGATCAAATTTATTCTCTCTTTTTATGTATGTTCTGTTTATTGCTTGTTATCATAGGTGACTCTGAGAATGGCACTATAGAACTCCTACCACATGATGTCGGAGTATTGGTAGCCACTGATGATGACTGCAGGGATGAAGAAGCACAGCCTAGAGGTGCAGAGAGTCAATCTGACACTAAAATTGTGGTTCTTACATCTTCTGCCCATATTTTGGACACAGTCAGTATGCATACACAATTCCATGGCACAGAGACCTCTAATATAGGACAGGTTGAAGCTGACACAGTTGATCAGGGTAGTGTGGTTAATCTGGTCACAGACTGCTTGCTTCTCCTCATAGCCCTATGTGAGAGCATGGTCCCACACAGGAAAGTTGGTAGGGGTGCTCAGTGGAGGGCTGCTGTCCAATCTCCTCCTGATGCCAATGTATCATTAGATGCTGCCAGATGTATGTGTAGGCCCATGTGGCACAGGCACATTCCACATCTCTGAAAAGATAGTATGACTGCTAAACATTGTGCATTCTGATGTGAGTGACTCCCTGATGCGGGCAACACTTGGAAAGAAAGAGCATCAGACTGGTTCAGGCAGTGACTGTGAAGGAATGTCTGTTGAGAGATGGTGGGCATCCATGTGGTCGGAGAGCCTCTACAGCTTGTGTTAGCAGATATGGCCATGCAAGATCCCACGCTTGTAGTGCCTGCTCCATCAATGACTATGGTGTCCACACCCAGACATGCTAGGCCACTGGGTCATGGTGCTGGATGTAGTCTTGAGGGGAGTTCCTCTAGCAGACATCACTCATGTTCAGTTAGCACCCTAACGTCTAGCCAAGACCATGGAAGTAGCAGTGCAACTCCTTGTAGAGGTGCTTCTCTTGCTCAGAGGTAACAATGCTGAACTGGCTACCATTCATAGCTCACACCTGAGATGCCAGGACATAATGCTAACAAAGTGCTTGATTGTATACACACACACACACACACACACACACACACACACACACACACACACACACACACACACACACACACACACAAAGAAAAAATGCCCTTGCCCATACTACTTTACAACCATGCAAACTATCTAAACAGTACTGTTGTGTGCAATACATCTGCTGTTACTGGCCCTGAACGCTGTATAATCTAGAGAGATATTTATGTTTCTTACTTGTACACAATCACTTCTTTGGTATCACCTTTGCTCTCCTACCCTTTCCCCCCTACCCTGTGCAAATGATGATTCTACCCTACCCTTTATACATGTCTTTGTGACATAGGATTGAATATATGTCTGATGCACACAGTGGATAGCTAATTCTTGCTTGTTCACAAGATTGCATGTATCAATATGCATTGCAGAAGAAGAGTTGTTGATTTCTTGTTCCTACTCATTTCATCATGATTGCTTCTAAAATTGTTGAATGTAATCATATTTCAGTTAGTATTGTTATTCCACCATTGGAAGAATTAGGTGCTTCAGTCTTGCTTCTTGGTATAGTTGTGCAAATGAGAGTATGATTGACTTGTTCCATGTTTTATAGATGGCTGTCAATTAAAATGCTTGATGCACAGTATTGTTTTGTAATATGAAAGAAAGCATAGTAAAAATCTGACAAAGAAGATATTACTGACATAACTGTACACTTCAAACAAATGCTCTACTTAAGGGAATATACATATTTCCATATGAGAGGAATTCATTATATAACTTATTTTTCTTTTTGTAGGTTCCATATATACTTTGCCATTAGTGAAAGTATGAATCGTGTCTTTGAAATTTGCCCCTGTCTGATGCTATCAGAACACAGCTATTACATTGTTAAGCAAGGATTGCGCTGATAGAAAAGTATCAATTTTCCTATTTGTATGTAGGTGGGATCTTAGGCTTTGTGCTATATAGTGTGTGTGTGTGTGTGTGTGTGTGTGTGTGTGTGTGTGTGTGTGTGTGTGTGTGTGTGTGTGTGTGTGTGTGTGTGTGTGTGTGTGTGTGTGTGTGTGTGTGTGTGTGTGTGTGTGTGTGTGTGTGTGAGTGTGGGTGTGCTGTTTTTTACATCTTAATGAGAGCCAGGGCATAGTCTACATGCCTCCATATGGCAGCACCTTCTGCAGCAGGAATTCTCCCTCAGACCCCTCATCTGTATCTGGTGCTGATGCTGGTTGCCATGTCTCTGGCCATTGAAGCTATGGTCCTGCCCCTTGTTGTTTTTGTTGAAACTCTTTCTTAATATATAGTATAATATTGTGCATCATAACACAGACAGTAAGTATTGTGGCAGAGGTGCCTGGTTTATACTGGAGTGTACTTCCTGGTAAATCCATAAAATAGAATCTTGATTTTAGCAATCCAAACACATTCTATAATATTTCTAGTCTGAATTTGGGTGTCATCGTATCTTGATTTAGTGGGGTTGTGTTGGTTTATCATGTGTGTCATGAACCAGGGCTGCAGTGCATAAACTTCATCCCCTCCAGGTGATCTTGAGGGATGTCACCCTTAGCAAACCTGGTGTACAGCTCACAAGTGTGCCAGATGTGTAATTTGTGGAAACTGCCAGGGTTACCTGCACAGACATTGTAGATGATCCCTATAATTTAGAGTGGACAGCTTTTCTTCTGATGTACCTCCTTCCATGTTCCCCATGTGGGAATTTTATTTCAGTTTCTACTGGGTGGTACAGTGATGCAGCAATTAATGTTGTTGCCCCACACGAAGAGGTTCTCCAGTTCAGTTCTTAGCTGTGATGCCTTCTGTGCTGAGTCTGCACATCCTCACTGCATTCTTGTGGGTTTTCTCTGGGTACTCTAGTTTCCACCGACATTCCAAAGACATGTATCTGGAGAGTTTCTCCCTTAGCCTCTGCTGAAAATAGGTAATGTCCTAGATGGACTTTCCTGGTCAACAAGTATTAAATAAATAAATATGTGTGTGCAGTCTCTGGCTCTCAACACTTCAGGAAGTGTACAACTGCATAGAATTGCTGCATGGTTCTTCCTCGCCCCTGTGGGGTTTGAGGGAAACAGATATTCTTCTTTTCATGTAATAGCATTGCATTTAAAAACTGATGCAATATTCTAGAGGCTGAGGCTTGTGACACCCCTAATATATCCCCTGTAGGTCTCTGGAAAGTAGCAGTAAACAATATACATAATGCTAAACATCTTTGTTTCCACTGGGATGGGTTCTTCATGATTTCCCTGAGGCCTGAGATAGAGGCTGCAGAGGTTGTATATTTCCTCCAGTATTTCCCTGTCCACCCTGTATCCATGAGAAGTCAAATGGAGTTTAAATGCACTTCTTCTTCTTGTACAAAGTCTGGCAGCAACAGCAGCACACCTGATTTACAGCCTATTGCACATAACAGCATAATAACAGCAGCAGCAACCCTAGCATGCTTTGTCTTCTAAGTGTAATCATGCCTGTAGTCCAAAGAGTTTTTGTTACAAGGCCAAAACCTACACGGAGTGTACACAAATGATTTAAAGCTTCTTGAATAGATTTGCCATGCTGGATTGGTTAACTTGCATATACTTCAGCTCTTTGTGCTTTCATTAGCATATTTTGCCATTTTCCATAATAGTTACACTCCGATTAGAGGTTAATGAATCGTGTTCAGAGATTGCTATTTGCCCTGTATACATTCCAAGTGAAAACTTATTTTATTTATTTCAAATTAAGAAATTTGCTTTTCAGTTTTAAATGTTTTTGACTAGCTATTTGTTTAGCTAATAGCTTAAGGAATTGCACATAACTGCTAACTAGTATTATTAACTCTTTAGTGTCCACCTATCAAAAACTGCTCAGAGTTAAATACTAATGTTCAACTTCTTCAAAAAACTGAGAAACAGAAGAACAGCTGAAAAAAACAAACCATCCAAAATAACCACTCCAACTGATAGAAAAAACTACCAGGAGTCAGTTTAGTGCTTTCATTCCTTTACTTCCAGAACTTCATTAGAATGAAAGCACTAACCTGACTCCTGGTTGTTTTTTCTATCAGTTGGAATGGTGGTTTTAGATGGTTTGGTTTTTACTAATGTTCAACTGTTTAAAGGTTTGATTATTTTAAGAATAAACATTCAGTTGCATTAATGTTTTTGCCTGGGTAGTGTGGCTGCTTACAGGATGGCTATAAATTTGGGGAAGGGGATGATGGGGCCAAAGAATTGATGTTTATCCCTCTTTTCCAGAAAACTCTGTCCCCCGGATTTATTAATCTTCCATGCAGGACTAGCTTTGTCCTGTATGGAAGCGACAGTTTAAGAGAAGATGGCAGCGCACCATGCATAATAATGAGGTGCGATGCTTGAGCTCCTAATCTTACACGGAGCGTGTAAGAGTGCAGAGGGCGTGTCTGAGAGCAGAGCCCTCAGAATATACATGCCCTTGCAATGCAGAACAGCAGAAAGGGGTAAGAAATGAACGAGACTGCTCATAGGTGTCCGCATATCCCCACCAACAGTCCCCCATGTGTACAACAGCAACAGTACATATAAAAAAATGAAGAAACCCTTTTATTTATTTTTTTTTAAATCTGATTAAAGCTAACCGTAGGTACGCGGGTGTGCCCATTGCTTAGCTACGGTTAATGTAGCTTAAATGGCTGAAGAGGATAGCAAGGAAGTTATATACAAATGAAGCAGCATCGCAATAGTGTAATGGGCAGAGCATTTGCCTTACAAGAAGGCACTCCCGGTATGAGTCCCACTGCAGCCGATTCCATTTTCCATGGCAAAGCATGTTATGAGTAATATTTATGTTGCATAGCCCACTAAATAACATATTTTTATGAACTGGAGTACTGCAGTAAATGCACATGTGAGGTGTCAGTGTCATAATGAATAAGGCACTAGTAAGCAAGTTTAAGCACAGATAAGTAGTAGTAAGCATATTTAAGCACTAGTTACCGGGCGTAAGCCCGTTTGCATGGCGGTAAGCAATGCCTACACTGGCTAAGCAACTCTAAAGCTAACTCTCTGTAAGCAGATATAATGGCAGGTTAGCAGTGTCTACCCTCACTCAAACCCGCTTACAACTGCTCAAAAGTGCCTTAATCACTCTGTATCCAACGGCCCTTGTTCTCACCATCAACAAACTAAACAACCATGCAATTCTCAAACCCAGGACCCCACATACCATAGTCACAGTAGTTAACCACCAAGCCATCTCAAAAGTAAAGAAGAATGAGGTATCAGCAAACAAGTCCCCACCATAGTAAAACCAAACTGAACCTGTGAAAAGAATCAGTATACAGTTATATGTTCCATAACCCACTACATAACATAAATATGTGAACTGGAGTACAGCAATAAGCCCAAATGTGAGGTGTAATTGTAATAGAGTTTGAAGTCCCCAATAAAACAGAAGGACCCCATAGAGTGTATGTACACATTAATCATGGATACCTGGCAGATATACAAGATGCAATTATTAAGAAATCAATGCCCAAAAGGAAATATAATGCAACGTCTAATGTAAGCACCTCTAAGCATTGAACAGGCCAGCTTAGGAGGTGTAAGCAATGTATAGACCAGCTAACTCAATGTGCCCAGTGGTATACCCCTTTAAACAATGCCAACCCTAGGTAAGCAGGTTTGTTCATAGTGTAGCCTTTTCAAAACTGGCCAATCACAGAAAAGTGCAAGAAATCAGCCTACTTAAACCCAAGAGACTGGCATACATCTCATAACTGGTTGTAGCTTTCCCTTGCAGGCATTATGGCAGTAAGGGGAGAAGGTGTGCGCTTCAGGGTGCAGCGCTGGTACATCCAGGAGTCCAAAGCCATGGCAGGACTCCTAGTTAAAGACCATTCTCAGAGACTGCTGCAGGGCCAGTACCAGGGCTCCCAATATAAGTCATAGGTCTGAGACCATCTCGCACACGACGTCACCAGTGCCACTGGCATATCCCAAACTGGTGAGCAGGTCAGGCACCACTATGCTAACCTGAAGGGGCATAAGGGGGACCTCTTGGAGGAGTGGCTCCAAGAGGCTAGAGCATCAGGGGATGTTCCAGACGTGTGTAAGTATCACCCCAGTATGTGTGTAATAATTGCCAGCTCAGGTATATCATGGATAGGTTTGGCTAAATATTCCTCTTATGTCACCCACAACTGCAATGGAGCAGGCTGCAAACCAGGAGGCCCACATCAGTCACTTGGCAAGGTTGCGATGTGAGGCAGGTCAGTAATACTCATGCATTTACTGTCATAGGAAATAAAAATAAAATTAGTTGTAAATTAATTGCTAGTATAAAACCTGTATTGTTCAAGGCAAGTACTGTGTACACTACAGAATATGGCAGTAAGTCTCATATTGTTTGTAAGTCAATAAAAGTGTAACAGCCGGACAAAACAGGTCTAACTGCTGGAATGCATGTATACATCATGGTATCATATGGTAATGTAGATATGCAATCATGTAATAGTACTGTAGTATTAAGCACTGTTACCCACATTGTGCACCATAAATTGAATGTGTAGTAATGCCTGTATATGACAGGTGTAATCCCGAGAAGCGATTTACTACAACTGAGAGACACATAAACAGAAAACAGGAAAAATGTGAACAGCAAAAATCAAGTAGCACATGCAAATTGGCTGTGAACTGTTGTGTTTTTAGCACACAGAGCCACAGTTTGAATCCAGCCAGTGGTAGTAGTCTGCATACAGAATCATTCCCCACAACTGTACAGATATGTCCAGAATGTCTATTAAAATGGCCCATATATGTTGCCTATCAACCTGTCCCCCTAGGAAATCAGTGGGATGATCCCAGACGTATAGGCAGCAAACAGGAAATACAACTGATTGACACACAGCTATGTACTAGCAACTCCCCAATGCCTTTTGTGACTAAGAAGCCATGTATTTCCCATTTACACCCCAACTAGGCAAGCTGTGGTAAGAGTGTGTACAGTAACAGAGTGAGATGTATGTGCAAAATAGTAATGTGTAATCTGGTACTGTGTGTGGGAACATTCAGGTAGTGCTAATAAACATTCATCCCACAGATGTGTCAGATACTAACACTGTGCCCAGAAATACAAGAATGATATGCAGTTGCTCTGAATAATGAGGTATTACACATCACTGTCACCCACACTGTACTACAACATATAACTGTCTAGGAAATATGTATAACAGTGTTGTTATAAGGTCAGAATGCAAAAGCACAGGGGATTAATAAGACAGAAAGCAGGCAGAAGATATACATCAATATCTATATAGCAGACACAACTGTGATGGACAGTGTTTAAGTTGTAGCAGACAAAGCCATGGTCTGAATCCTGGGAGTAGAATTAGGCTGCATACAGATTCATACCCCACAACTGTACAGATGAGGCCAGAATGTCCAGTATATGTGCCCATATCTGCTGCCTGTCCTGCTGTCCCCTGGTAAGTCTGTGGGATGATCCCAGATGTTTAGCCAGCAAACAGGGAATACAAGTGATTGGCAAACATCTATGACAACACACCTGTCACATTAGCAACCCTTGAAACTGTTAGGAGAGCAATTTGTCAAGTGTGTCCTATCTACACTCCCATGTTGTCAAGCTGTGACCAGAGTGTGTACAGTAACAGAGTGAGATGTATGTGCATAATACTAATGTGTAATCTAGAACTTTGTGTGGCAACAGTCAGGTAGTGCTAACAAACATTGCCCCCACAGGTACGTTGGATACAAACACTGTGCTGTGAAATACAGACCATTATAACCTGTACTGGTACTGTTCACTCTGGTATTGTAGGGAATTGTGAGTGTTGCAGTTTCTCTGAATAATAAAGTATCACTGGTCACTGTCACCCACACTGTGCTGCATAATGTAACTGTGTAGGAAAGCATGTATATGTGTGTGTCAGGTCAATAAAGGTGGAAGAGGACAATATTCTAGATATGTCCAGGCACACCAGCATGCGGTCAACACATGGCCAGATTCTGTGCAGAAGGAGTTGGATAGCATAGTGCAAAACATCAACCCAGAATCAGGGAGTATGTGTATAAACAGTTAGTTAGTGTTAACAGACATTTCCTCCACAGGTATACCAGGTAAGAGGTGTATACTGCAGGTAATACCGGTTCATGTGTAATGATGATGACAGCCATATCACTGTCCAAACTAAGGCTATAGGATAGTGTAGTATGACTTGTAAGGTACAGATAACAGCACTGACTTGGAAAGTAATGTGGACTACAGGAATATACGAGTTGCTAATTGACAGCTTGCTCTCCACCCCACCATATCTCAAACAATAACCAACATACCCACCTCAACCGGTATGTAATGACACCTATGTTCTGATAATCTCCAGATGTTTGATAAAATGTTAATGGTTCCCATGCATGTGCTATACTGAATTAATCCAGCATTGGTGGCATGGTGCCATCAATGTACCTGCATGCTGTTCTTATTACACTGTGGTCCCATATATGCATATGTTCTGTTTGCTTTGCAACTGTTCCGTTTCTGGTGTCTGGGTTAATGGGAATATCTATGCATGCTGCTAAACCTAACTCTGGAATGTGTTGACTATTACTAACTCACAAATGATGAAATGTAAACACTATAGCACGCTTGGGAAGACCGGTCCCAACGAACCCACATGTCCCACCTCAGCAGGCAGTGGCACCAGGCACCAGCATGTCTGGGACCCAACCCGGGACCTCCCCGTCTGTTGGTCCTGCACCACCTTTGGGTGGAACCGGCTCAGGGGATGTGGCTCGCCCTGCCCCGGGAGCGGGCTTTGATAGGCTCCTGTTACCCATCGCCAGGTCGGGGTCATGGTGCATAGAGCGATCATCGAGCAGTTTGGTGATCTTCTATGCCAACTCGAGGGCCACGTGTTGTGATTAGAGAGTCAGCCTGGCTCTGCAACTCAGCCCCCAGCACAGCCACCTTCGGGGCTATGTAGGTGCAGTGGTGACTGCCCATGGCTGGAGATTTCAGTCCCACTGTTACCACTAGGGGGCTTGTGGACTGCCGATATCCCAACACCCCTCCCCATCAAGGTGTTTACCCTACACATGTGTCATATACCGCCTCTGTATGCATCTTGCTTGTCTTGATTGTTAACCTACCTAACCTACCTCCCAAATATACCTACTACGCCTCACCAACATACCACTCTCACCTGAAAAAGAAAAAGACAATCTGTTCCAACAAAAAAATCCCGCCCCATGCATAGCTGTCCATTTCACACGTGTCCACTGGACACATGTAATCCAGTCTAATTGGCATCACAACTTATTATTGTTGTCCTCATCCCTCTCACAGAGGTTTGAGTGTCCAAACCTACCTCCAAATTCAGTGTATATGCACAGCTGTTGCTGTAGAAGAAATGGGCAACTATGGACCCTCCCTACACCCTTCCTGCACATCCCAAGCTATTTTCCCTACTGTCTTTCCCTCTTTGTGCTCCTTTTTCACCACTTTCCTCTCAACCCTTTTTTCTTTTCTTTTAAGGAAATTAGCGCAGGGGGGAGTGGGAGTAAGAACTGTTGAGCAGCATTAAGTGGGTTTAAGCCTGTTTGCATGGGGGTAAGCAATGCCTATACAGGTTAAGAGATACAAAAGCTAACGGAGTATAAGAAACTGCAACCGGAAGTTAGCAGTGCTTGCCTCTGCACAAACCAAGCAAACCTGCTTACAGCTGCTTTAAAGTGCCTTAATCACTCTGTATCCAACGGCCTGTGTTCTGTCCAGAAACAAAATAAACAGCCTCTACAAGGCTCAAACCAATGACTCTGCACACCATGGACAAAATGATTTATCACTAAGCCATGCCAGACATACACAGCCCTGATGTTTTCACAAACATATCATCCAGCCCAGACATTAAACAGTACAGAGAATGTATTCCACCATTTAGATGTATGTGTGTGTAAATATATTAATATTTAATCAGGTACAAATATCTATATATGTATATATATATATATATATATATATATATATATATATATATATATATATATATATCTATATATATCTATATCTATATATATATATATATATATATATATATATATGTGTGTGTGTGTGTGTGTGTGTGTATATATATATATATATATATATATATTATATAGACATATATATAGACATATATATGGACATACATGTGTAGATACCAATGGGAGATTAATTAAAACATATATGTCCACATGCACCGTTAATGGGGTTGAGAGGCCCCAAACAATATAAGTCTTGTATGAATAGGTATACCTACCCCCGCACAGCGAAACACATCTGCCCTGCAATACATTACCAAGTGTTGCATATCCCATAACCAGGACCTGACACAACGTGGGCACAAGATGGTAACAGTAACACATCCCACCTGTATGATGTCAGGCTGGTGCTGGTAACATATCATGCAGTACAGTGTGGCTCCCATAGGAAATGTAAATAGTGGAAGCTATCAACATCCCCAGGATAGATATACAGAGACACATATATGCAAATACAGATATATATATATATATATATAGATATATATATATATATATATATATATATATATATATATATATATATATATATATATATATATATATATATATATTTATACATATATATATAGATATATATGTGACTACACATACACATGCAGAGATATGTACAGTAAGATACTTATGAAGTAGGTGCACACAATATTGAACAGCTACTATGCCTACAGTTAACACCTTAACAACTGGACACTGGATGAGCCACCCATACAAATCACATTCACTGCCTGCGACATATACCCACAGAGAGGTCATAGGATAAAACACCACACATAGGTCTACCGAAATGTAAAACCATTATTTGTGTACTATTACAGATTTATATGCCATGTCATATAGCTGTTCAGACACTGACATCCATATAAACAGAGTAATGCAGCTGTGAAACAGTTATACTAATACAGTAGTCTGGAAAGGTGCACAGCTGTTGCTGCCCAGGCCAAGCCCTTCAAATAGTACAATAGTAAAGACAGACTGGGCCACAGTATACGAAACAATCAACAGTAAGTAATGCAGGTGTATAGTTCAGCAGCCTCTATCTACACTCAGTACACAATCACTAGGTTGTAATGACTTCTGTTGACCAAATGGGATGTAACTGTCACATAGCAAGGCATAACTGACACCATCACAAGCACACTGACAAACAGAACAGTCTGTATGGCTGGAGGCAGTAGGCCTGCATTAACCCAATTTATTTAAGTAATGTCAATATAGGTGAATTGTTTGGTATTGTACATCCAGATACCTTAAGGCAGCTCACACCTGATACCCCCACATATTGTAACAGCCTAGGTTATTTATGGTGCATCCCCCCAGACTCAATAATACAAGCCCATATATTACTGTTACATACACTGGTCTCTGGAGTGCATATGGGCAGACATGTATGATGTAGGTGAAGCCCACACATATATGACCTCAGCCCCACCGTATATGTGGGGGATACAACAGCAGTGGACTGCTGGCAGGAATGGCAGTGTGATATATGTATATGTGCATATGTATCACTATCTGTATATGTGTAGACATATATTGCTCCGTATATGTATATATCTGTGTGTGTGTGTGTGTGTGTGTGTATATATATATATATATATATATATATATATATATATAGATATATATATATATATATATATATATATATATATATATATATATATATACACACACAAACACACACACACATATATATATATATATATATATATATATATATATATATATATATGTACATATACATACCCATCTATACATGTTGATATGTATACATGTATATATCTATATAGATATCTGGATAATTATATATACATATATTTCCACCATATGCCTTGAACATGGAGTGTAGGCCTACCTCAGCCCCTATAGTCCCAAATACATAGTGCAAGGGGATGTCAGGTATGTCTAGCAGGTATAACAGTAGACTATTGCTACTGTAATAGTGATTGTCTTCACAGACATGGTGTGTGTGGGAGGTCACATCTGCTTTTCACATGTGCCATTGGCTACTGACAGACATCCTAAGGACATCATAGTACAGTACCGCTGCTAGCACATAATGCTACTTTGGACAACATGGGAGATATTGGCCAATATATGTGGACATTCTGACACACTCTGGACAATGCAGAGGTATACACAGAACCCCTTAGTGCAAAACATGTGCACCAAGCCTGACAATGTGGATGTTAACAGCCATGTAGATTAGTATAACACATAACGACTGGTATACATATGCCCCCATAGGTTATGCATTCTTACACCCCTGTCTGTCCTGACACATACTAACCACTGGTACAGAAGTGTCATGGCCACATACTACCCACTAGATATTGACATACAACTGTACAGCATCCCACTGCTCTGTCTGGCATACATGACTGTTAACGGAGGCCTGGCAGCAGTACATCTGGCAAGTATCTGGACATGACATTTCACTGGGTAAGTACACTAAGCTGCTAGGCATGTAACAAAGCACTGCGCAGGCTACAGGCAGACTGGCTCAACAATGACCTACATTTCATATGGGGAATGCACATTTACTTGCATATATAACAGACTCTACAGGCATGTCACAGCACAGGGTAAGATACACCTGTGTGACAGAGCATAGCTACATCTAATGTGAACACAGCCACAGCCACATATGGTACGCTAGCATATTATTACATTATATGGACTAACTGTTCAACACCATCCTCATATGTGCCACTCACACACAAACCCTACATATGCTGGGCCACTACACAGTTTGGTCCGATGCCAGTCTGTGGTATGGGACATGTGTATGTATGGCCCTACAAACCTGTAAGCCAATATGGTAACATACAGTGAAGCAGCATGTAACATCAGATAGGACAGGACCAAGAACAATGACATCTACAACAGTCTGTACACAGGCCAAAGTACATATTAACATTAGACACACTGTTGACATTCACCATAAGTACACAGACCTCAGCACTGCACACACAACCACAGAATGTCCAGGTTATGTCATCAAATATAACCCCTACTGTACATAACGTGTAGCAGTCTGATATCTCACTGGCTTACTATCAGATATGATGTCACTAATTATGGTGGACTGCACATATGCACCTCTTAATGCTTGACATATGTACAAAGGTTGACAGAGGTGCGGCTGGAAGCACATACACAGGGCCAATATTGACATGTTGCTGTGATAGCCTCATACATTTACTGTTGTAACAGGATTTGTTGCAACATATGTCCTATGAGGGATATGAAGTCAGTAACTGTTGTGGTTCCACCATCTACAGACTGCAATCCTCACACTACCTTCTGCAGTTCACAGATAGGTGGTCTGTGGGTAACACATAAAACCAAAGGCACCACATACTTCCCAGCCTGCAGATGATCCTCCAGATGGGGATTCCTCATACATAGAGCACTGACATGGCAAGTATTGCAACATGTAGGACAGCCATATCCACACTCACCCTGTTAAACCAGCATTACTCCAAATGCAGTACAGCAGCACTTATAGTCTTTAGTCAGGTCAGGCACATCCCCCTCCTGTATGTTGCCCTGTTTCCACATTGTATGTTGTTAGATGTAAATCCCAAATCCATCTAGGATGCTGTTTTCCGAACAACAGATTGAGTTCCAGCTCACAGGATATAGAAATGCCCAACACCAACATGATGTTCCTAGAT
Organism: Protopterus annectens; assembly: GCF_019279795.1. NCBI lineage: Eukaryota > Metazoa > Chordata > Ceratodontiformes > Protopteridae > Protopterus > Protopterus annectens. The sequence continues at coordinate 1,097,236,478 of NC_056727.1, read as the reverse complement.
ACTGGAGTGTGTTTCCATGAAATTGGCTATGGGAATGTTACCACAGCTGTTTCACATGCAATCAGCTAGACGAGGGCTGCAATCCGTGCAGAGGCCATCAGCTGATCATGAGCATCAATTAAAATACACATGCTGCTGCCTAAGCAAAGCAGGTGTAGGTCTCCACATCCACCAGAGAGGGAGTGAGAGAGGCAGACAGAGGCAAAGGCAAATCAGTGAAGGGTGGGAGAGTAAAACCTAAGCATGTTTGTGTCACATACCTACCAGAGTAGGGTATAAAACCCCTGATGACTATGTAGTGCTATCACATTTCCATGCAGTTATTGGATGCGCCACATAGGTTACATGGTGAGGAGCCCTCAGAACGTATATGTGATGGTGAGTGACATCTGCAACAGGGATGGTAGCTATACAGTAGGTGTAGTACACGTGCCTGTCTGCATGTACAGGTGCCAGCGACAACACAGCCACACTCTCACAGGGATGCACACACATTGACACACTTGGTAGGGCCAGGAATGTAACTCATTACTAGTGAGATTGCCACAACACATTACGGTGCAGGTATCACATGCACCACAAGGGTCATACGGAGGTTATATGGGCAAAGGGTGTGGGGAGGTATCTGACATCAGGCAGCATGCGTCAGTATGCCAGTGGGGGTTGTAGTGAGTGTGACTGTGATGATACGCATCATACAAAACACACACACACACACACACACACACACACACACACACACACACACACACACATGGTGCCAGTACTGACATGCATGGGTGCATTGATTCATGGGTGTGCAGTGCTCAACTGTGGGAGATGGCTATACAAGGCTAGGTGATGGATATACCTTGGCATCAGGCCACGTGACATTTGTCTGCATTGTGGCTCAGGGGTGTAGTTTCTGGATTTACCCACACAGGTGGGTATTGTATTCACCATCCAGTCACCTGGGTGACTATTGCATGTGGCCAATGCTGTGCATTGCTTGCCATGTATGTGTTCCTTAGTCCATGACATGGACGGTGTCTGTGATGTGCACACCTCCCACATACATGAACAGTGACATGTGGAACTGTTCCTGGGGTGTCTGGTGCATGTTGTGTACACAGATTATCATCAGATGTGCCAATCCTGGCCTCATGTGGTGGGAACTGGTAATGAACAGCAGATTTACCCTGCATCTACATTGATAGCATGCTAACGACATTCCCTGGTGTCAGTGGCATCTGTCCGTACAGGGCATGTTTTCAGGCATGGTATGTCCTTTGTGGGTCATATTTGCTTACACCACAGGTGTTGCAGGTGTTCAGTGGGGAACATGGGGAAGGTGCACTCTCTGCATGTACGTGCCTAGTGGACAGATGGACAGGGTGCCATGCCTTCTGTGGCCCACTGCAATCACTCTATAATTACTATCGGTGGGCAATATGCAGTGTACTACCAACATAGTGGCTGTTGCCTAGACAAATGTGTGTGTGTGTGTGTGTGTGTGTGTGTGTGTGTGTGTGTGTGTGTGTGTGTGTGTGTGTGTGTGTGTGTGTGTGTGTGTGTGTGTGTGTGTGTGTGTGTGTGTGTGTGTGTGTGTGTGTGTGTGTGTGTGTGTGTGTGTGTGTGTGTGTGTGTGTGTGTGAGACATGGGTTGAGAGTGCTCCCTGGGTAATACTAGGGTTGCCAACTTTGTTTGCCTGACCTTGATGTCACATGTATGGGTATGGATTTGCACCCAAGCCTTTCAGCTATTTCACATCTGTTATCCCTGTACTGTGGACATTGTGATATATACTAGGGCCACCATATAAGAAAATTGCAAAATCCGCTCCACATTGGGCCCAGATGTTACACAATCATAACCACCTACACACAAGATATGCATTACAACACAGACACACAGACACACAGACACACACCTTTCCTTTATGGGAATAGAACTCCTAGCTAACTAGTTTATTACACTGCAGCACTCTGCAGTTATAGTATGCGCCATGGAGATTACTGGAGTGCTTCTTCCCTAAAGGTGTATTTCACATTGGATGACATCAGCAAGGTTTCCAAAGTAGGGCATTCAAATTGTAGTGAGTGTGGCTAGACTAAAATGCATTGCTCCCTACACAGACATTGAAACACACACAAAACATCCACAACTGAAATGTGTGGGTATAGAACCCTTAATAGAAGTGTATATCACACTACATGCATGAAGCTGTTATAGGATGCACCCTGGGGATTACAGCAGAGCTCCTTCCCCAAAGGTGTATTTCACTTTGGATGACATCAGCAGGATTGCCAAAGTAGGGCATTTGAAATGTATTGAGTTTGACTAGCCTAAAATGCATTGCTCCCTACACAGACATTGAAACACACACAAAACATTCAGAACTGCTATTGGTGGGAATAGAACCCTACTAGAGTTCTATATCACACTACAGCAGTACGCAGTTACGGCACGCACTACAGATATTACTGGGCTACATCCTTCCCAGAGGTGTATCTCTAGGTGGATGACATCAGCAGCCTTACCAAAGTAGAGCATTCAAATTTTATGGAGTGTGACTACCCTAAAAAGCATTGCTCTTTACACAGACAGAGTCAGACAGACACACACACACTGGCACACACACACACTGGCAGACACGCACCTGCCAAGTCTGGGATTAGAGCTCCTACCTAACTAATTTATTATACTACAGCAGTACATAGTTATAGGCTGCACTATGGAGATTACTGGGCTACACACTTCGCAGATGTATATTTCTAGGTGGATGACAGCAGCCTTGCCAAAGTAGAGCATTTGAATTGTAGGGAGTGTGACTACCCTAAAACACATTGCTCTCTACTCAGACAGAGTCAGACAGACACACACACACAAACTTGCCAAGTCTGGGATTAGAACTCCTACCTAACTAATGTATCACTCTACAGCAGTACGCAGTTATAGGATGCACTACGGAGATTACTGGGCTACAACCTTCCCACAGGTGTATTTCTAGGAGGATGACATCAGCAACCTTGCCAAACTGGAGCATTTGAATTGTAGGTATTTTGACTACCCTAAAAAGCATTGCTCTCTACACAGCCAGACACACAAACACTTGCCAATTCTGGGATTAGAATTCCTACCTAACTATTTTATCACACTACAGCAGTATGCAGTTATAGAACATGCTATGGAGATTACTGGGCTACAACCTTCCCAGAGGTGTATTTCTAGGTGGAGGACTTCGGCAGCCTTGCCAAAGTAGAGCATTTGAATTGTAGGTATTGTGACTACCCTAAAAAGCATTGTTCTCTACACTGACAGACACACATGCACTTGTCAAGTCTGGGATTAGAACTCCTACCTATTTTACCACACTACAGCTGTATGCAGTTATAGGATGTGCTATGGTGATTACTGGGCTACAGCTTTCCTAGAGGTGTACTTCTAGGTGTATGACATTAGCAGCCTTGCCAAAGTAGAGCATTTAACTGTAGGGAGTGTGACTACCCTAAAAAGCATTGCTTTCTACCCAGACAGACACACACACACACACACACACACACACACACACACACACACACACACACACACACATACACACTTGCCAAGTCTGAGATTAGAACTCCTACCTATTTTATCACATTACAGCAGTACACAGTTATAGGATGTGCTACGGAGATTACTTGGCAATAACCTTCCCAGAGGTGTATTTCTAGGTGGATGACATCAGCAGACTTGCCAAAGTAGAGCATTTGAATTATAAGGAGTGTGAATACCGTAAAAAGCATTGCTCTCTACACAGACAGAGTCAGACACACACACACACACACACACACACACACACACACACACACACACACACACACACACACACACACTTGCCATGTCTGGGATTGGAACTCATACCTAACTAGTTTATCACCCTACAGCAGTACCTAGTAATGGGATGTGCCACAGAGATTACTGGGCTACAACTCTCCCAAAAGTGTATTTCACAGTGGATGACCTCAGCAGGCTTGTCATAGTAGGGCTATGGGGAGGACAGTGTGTGTGTGCATGGGCCATAACCCATTCATCTAGAGGTTGACATGCCACATGCAGGCACAAATAGGGTCATATTACACAGGTACGTGTATACAGCTGCTAGATGTCTACTTCCTTGTACAGTCATGTGGCACAGCTAGCACGTGCACCATATAGTCTGTACTGCTGACAGATGCTGGTGGCTAGTATCTGTGGTGAGTGACATCTGAACCTCATGTGGTTGTGATCCATTGCCTGTGTGCTGGGTGGGACAGGCCTGGATGGCTCCTTGTCACAGTCACTCTCTTCCACACATCTATGTATGTCTACCTTTGGCTTATTATAGTGTGTTGTCCTTACATATTTGTCTGTATTCCTATCCACTGTGTGAGCAAAGTGTGAGTGGTGCATACTGAGGAATGTCTGCACTAACAGATATGTCTGGTCCACTGGTGTTTGCAGACATGGTCTTCATCTGTTTAAGTGTGCCAGCATGCCCAGTATGACCTTTCAGTATGATGTTGACTGACAGTGCCTTCATTTCTCTGTGGGTGACATGCCCAGTATGCCCGACTGTACTGAATGTGTCGATCGAGTCCAGGTCATTTGTACTGCAGTGCTGACCTTTGTGTTGTACACCTACAGGTAGTATGCTGTTTCTGCAGGGTATCCATCGATTATTTGCCATTGACCGTTACTACATTTCTGCATAGGATGAGGGTGCACACTTGACTATTTCTACACAGGATTGGGGGGCACACCTGACTGTTACTACATTTCTACGTAGGGTGGGGGGCCCACCTAACTATTTCTACACAGGATTGGGGGGGCACACCTGACTGTTATTACTTTATTACATAGGATGGGGAGGCAGACCTGGCTATTTCTACATTTCTACACAGGATTGGGGGCACACCTGACTGTTATTACATTACTACATAGGATGGGGGGGGTACACCTGACTCTTTCTACATTTCTATACAGTATTGGAGGGCACATCTAACTGTTATTACATTGCTATGTAGTATGGAGGGGGCAAACCTGGCACTTGTACACATTTGCTAGGACTGTACTGGTATGTCAGGTATTCCATTTCATTCTGCATTCTTACCTATCATGCTTACTAGAGGCATACCGGTATACTACAGGCCATAGCTTTGTTTGCCCTACATATTAGTGTCTGACTTCCTACCCTTCAAAAGTAGCACCCCACTGCCTGACCTGCTGTAGTCTGTCTGTGAAGGGATGGGGGGAGATTACCCATAGGCATTATTTAGAGGCCATGGCACAGACTCTGTTTGGGTTTGTCTACACCTGTCCTGCTGGCTGGGACTCTTGTTGCATATGTGAATCTCTCTGACTGGCATGTGTAAGTCATATGGACACACCTGTCTCCCAGCATATTTTCTGTAATGGGTTTTGTCACCCTGTGTAGTACTGGCAACTAGGGTGACTCCAGTATGTGTTACAGATGTCATGGTGCCACTATGGGTGTTTACTTTCTGCTGCCATTACAGTCAGCCATCCAATTTCCTTACATGCTCACATCCATATCATAGATACAGGTAACAACACATTCTACTCCATTTGGCAGTTTGTAGGTTGATTGACTTACCTTGTGGGTGTGCCAGGATTGCGGATGGTGCTGGAGGGCTGCCTATGTTGGATGCACATAGTACACTCCCTATACATGGTTAAGCACAATTAGTTTCATGCCTGGCATCCCTTTTACTGTATGTGCGAGTCAGAGAGAGGTGTCATTCCCTGGGTCTCTACTGTGTCAGTGTATGTGCTATGCATTGTCTCTTTGCCACAGCCTTGGCATAGTGGGCATGCCTCCATCTACCTACTGGGGCAGGCTCAGGTTGTTCTTACTATGAGTCACTCTGTGTCTGTGCAGGCTTTGGCATTGGTGGGGGGATGTATCGTCCTATCCCATGCCGTTCCTGCTGCAGCTGTTTCCGCAGGATCATATTGTGTAGCATGGCACTTACCATAACAATTTGGGAACATGTAGCTGGTGAGTACTGCAAGGCTCCACCGGATGTGTCCAGACACCGAAACCATGACCTGAGCATCCCAAACATATGCTCTATTATAAGTCGGGTCTGTGCGTGTGCCTCATTATGGCATTCTTTTTCAGGTGTGTGTGTGCATTTCTGATGGGTGCCATCAGCCATGGCTCCAGTGTGTAGCCAGCATCCCCCACTAGGTGACCGTAGGGGATGCCCACACTGGCAAATCTGTGGTACATCTGCATCAGATGCAAAATGTGGGAATCGTGATAGCTTCCAGGGAAGCCAGCACACGCATTCATTATAATGCCCTCATAATCACACACAACCTGGCAGTTGATGGAGGGGATGCCCCTGAGGTTGATGTAGGCCCTACCTTCATCACCAGGTGGTACTTTGATGCATATGTGCATGCAGTCTATAGCACCTCCTACCTCAGGGTATTCTGCTATTTGATGGAAGAGACATATTGCTGGCCAACACCTCACAGGTGTTTGGGAAGTATACGTGCTCACTGACATGTGCTGACATGGCATCCAGGAACTGGTGAAATACTCTGAATGCTGATTCCTGTGAGATCCCCAGGATATCCCCAGTTGAGCTTTGGGAGGTACCTGTGGCTAGTATTCCTAGGCCTACACATACCTTGGTATCCACTGGATGGGTTCCTCTTGGTCATGTTTAGTGAGGCAGGAATGGACGGCACAGTTCAACTATTTGCTGTAGGAGGTCCCTGTCCACCTTATAGTGTTCCACTTTCTCCAGCTCACGTAGCCAGTGGTAGGTTACCCTAGGTCTGTACACTCTTTGCCGTCTCCTCTCTGGGGTTGCTCGGCAGCATTCGCATCCTCACCACCCTCAGCCTCTTGCATATGCTGTTCTATGTTGCCTGCTGCAGCCCCACTCATTTTGTAGGTTTGTTTGTTAAATGTTCCCTGCTTGTATACACCGGTGGTGTAGAGTATGGAAAAACCAGAGGGGAAGGTCTGCTGCCTGTGTAATTGGCTGATTCACCCTTCCAGCTATGCTAGTTCTCCTTGATTACCTTCCTACTGCTGTATTTTCTTTCCATTGCCTTCCTGTTTAAACCCAGGAGTGCACCACACAAGCAGAGTGCTCAAATGTGCACAGTGCTGCTATTTCCTGGTTTAACTTTTTTTTCTTTCTGTAAAACCTGGTGCGCACACCTGCTTAAACAATGTAAAGAGTGCTTGGCAAATTCAGACACACCCCCTAGCTTAGCTGTGCTAAGCTAAGAGCAAACCTGAGCCACAGGGCTCCAATCTACTTACAGTATGCCTGACAACCCCCCCCCACTGATGTCACCTAACTCCTAGGCTTGCACCAAGCTATTCCTACTCTTGCACTGTTGGGACCTGACTAGCATGCTGGAGAAAATTGAGATTCACTATCATTCCCCTCATTTGAATAGGATTGTCTGCTAATGCATAGTTACATGCCTCACACTGAGCCTCCCCCCTTAGCAACCACTACTCACTGGACATGTTGTCTTCTGCCTGCCATTGACTTGCATGGCAGAATAGTGATTTTAGTTAGAATGCTTAATTTAGTCTCATTTTGTTATTCCCCCCGATCCTGTTTGTGCACCACTGCCCTACGCTTAAACAGCCGAGATCAGTTAAAAAAAAAGTTGTTTTTTTAATTTTTGTTGTTGTTTGCAATGCCAATGGCCTTATACTTGGCCACTGGCATGCTTCCTAAGTGATATCCAGCCGTTATTTGGAGCTGTCACAGCTCCGTTTTGGATTTTGCAGAAATATACTCGGTTACTAACTGTGTACATTTCTGCAGATTGCACTAGTCCTGCACTGCCGGTTGCAAGCTTCCTGGATCACAAAATCACCTCATTTGCATGGATTTCTCCTGCAAATGGGATGATTTGCATACAGGAGCTTAGTCCGTGCAGGACTAGTGCAGGAGCGCTCGTGCATGCCCCTGCAGGCTGTTCCAGGGTCACACGTCAGACATATTGCCTGCTGGAGCTCCTGCACACCGAACTTGCACACCGTGCAAGGCAGAGATAATCTGTGTGTGTGTGTGTGTATGTGTGTGTGTGTGTGTGTGTGTGTGTGTGTGTGTGTGTGTGTGTGTGTGTGTGTGTGTGTGTGTGTGTGTGTGTGTGTGTGTGTGTGTGATTGTGTGCTTGTTTGCTTGTGCAAAAAATAATTTTAGAAAAGTCTTAACTTTTGTTGTCGAGATTGCACTGGAATGCTATAAATGAATTTGATTAATAGCATAAATATCATCTGAAGTCTCCCCTGAAAAGAGGCCACTAGCCTAGTGGAACTAACTGGGTCAACAAAATATAAATAATTAAATAAAGTCTTAAGATACTTCCCTCAGTTACTGATTATAAACCTGATTTGTACTGTTACAGTGTGTACTCTTAAGTGAATCAATATACCATTTCCTGCTCACTGTTTACTAGTATTTTGGTTCCAGCTATCTGTCCTGAAATCCAGCATCATCACAATTTCCATATTGCATGGCATGCTGGAAACCCTTTGAAATAATATTCCTCACTAAAGGAGATTTCATTTTTAGGTGTTTATTAATTTTCATCCTTTGTTGGCCAAGTAAGTCCCACTATCCTAGTGGCTTCTTTATTGGGGGGGTGGGGGGACAAGGTGATATTTATACTACTAAAGGAAATTTAGATAAGGTTTTGGGGAACACCTCCTATTCCTTTTTAATAGGTACACTTCTAGAAGTAGATGGGGGCCTTGGTTTAACATCTCCATTAAGGACAACACACTTAGTAGTACAGCACCCCTCTTATGCTGCACTGCCATGACACCAATCCCTTTTCCTGGTGCAGGAATAGAACCTAAAGACTTCTGCACCAAAACCAAGTGTGTGACCTGTTGCACCATTGATACTACATTTGTCCATCGTTGTTCCTTTAAAGATTTCTTCTATAAATCTTCTTCATAGAATGTGTATAATACCTAAGATTCAAGAAAATGGCTCAGGCTGTAGTTAATAAGAATGCTAGACTTTGCCCAACTACACGCAAACACACACACTTGAATGATTTTTCACTTTCCAAAACCTTATAATACAGAGCCATTACTGTAGCCCAAAATGCACTGTTCTGTGGTGCTATCATTTTAAATCTGGAAATGCTTCAATGTACTTTCAGTCTTGGGTAGCCACATGTGAGTACGAAGGAACGCTTAACAAATTCTTCTTTTTTTAACAATTGTAATCCAAGATTATGTAAGGATATATAAAGCAACATTAATAAGAATAATCATAAATAAATAAATAACCCTTGATTTAAAAGATTTAGCAAATAATTGCTTAATTAAGTTACTGTATTTCAATATATTAATGAACTGCTAAAGCATTTTTAAAAATTAAAAATGATTGAACTGGTAGGTTTTAAAGAATCCTCAAATTTTCCAGCACAAACTCAGCTCTTAGTTAAGTAAGGCAATGATTCTGACTTGTATGGCACATTATACAAAAGAGCTCTAAGCAGAATCTTTAGATTACAGTCTGGTAATGAGGTATTAGACCCTTACATGCAAAGTGCAGAGATTTGTAAGGCTGATAAGGCAGCTACAGATCCTTTATGCAAGGACCCCTTTTAGGCAGGGGTATGTTAATACAATTACCTTACATTACTTCTCACAAGATAGACATAAGGGTAATGATTTGTACTTATCATACTTATCATTAACTGCACTCCTTTTAGTGTCTACAAATTATCAAGTTATCAGTTATCTGGACCAAGGTAAAAAAATGTTACAGTAATGGAACCATGATGAATTAAACGCATCCACTACCTTTCAAATGTCCCTGCTTAGTAAAACCATTTTTTTTCATGAGTGAGTTTCCTGAGATGGTAACTAGACCATAACTTTGTGCTGAAGTGTCAGCTACTTCATCGTGTATAATGCATGTGTTATGCACCCAGCCTCTAATAAACTAAACACGTTAATAATAATGTAAGCAATGTGATGAATGGGAAAGTATTAATGTGGCATTATTGACCATTGCCTCCATCTCATATGGTCGGGACATAAGTCATTAACTTCGTATCCAACTAAGGCTAATATCTAGACATTCCTTTAAACTTGATAGATCTGATACCAAATCCCATAGGAAGAGAACACTGATTATTATCTGCAAAGCAGTGATAACACAATATCTTTCTTGAATATCTCCCTTTGGAAGCACGCACACAATGTGAGCAATAAGGAGCTAATAATGGAGAATAACTCAAGTGAGAATTAATTCCAGATACCACCCCATATCTATATTCTGATAAGTAGGTAAGAAGCAAAGTAGGTGAGGACTGTGTAGCACAGGCCATTGTGGCTATTCTTGTAATCTGAAATGAGTGATCAACAGTCTCTAGACTCTGCTGTGAAAGAAATAAGGACCAAGATCTGAATAATATCATTGCTCATTCACAACTAGGGTATCACTGACTATCTGAAATCAGCAATTTTAGCACTGCCCCACTTCCTGAGGTTGGAGTGTTATGCATCTAGGAGATCATGAGTGATAAGTTATAGTTTCCACTGTATCAAGATCACTTTCCAGTAAGTTGAACACTGAAAGGTCCTTTGGAGACTGCACAGTAGTTTTCCAAACTATAATTGTCTAGCGATGGCTCTTAAAAATATGTGAAAAATCATGTATTGACAAAGGTACTGACAGTGGTGAGAATGAATGGACCACAGCATCCAGCCAGGTCTTAGCCAGCCTGTTCAAATAAGAATCCTGCTCACAGATTGCAGGATGCATAGCAAAAATCAGTCTCATAACCCGATATACTTACATAAATATAAGCAAGTGTACACATTAAAAAGGTTGGAGATGACCATAGATGGTCACTGACATGGTTTAAGCAGTATGATACAAAGTCTGCCTCTTGAAAAAGTCAGTTTTAGCACCAATAAGCTGAGTAGCTGTCTCACCTTATTGGGGAGAAAATATTTGCTGGCTGTACATACAACCTGGCTACATGGACTATCGTTGATTCAGAGATGATTTGTCTGTCTGCTTTATGTGGAAAAAATCTTTTTGAAAAAATCTTTACCTTCATATGAGAGATTTAATTTATTCATACTAGATCATTTAATGTTCATATCACTTAAAATCCCTGTCTCCTCAAAGACTGGAGCTCATCATCCATCTCTGGTTTATGGAAGCTAGTCAAGCTGAAATGTGCACACACCTAGAGTAATAAAATTAACAATACTCATAAAAGTCCCATTATAGGCTGGTGTGAAAAATTCTGCATCATTTTCAGTACAGCAAGAATAAGCTGATAAAGGAGAGAGTATAGGTAATTTTCATTAGTGTCACTTAAGTGATATTCATTTAAAGAGAATTATATACATGTTCTTGCATATAGAATTAGGTATGTACTGGGCTAACTGCTTTTGCGACATTTTTAGGCCTGATCAATTTCATGTCAAAGATGAGAAGTATACCCTGTAACTTGTATTTGTGAGGTAAATAACTTAACCATTATGCTGACCCCCAATCCTTAAAGTATATTAGGTTTTCAATACACCTGCCATATTTGCGCATTATCAGATAGTTTATAGAGTTTCCTGCCACTCTGGTGGCATAGAGGTATAAAGCCCTGGCTATGGCCCAGCTGACCCAGGTTCAATTACTAGCTATGGTGACTGATATGGAGGTAGGGAGGAATGACCATTACCATCTTGGGGGGGGGCAGTGACATGGGTGGCTCTTGTGTTGATTCATGATGTAGGTTTAGGGAAGTAGCATCTTAGGATGCATGGCCCGAGAGGAGGTGATGTGGAAGTGGCTGAGTTGGTACAGAGGCAGGACAAGATGTTGCAATGACCTGACTGCATGCACACACCTTGCAAAAAAACACAGGCATAGTGAAGGAGGTTTAGGGAACTTGCATCTTATGATGCATGGTCCAAGAGGAGGTGATGCAGAAGTGGCTGAGCTGGTACGAAGGCAGGAAAATATGTTGCAATGACCTGACTGCATGCACACACCCTTGCAAAAAAACCACAGGCATAGTGAAGGAGGGAGGAGTGGTTAGGGCATAGCCAACACCCTTCCATGGAGTCTAGATGGCTAGACTCCAAAGAAGCCCTTAGGATTCATAAGCAGCTCCAGTGGATTACATTGCAAATATAGGTTCATAGGTTGGTACTAGGCTATCAGCCCTAGGGCCTATACAAGCCTAGCCATAACAATTCCCTGGCTATTTCTTCCCACACTATTTACTTCCCTGGACCCCTGTCTAGCAGGGTGACTGACATGATCCCAGGGTGAATTTCCTTTCTCCCATCCAATCGTCAAAGTTCCTTTTGAAGAGGACCAAAGAGGCACTCTGCTTGACATGTATGGGCAATCTATTCCAGTCTGGGGAGTCTCTGGGTCAGGAACCTATCCCTCCAGCATGTTTTGTTTATTGTGATGACAAGGTTTAGATCCCTGGAGTGTGTGGCTCTGAGAGATTGGGATTTCTTTAAGTGTAGCATGTCCAACAGCTCTGGGTTTGACATGGCCTTGTATGTTAAGGAAAGATTGCTTCTGAGTAGACGATATGCTACAGAGTATAGCTGGAGTTTTTTAAGGCGGTCAGCGTAGGGCATCTGCTTTAGGCCTGTGATTTTTTTAGTGAGGTATTTCTGCTGCCTTTCCAGTTGTTGCAGATGTCTTGAGAGGTACATACCAAACGGGGCATTGTATTATATAATGGGTCTAATGAGGGATGAGTACAGTGGGACAATGACCTCCGTTTTTCTAGATGAAAAGCCCTTAGTGATGAGGTGTGCCACATAGAAGGATTTCCTGACTGTTGTGGCGATATGGTTATCGAAGGTGAGACCATTGTCCACCTGTGTCCCTAAGTCTTTTATCACACTTTTGGTGTTTAGTGTACTGCCACCTATATGGTAATTCACGGATGCATGTTTTTTCCCAAAGGGGATAACTATACATTTCTTGGCATTAAGCTTGAGCCCATGGCTCTGGCACCAAGCATATGTTTTTGTAAAGCCCTTTTGTAGAGTTTCCACATCATTTGTGGATTCAATAATGGCTCCCAGTTTGCAGTCATCTGTGAACTTTGTTATCCAGAGTCCCTTAGTGTTGGCCTGTACTTCAGAGAAGTAGATGCCAAACAAGAGCGGTCCTAGGACTGAACCCTGAGGTACTCCACTTGTCACTTGTCTGGAGCTGGATTTGGAGTCGGCTACTTTTACAGTCTGGGTTCTATCAGTAAGCCAGTTAGCAACCCATTGGATGATGTAGGGATTAATGCCCAGCTTAGTAAGTTTATCTATGATTCCAGAGTGGGGGGTGGTGTCAAAGGCCTTGGCAAGGTCTAGATAGGCTATGTGGACCACCTTACCCTTGTCCATGGCTCTGGAGACTGATTCGAAGAAGTCAATCAGGTTCAGGAGACAAGATCAGCCCTTCACGAACCCAAACTGGGTGGGGTCCAGTGTTTGAAGGTTGCCAATGTCTTTGTTTATAAGTTCCATGATAATACGCTCCATGGCCTAGCAGATAAGAAAAGAATATTGGCGTAGTTTGGTAGACCTGTTGTGGACGTGGTGCACTGGGTTATAGTGCGATATGAAAGATGTAAGGGGAGTCAAAAAAAATGGTAGCCTATGGAGTGTTCAGCCCCTTGACTGACATTATAGCGAGGGAGAGATGGAATTCAGTATCAAGGTAGCACTGCAGGATGGCAGAGAGTGTCTGCATTGCTATCTCAGTTCTTATGGAGTCTGCAGACAAGCTATTGACGGCTGACCTGACTGATAATGTTTCGTATTTGCTTTACATTGTGCTAGCTAATAATTTATTTTGTCTTCCATAAAAACAATTGCAACCACATTAACAGAGTTGTTATGGTAGACTGTGAGGATGTTTTTTACAAATCTGGTCCTATCTGAATGTGAAAGAAATTCTCTGTATCGTTGTACATTTTTTCTGATGACCTCATTTTACACCCATTCCATTAGCAATATTTTTTTCATCTAGTGTGGTTCAACAATTGAGTTTAATGGTTTATTGGAATATATGACCAATTCCACAAATTTCTTTATTTTATGTCTCCACCAAATGCTTGCATTATTGTATATCTAAGCTTATGATAACAATGGTTGTGACAATTTTATGATCTATATTGTATAAGAAAACAACTTATGCCATTGTGTAACTTCGTGTTAACAGTGTCTATCCAAACTCTGTTTAGCAAAATGTAGAATAGTGCCTGGCACTTCAAATTTCTAAGTTTATGTCTGATGGTGGCAGTTCTATAAGCAAGACATATTATTTATCAATAGGCAATAAAAAGAAAAAGAGATTCATGTTATTCTCAACTCTGCATGCTGGTAGAAAGGATAGGTTTTCCAGATTTGACAGGTACTAAAAACAAACTTTGTGTACCATGGTGTAGGGCTGACACATCATATAATAATGTTCCACAGCACAACACTTTTCATATGCAATGGTGCAGAACAGGGAAAGACCCTGGCTGGGAATCTGGAATAACATGAGCATAAAGGGCTGGGATTCTGGAATGGCATGGACATCAAGTGACCTTCTACATTGAGTATTTACTCCATGCATAATTATAAAATCAAGTGGTCCACCACTTCTCAGCTTATGTTACTGGAGCCCTTCACCTGAATACAAAAGGGGAAATTGTCTTGTTAAGATGAAACACTTCAGAGTACAAGCTTGCAGCAATGGAGTAGCCATTTAAAGTCAATAGGTTGTTCTGGCAAAGCAGCAGCTCTGTCTGTATGAGGGACTCAATACAACAGACAGAACAGGGTGGAAAGCCAGCATACCTGCAATTTTATGTTCCATAACAGGTGAAGTTACTATATGGCACCTGTACAGGGAAATGGCCAAGGACCATGCTCACATGTGGTTAGGTGGTGGGCGAGTCGTCCCCTAAGTTGAGTGGAGAAAGCTTTCACAGATGCTATAGTTTAAAACAGAAGCAATTCCATGGTGAGCTAATGATCCTGCATGCCTGTCCCCATCCACAAAAGGGTAATATGTATACATGATGACCACACTACCTATTATGCATGCATTATTTCATCCACTCATGCAGTTGGTCTTGCTGCATCACAGTTCTGCTGCTGGCAGAAAGTCTGCCTGCATTACCATAATGGCCTACAGGTGAAACTATGGCACCTGGCATCCTCACTGGGCAAGTTCAACAGATCCACTTAGTCCTTGGGTAGGATCGCTATATGCTAGGAATGGGTGATTAGTTGAGATTTGTTACAACAAAATTTCTCAAAATCTCATTACCTGCTCATGTCTGGAATCTCAGCCATACAGTAGGTAGGTGAGGTAATGTTTTGAGCTTACACTGACCTCAGGATGATGTCATTTCAGGGGTAAGGATGAACATCAGGTTCATGTTAATAAGACAGACTGGCAGAGGTTCTTTACTGTGCTACCCAGCTCCTTTAAAAATCCACAGGACTTCATGCAATCTTACTCCACTGTGTAGTCATAGTACTCTGTGTAAAGACTATGTATGTAGATGACAGCTCTAGACTGAATGAAATTCATAAACACTAGGACAGGGTTATTCAAGAGGAGTGCCACACAAGACTCCAGTGCATACAAACAAATGGTGTAGTACTTCTAAAAGCTGCAATCCTCTTTCCCTGGTGATATGATGGTCAGCATTTAGAGGTAGGTAGCACAAAAATGTTACAATAACAAGTAAAAAAAAAATCTTTTTATGGTTAGAAAAATCCTACCTATTCCAGTTCCCTCTGAAGCAAATACATTCCTGCCATTGTGAGTTTATACATAACCAAATACCCTCATTGTAATATGGTAATGACCCTAGTTTCAACATCCCAATTATAAACTGCTATATTTGTATGAATCTCAGTTATGACAGTAGAGCACAGTGTAGAAGTTAACATCAATTTACTTTGGTATAGTATACTTAACTAAGTAGCTAACATAGTTGCTTTATCAGGGTTGCCTTGTTTCAGATCTTCAAAACTGGACATGGGGATTTAACCAAACATATGATATTACAGTGTGTATGACTGATACTGTGCTATAATAACTGAGTCAAAAAATAAACTAAGCCAGAGTTCTGACTGTCTAAGACAGGGAGTTCTAGATGTTCTATATGTCATTTAAGAGGTCTTTTCAACCTTTTGAACTAATGAAGCCCTGAGCAAAAATCATGATTAAGGAGAACAATTATTTCAAGGAAGAAATAAAATGTGTGGTTTAATATTCAAGATAAGAGTTTCCAATAAAATGAGAAACCAAACACTTAAGAGAATACATATCTTGTAGTTGGAAGCAGTAAAGTGCAAGGAAAAATAAATAGATATTATGAGATGTCACCAAGATCCAGGAATGGTACCTGTGACATCTCCAGTGTATACTATAGCAATCCATAGGAGAAGATGATAGCATACCCAGTACCAGAAAGTAAGCACATGCCTGAAAATGTAAGTCATCCATAAGTTTTTCTCTCTCAGTGCTGCCCTTGAGAGAAATGACACCCTTGGCAAAGGGCTCCATGGTACTGCCCCTATTGTTTCTCCCCATGTGCTTCCCCTTTGTGACCCCATGTTGCCCTCCATTCTGACCTCTTCATACCATCTTTATTATATTTTTCTTCCATTTATCACATTTGGTCTTACTTTTCACCCCTTTCCTGCATCAGTTCAACATGACCTACCTCATAGGTTCACAGGTATTTTCTAGGCTAACAACCTCAATGGCCTTTTTAAACCTAGCCAGCCATCCCAAGTCCCTGACAAGTTCTGCTACCATTGATAAGTGTACAGAGGGGCTTGGGAGGTGAAATATTTATAAGCAGAGGCTTCAGAGATGAATCATTTACAGGTTACCTGTGTCCATTAGAGATATCCAAGAGATATCCAAGCCAGGGATGAATTTTCTGTTCCCTATCCAATTGTCCAAATTACACTTGAATTGGATTAGGGAGGAACTCTGCTTCAAATGGATGGGAAGCCTATTCCAGAGATGGGGTAGTCTCTGGGATACATGTCTTTCTCTCTAACAGGTCATATTTATATCACAGACAAGGTTTATGTCTTTAGAACAGGTATTCTGGTGCTGTTTGTTTTGCCGATATGCAGAAGGTCCATCAGAGGTTGGGTCTGATAATGCCCTGTATGCCAGGCATAGATCTCCCTTCAATAGCCTGTAGGACCAGAATACAGAGATAGGGCATTGTGGTGTTCTGTGTAGGACATTTTATCTTCACCCTTTATTCTTTTAGAGAGGAATCTGTGTGGACATTCAATTTGTTGGATATGCCTGGTTAGGTACATGCCAAAGGGGGCATTCTGCTCAGTGACAGGTCTGATGAATGCCAGACACAGTGGACCAATGACTTCCTTGGACCTAGATGCCATACCTTTGTTTATAAGTTGCACAGCATAGAATGATGTACTACTGTAGACACATGATGGTCAAAGGCTAGATTACTGTCTTTGTGTGTCCCCAAGTCCCTGACTACTGGGACATCTCTAAGGGGTGTGTTGTCAATATGGTAGTTACCAGGGGTGGATGATTTCCCAAAGAATACTATTATGCACTTCCTGGCATTTAGTTTTAGTCCATGGCTCTGACACCAGTTGTTTGTCTGTGTCAGTCCTTCCTGGAGAACATTTGTGTCAGTGTGAGATTGAATGACAGCTCCTAATTTGCAGTAATTTGCAAATTTACTCACCTAGAGACCATTGACATTGGCCTTGACTTCAGAGAAGTAAATACCAAAAAGAACTGGTCCAAGGACTGATCCATGAGGGACTCTACTTGTGACTAGCCCATTTGTACAGGTGGACTCCCCAATTTTTGCTTCCTGGATCCTGTCTGTGAGCCAGTTGGCTATCCACTGGGTGACATATGGGTTTGTACCTAAAGTCTTGAGTTTGTTGACAATGCCTGGGTGGAGAATTGTGTCAAATGCCTTAGCCAAGTCAAAGTAAGCATTGTGAACCATTTTACCTTCATCCATTGCTTTGGTAGCCTTGTCAAAGAAGTTCACCAGGTTGAGTAGGCATGACCTACTCTTGGATCCAGTGTCTGGAGGTTTACTATATCATTATTGATCATTTTCATGACAATTCTTTCTTTGGCTTTGCATATAAGCCTAGTGAGTTTTATGGGTTTGTAGTTCCCAGGGTCTGTAGATATTCCACCTTTGTGCAGCTGGATGGCTCTTACTGTTCTCCATTCATGAGGTATGAAGCCTGTTTTGGAGGCTACAGTTAAATAGCAATTCCAAAGAGCCTGATAGGTCATGTTTCATGCTATTTAGAAGTTACCCTGGGATACTGTCTGGGCCCACTGATGCTGTGTTCTTGGCCTTAGAAAGAGCATTAAGAACCTCTTCCCTGGTGATGGCAGGGGGAGTTATATTTGATGGTATTTCCTGAGGAAATGTTGAGGGGAAGACAGGGACAAAATTGGAGAGAATGTCCTGTCCAGTAGATTTTCTATATCTTCTGGCTCAGTATAGGTTCCTGCATTTATAATGAGCTCTGCACACAATTTTGTATTGCCTTTGAGGCTGTGGACATAGCTAAAGAATGTCTTGTGTTTGTCCTTGGCCTGAGAAACCAAATGTACCTTAAATTTGGTTTGGTAGACTTTATTTGTCCTCCGAGTTATTTGTTTATTTTAATGAGAGTGCTTTTATCCTGATGGGTGCTGCACCTTCTAATTTTGGATGATTTTCTTCCTTCTGTTATATGGCCTACTGATTTTGTGATTCCATCAGGGTGGCTTGTTTTTTGAGTTATTTCGGTACTTCTTCATGGTGGGTACACCTGCCTCTATGCAGCTATTAACATACTTGTGTAGGGTTTCTGGGAACAGTTCTGCATAGACAGCAATGTTCTCTGGTTTTATGGGGACTTCATATTTTGCCAGGTTATCACTTACTAGAAGGAATTTAGCCTTATAGTTGTCCCTGAATATTCCAGGGTTAGCTGGGGGTCCACGTTTTATTTTTATTCAAAGGAGACCATTTTGTGGTCTGACCTTACAAGATAAGACAGTACACTAGGGGGTGTGTAGCACTCTCCCATATTAGTGAGGACCAGATCCAGTATGGTTGCACCTTTGGTTGGTGTATTGACATACTGATCTAGGGAGTTTTTGTTTACAAAATCCATGAATGTCTGGGCCTGTAAATTTAGTGTCATATATGATTCCCAGTTGATAGTGGGGTAATTAAAGTCACCCATGTGTATGGTATTGGGCTGGATGGTGAGTGTTTCCAATAAGTTTAAATACATGGTGTGGATTTCCAGGATCATAGAGGGGGGCCTATAGCTTTCAAGAAAGTCTTACTGGATTTTTTCCTATTGTCATCTGAACATGGAGTAGCTCAAGTGCATTGTCCTTTTTGACCATCCTTAAAGTATATTTATTTTTGATGTAGATCAAGACATACACCTTTGGTTCCTGTCTGTGTAGTAACTGGTCTAAATATGTGGAAGACATTATAACCTTGCACTGTTGGTGTGCTCTCTGTGGCTTTAAACCATGTCTCAGTGACTGCACAGACATCAACATTCTACATCTACATGAAAAGAGCTTCTAGGGAGTGGAGTTTTTTGTTTAGACCCCTAGCACTCAGCAATAATACCTTTAGATTTTCTTGGTTTTGATTTGCTACATCAGAAGTACTTTCAGTATGGCATTGCCTAAAAAAGGTACTATGAGGGAAGACAGTGCTTTAGCTAATACTCAAAAACCTAGAGGGGAGAGGTGCAGACCATCCTTGGCAAAGCAGCGTGGTCTGTTGACCATCTCCTTCCATGCTGACAAATATTGCACCCCCTTAGAATGACACCAGAAATTAAGCCAATTATTAAAGTCAATCATCTTTTGTTAGTATTGTGGCATCATCCTTGGCAAAGGTAAAATGCTGCTCAATGCTAGGCTCATACCAGCCTGAGACTCATATTTCAAGAGCTCCATGATGTCTCTCTTCATATAGTCTTGGGAGGTATGTCTCAGTTAATTTACAACCACATGGTCCAATGACCTGTGTGCATACATAATGTGGTAGATCCTAGCCCCTGATAAGCAACTGACTGTGACTTTTTTCTTATTCAGTCTGATAAGAGGGGCATCAGTGTGTCTCACAATGGAGTCTTCAATGACCTTATGTTGGATTGTGTGGTGGCTTGCCTTATGGGCTTAGAAGTAGAAGCTTCATGAGATGTGACTATATGTGTTGATGTGGGTGATGTTTTGAAAGAGTGCATTTGGGCTGCTGAGGGTATTTGTTATGTGTTCTTCATCTAGGAGGTATTTGGGGTTTAGGAAGGTTACATTTAAGTGCCTCAGCATATGTGGGTCTATACATCTGCTTTGAATTGTGTGTGAGATGGGTGCAGTGTGCGTACTACTGGCAACCTTATTGACATTAGGAGTACTTTTATGTGAGAGCTTTGCCTCCAGTGACATTGTGTAAATACATCTCTCACATACCATATCACTTTGAGAATTATCTAGTTGTCAGTAAACATGAGACAATTTCTTCATTGCCTCAGGATGCCCATATCCACCAGGCTAATAATGGGGATAGTGGGA
Organism: Protopterus annectens; assembly: GCF_019279795.1. Taxonomy (NCBI): domain Eukaryota; kingdom Metazoa; phylum Chordata; order Ceratodontiformes; family Protopteridae; genus Protopterus; species Protopterus annectens. The sequence continues at coordinate 1,097,215,838 of NC_056727.1, read as the reverse complement.
AAGTTCATATCTATGGCAACAGACTCTTTTTATTAATTAGATAGGTGCAATGAAAATATAAAGCAATGTCAGGAGTAATGTCAGGAGTACCCAGTTTGCAATTCTGGAGAAAGTGCTTTTCACTGCAAACTGGTTGTCCTGTGTGCAACTAGGTATTGGTGAAATTTCAATCATGCTTTTACAGGAAAAAATGTGACTCATTGTGTTTCTGTCTATACAGGGCCCTGCCAAACACTTGAGGGGAAAGTAATAAGTAGACCCTGAAAATCTAAGGATGAAGTATTTAGACAGATATTCTGAAGTTAGAAACAAATCAAGCAATACTTATCGAAAACAAAGACTTAGCTTGTCAAGAATGATGAAAATGGGGGAGTCGCATGAATGGCTACTGCCTGGCTACTTCTAGTGCTGGTCTCATCACAGCTTTCCTCTGCTGGGATTCAATTCTCCTTTGCTTCTTCTCTCACCAGAAGCAAAACATTAGCACCAGTGCCTAGATGGGAAGCAGGCCACAGTCTGTTTGGTGATCCACAGTCTTGTCTCAGGTGATGCAAGGGTCTATAGACTTATTTTAGCTTTTTTTCTGGTAGATGCTTTAAATAACAACAAGATCAATCAGGAGCATCAAGCAGAGGTATGCACTGCCTAACCAGAAACCAGTCAGGAATCAATGCACTCTGCCCCTTCTCTTACCAGGAGCAGATAAAAGCACAAACTCCAAGCTGTCACCTATGATGCAGTTATTAGGCTCTCCAGTTATCAGCAGTCTCCAGGAAATAATGTCCATGTGCTCCTTCTCTCACCAGGAGAAATCAGAAGTACTAATCCCAAGATGACTACTGATCGTCAGGATGTAGGCTTTCCAGTAATTGGTGGTCTTGCAATAGATGTTGCAGATTTTAAAGTTAAGATGGAAAAAGATGATTAATATCCTAAGCACTACAGTGTGCATTAAGCAGTTAGATAGGAAACAGGGGGTAGCTTAAGCTTTAGGTGTCTAAGTGGAGAGTTGCTAATTTTAAAAGAGATAGATAGATTGAAATGGGTGGGCACTTCATATTCTGGTTCTATGGACTGCAGTGGAATGGCCAATAAATTTAAATAGTTGAAGGGGGGTGATTTCACAAAATGATAATTTTATACTTACAACAATGAATGAAAGGGGAGATGGAAGGAGGTATGTGGTCAAACTAACGTTAAGGGGCAGGCAATTAGGAAGACAGTTGAGTTTAAGAACACAACAGCACCAGGGTGGAAGGGTGGGAAAATTTCTCTTTCCTAGTTTTAATATGCAATTAAAAGCAGAATACAAGTAAAACACAGTGTAAAGAAAACAAATCACAACATACAAAATAGAAGAATGAAGTAAAGTAATACAAAATATAAGAAAGCAAAAGCAAACTAAGCTTTCCCTCACAGCAAGATGCAGCAGAGTCTGGGTGAGCTTTTCCAGTAAAACTGGCCAAGATTGCTGTGTAATAGCCATGGAGGAAATAACTGAATTAAGATGAGAATCTGGAGACACTAGGGTTCCATTGCTCATAGTTTTTCAGATGTTGTGAGGTGAATTTTGCAACTTTTGAACAAGAGGTTTCATCCAGTGATAGTCTGAACAAAATTATAAATAAAGAAAAACATTATTACACATTGACTTTGCTTTTAACTCTTGTTTTCATCACACCTTAACTAACCAAAACTACATTCTAATAAATGTAAAATAAATAAATAAATAAATAAATCAAATAAATACATTAAATGGGTTAAGCTATAAGTCTGGTGGCACTCAGAACCTACATTATTTTAGGTGCTCTGAAATACATTTTTAACTTTTCTTCCAAAATTTAAATCCAGTGATAGCCTAAACAGAATTCGTGAGTAAGGAAAGACATTTAGTATTATTTTTCTTTTCAAGAAAGTTGTTATGTAAAAGGCTTAATGTTTGAAGAAGACAGAGGAGACGTTTTCATCAAACTGAAAAGTCAAATGCTTGTCAGGATGTAGAAGTCATACCTGGTAATTGCGTTTGCTTCCCTGCCCCCCTCCCAAAAAGATTGTCACCTTCTGTGCAACACTCTATTGTTAGATTGGGAAGAAAGTGAAATCATAAATTGCCATAGCCATAAATTTCAATTGTCACACAAATATAAAGTATGCCTCCTCACCCTACATCCAAAGGCAAGCCACTTTTTGCATACCCCTCTGATGTCAAACTGAGATGAAAATGAAAAACAAAACATATTTTAACCTGTTCCTTCCAGAGAAACATAAACATGTTTTGTTACTACTACCCCCAAAAGATAGCTTCCTGTATACATCTCAGATTGTTGACTGTGAGGAAAGAAAATAAAGTCATATTAATGTATTTCAACTTGTTGATCCTTGAAAGTACCACTGAGATTTGTGAGGACTGTTAAAGAAATAATAACTACACTGACCCCAAAGCAAACATGCTCTAGCAAGCTTACATGCATACCACTGAGGTGTGATTATGAGGAAAGTGAAAAAAATGACCACATCAACATCAAAGCCCTACATGAGCTGTGTATACCTCTGAGCAGGTACAGTTTTAGGATAGGTGAGGCTCAGGGCAGAGACCACTTCTCTAAGTGTGTTAAATATCCTCTTATAAAGATTGGGTTTTAGAGGTTAGAAGACAGCCAAAAGTTATGTGGGTCTGTATGTTGTAAGATGCATTCTATGCCTTATTTTTAAGATGACTTGTTAACATTTTTGTTACTACTGCTCAGATAAAAATCAGTAAGATTATTTTTACACACACACACACAAACCCACATACACACATATGCACACACACACACACACACACACACACACACACACACACACACACACACACACACACACACGCCAGATGTATTACAAGATACACAAAAACATGGACATGCTGCAATCTTGCATATAGGAGAAATGTCATTCCATCTATGTCATGTCTTTGAGGTATTAGAAGGATATCAGAACACATGGATTCATTCACAAAGAGACAGGAAAGGCATGGATATGCCATACAGAAGAGGCCACAGGCAATAATTCAACTAGAACCAAGCATTCTGAGATGGCAATGCTACTTACTAAACCACTGTGCCTTTAACAAATTGTTTTCACATACACTCTGTTGCTGTCACACTACTACAGATAAACATTTATTGTGAGCAAATGATGTATGTTATAGGAGTGTAAGAAATTATGACTAACACGTTACTTCTAAATACACTTCACCCCCGCCCCCCCCCCCAAAAAAAAACACACACACACAGAGTCATAAAGTTTTACTGATTTCAGCAAATGTAGTGCGGTGGTACTTCTACTATCCCATGTCAGTGACTGCTCTTTCACAGTGACCTAACAGAAGGAGGCAAGTCACTTTTAGCCACAAGTGTCCTTTGTAACCATTAATTATGGCCACTTTACTGACTGTGTACAGCTCAGTTCAGATGTCTGATTATGGTAAAATGATAATAGTAATAATAATTGTCATATAATGTACTTTAACTTTGTTTCACCAAACACACAATAATTACAGTAAATCATTCATCTTACTGCTCATTAGCAAAGCCAGACTATCAACTGTTTAACCTGAGAAAATGACAAGTGAGTCAGTTACCTTCATCCGCTGACATTACCCATTTTCATACTCACCAACTGGTTGCAAGCATTTCTGTATACACTTCAGACATCATTCGCTGATAAAATGGTGGGCATTGTTTTACAACCGTACCCCCCCTCTCTGATGCGCAGTAGCAAGGCCTACCCAAACCCTGCCCAACAGGCTGCCCACATGAATAAACATGAAGTTGGTGAGAAAGTCCACATGAATATTCATTTGTTATTACCGGCATGCAGTAAACATAAAAAGTGAAATTAACCTTGCCGGGAAAAATAGAATCTTTTACTTTAATCATCTTTTATAAGAGGGACTGCCCAGAGAGTATTATTTTGTACTTTTTATCATTTTCTACACTGTTTTTTTTAAACGTTGTTGCTGCCTAACAGTCTATTATTTAAGTTGTATTTGATTTTCTCGTTATTGTTCAAACATCATTGTTAAAATGAATAAACATAACATAATTTGAATCTCTGATGTTTTCAATCTCTGGCTTGAAGAGTTTGTGGCAAAGACATCCAGTTATCCATGTAGCTAACAAATATTATTTTTTTCCCTGTGCTTTTTGCAGGAGGGCCAGCCCCCTTGCACCCCCCAAGTATATAAATACAAATATACCAACTCCGAGATCACACTACTTTCAGGGAGCAGGTAAACTACTCGTGATGTCACAAGCAAATCTGCATGACATGTTAGTCATGCATCATTTTAATGCTACATCATGGCCATTAGGCATGTTGATCACTATGGCCACGCCCAGTCCTGCGCAAAACGGCTGGGGGGGGTATTGTTGTAAAACATTGCCAAATGGTGAATATTTAACATTTTTCATCTTTAGTCTATATAAATAATAGCCACACTTGAAAGTATTCCAAGTCGCTTCACACAAGTCACAACAGTCTTGCAAATTCAGAATAACAAGCAAACAAAAATTACTCATTTTCCCCAAAAACTAGTTCCAGCAAATATACTTATTTTGTCCTTATCCATCTCAGATGTTCACCTCTCAGAAATAAGTACATGCATAGAGAAAACAAAGAACACACATCAATGTCTTCAAATATCTGTCATCGTCTTAGAAAAATAATAAGATAAAAGGGAGCCAGAATCAGGGACATATCTTCAAGTTTGATCTTATATACTAAGAAAATTATCAAAGTAACACATTGTGCTGTTTTGAATGAAACAAAGTCTGAAACTCAAATGATTGTCATTATTTCATGCCTGTAATCCTCAATGATTTAACAGAAACCTACACATTTTATTAAGAACAGGCCACAAATGAGGCAAAATCAAAGATATTTTGTAGGGCATTTGATAACCCAGCCAGGATGACTCCCCAAGCCCAAAGTTCTTGATAGGGTCTGAAGAAACTTGGATAAACATAATGTTTTCATGAGGAAAAAATCAAAGTCAGACAGAATTTTCCCACTCTCCCACCCTGTTACTGTTGTGTTCTTAAACACCACTGTCTTTCTAGTTGCCTGCCCCTTATGTTAATTTGACCATATATCCCCTTCCTCTCTCTCCTTCACTGGCTGATGTAAGCACAAAACTAGCATTCTGTGAAATCACTCCCCTTCAACTATTTACATTTATTGGCCATCCCACTATATTCCATAGTACCAGAATACAAAAGTACCCAACCCCTTTCAGTCTATCTTGCTCTTTTAAAAATAGTGGCTCTCTACTCAGACAGCTAAAACTTAAGTTACCCACTTTCATATCTAACTGCCTAGTGTACACTGCAGTATTCAGGACAATCCATTTTTTCATCTTACCTTTAAACTTCTATTGCAAGAACACAAATTATTGGAGAGCCCATATTCTGCCTCTCAGTAGTCATCTTGGAATTACTGCTTCTGTTTTCTTCTGATGAGAGAAAGCATACTGAGACATTATTTCCTAGAGACTGCTGATCACTAGAAAGCCTAATAACTGCTTTATAGGTGACAGATTGGAATCTTTGCTTATATTCTGGTCCTGGTGAGAGTGGGAGCAGAGTGCATTGATTCCTGACTGTTTCTGGTTGGAGAGTGAGTGTCTGTGCTTAACATTCCCAACTGGTTTGGTGTCTATTCTAGGCATCTAAAAGGAAAAGGCATTGCATCATCTGGGACAAGTCAATGGATCATTGAACAGGCTGTGGCCTGCTTCTCATCTTGGGATTGGTTCTAGCATTTTGCTTTTGGTAAGAAAAGAAGCAAAGGAGCATTGTATCTCAACAGAGTAAAGCTGTGGTGAGACCAGCATTAGTAGTAGCCAGGCAATAACCATTCATGGGACTACCCACTTTTCATCATTCTTGACAAGTTAATTCTTTGTTTTCAGTAAGTACTGCATGATTTGCTTCTAACTTTAGAATATCTACCTAAATACTTCATCTTTAAATTTTCAGGGTCTATGTATTAGTTTCCCTTCAAGTGTTTGGCAGTGCTCTGTATAGACTCAAACACCTTGAGTGATTTTTTTTCATATAAAAGCACAAATGAATTATCTCCAATACCTAGTTGAACATAGGACAACTAGTTTGCAGTGACAAACACTATTCCCATAGTTGCAAACAGCATACTCCTGACAGTGATTGATATTCTCACTCCAACTGTCTAATCAATAAAAAAGGGTCTGTTGCCAGGGTTATGAACTTTCCTACTGTCTTCATTACTGGCTTGGTAGATATGGGCTTCCAGATGCAATGTAGAAATTCCATCATGTTTACTGGCAACCAGTTAATTTTCAAACAAACTAATATAGTATGTGAGAGATGCATTTTCACAATGTCATTGGAGGCAAAGCTCTCACATAAAAGTACTCCTAATGTCAATAAGGTTGTCAGTAGTACACATGTTGCATCCATCATGCAAAATTCAAAGCAGACATATCAACCCACATATGCTGAGACACATAATTGTAACCTTTCTAAACCACAAAGACGTCCTAGATGAAGTACACATAACAAATACCATCAACAGCCCGAAACGCAGTCCTTCAAAACAACACCTATATCAACACATAGAGCTATATCTCATGGAACCTCTACCTCTAACCCCATAAGGCAAGCCACCACACAGTCCAACATTCTAGTTATTGGAAACTCCATTGTGAGACACACTGATGTCTCTCTCTCCAGGCCGAGTAAGAAGAAAGTCACAGTCAGTTGTTTATCAGAGGCTAGGATCCACCACATTACAATGGCACTGAGGTCGTTGGACCACAGTTACCAATGACTCAGTCATAGTCCATGTGGGAGTAAATGACCTGAGACATGCTTCCCTAGACTATATGAAGAGAGACATAATGGAGCTCTCAGGATATTTATCTCAGGTTGGTGTGAACCTAGCATTGAGCAGCATTTTACCTTCTCCAAGGATGATGTCACAATATGAACAAAAGATGATTGAGTTAAATAATTGGCTTAGTTTCTGGTATTATTCTAAAGGAGTGTAATATTTGTCAGCATGGAAGAAGATGGTCAACAGACCATGCTGCTTTGCCAAGGATGGTCTGCACCTCTCCCGTCTAGGCTTTTGAATATTAGCTAAAACATTGCCTTCCCCATAGTGCTTTTTTTAGGTAATGCCAAACTGAAAGTACTTCCAACATAGCAAATCAAAACCAAGACAATCTAAATGTATTACTGCTTAATGCTAGGAGTCTAAACAAAAAAAAAACACCATTCCCTAGAAGCTCTTTTACTCTAGAGAATCCTGATGGCTGTGCAGTCACTGAGATATGATTTAAAGCACACCAACAGTGTTAGGTTATAATGCCTTCCACACATTTAGGCCAGCTACTTCACAGGCAGGGACTACAAGTGGATGTGACTCTATTTACATCAAAGATAAATATACTTCAAGGCTGGCCAAGCAGGACAATGTACTTGAGCTGTTCCATGTTTAAATCAGCATAGGCAAAATCCAGTGTCACTTCCTTGCAAGCTATGTATCCCCATCTATGAGCCAGGAAACCCATATCATGTATTTAAACATATTAGAAACACTAGCCATCCAACCCAATACCATATTCATGGGTGACTTTAATTACCCCACTGTTAACTGGGAATCCTATACAACACCAAATGTACATGCACAGAGATTCCTGGATTTTTAAACACAAACTCCCTGGACCAAATAGTCAATACACCAACCAGGGGTGCAACAATACTGGATCTGGTCCTCACTAATATGAGAGAGTTCTGCACACCCTGTACTGTAATGCCTTCCCTTGTAAGGTCAGACCACAAAATAGTCTCCTTTGAAGTAAAAATAAAACCTGGACCCCCAGCTAAACCTGGAATATTCAAGACCTATACTAATGCTAACCACCTGCTATTAAGTGAGAACCTGGCAAAATTTCAAGCCCCCATAAACCCTGAGAAGACTGCTGCCTATGCAGAACTGTTCACAGTAACCCTGCACTAGCATGTTAATAGCTGCACAGAGGCAGCTGTACCCAACAAGAAGAAGAACAGAACTAACTCAAAAAAACAAGCCACCCCGATGGAATCAAAATCAGTAGACTGTATAACTGGAGGAAGAAAATCATGGCAAAAATTAGGAAGTGCAGCACCCGGCAGGATAAAAGCACTCTCATCAAACTAAACAAACAACTTAGAGGACAGATAAAGTCTACCAAAGCCAAATTTGAGGTAAGTTTCGCCTCCCAGGCCAAGGACAACCTCAAAGCATTCTTTAGCTATGTCCGCAACTGTAAAGGCATTACACAACTGTGTGCAGAGCTCATTGTAAATGAAGCCACCTATACTGAGCCAGAAGATATAGCAAACCTCCTGTCTCATAAATTCAGCCCCAATGTTACCATTTTCTACCCCTCAACCTTCCCTCAGGAAATATCATCAAATATAACTTCCCCTACTATCACTAGGGAACAGGTCCTTAATGCTCTCTCTAAGACCAAGAACATTGCATCAATGGGCCCAGACAATATTCCAGGTTGCCTTCTAAATAGCATGAAACATGACCTAACAGGGCCTCTGGAATTACTATTTACCTGTAGCCTCCAAACATGCTTTGTGCCCCATGAATGGAGAAAGGCAACAATCATCATTCTGCACAAAGGTGGGCCATCAGACCCTGGAAACTACAGACCCATAAATCTCACTAGTCTTATATGTAAAGCCATGGAAAGAATTATCATGGAGATGATCAAGAGAGATATAGTAAACCTCCAGACACTGGACCCAACCCAGTCTGGTTTCGTCAAGGGCAGATCATGCCTACTCAACCTGGTGAACTTCTTTGAGAAGGTCACCAAAGCAATGGATGAGGGTAAAATTATTCACACTGCCTACTTTGACCTGGCCAAGGCATTTGACACAATACCACACTCAGGCAGTGCTGACAAACTCAATAGGTTAGGTGCAACCCATATGTCACCCAGTGGATAGCCAACTGGCTCACAGACAGGACCCAGGAAGTTAGAACTGGGGAGTCCACCTCTACAAAGAAGCTAGTCACAAGTGGAGTCCCTCAGGGATCAGTCCATGGACCTCTCCTTTTTGGCATTTACTTCTCAGAAGTCAAGGCCAATTTTAGTGGTCTCTGGCTGACTAAATTTGCAGATAATTGCAAATTAGAAGTTGTCATTGAATCTCACACTGACACAAATTTTCTCCAGGAGGGGCTGACACAGACAAACAACTGGTGTCAGAGCCATGGACTAAAACTAAATGCCACAAAATGCATAATAGTATCCTTTGGGAAGTCATCCATCCCTGGTAACTATCATATTGATAACACACCCCTTAGAGTTGACCCAGTAGTCAGGGACTGGACTTAGGGACATGCATAGATAGTAATCTAGCCTTTGAGCATCACGTGTCTACAGTAGGGAGGAAATCATTCTATATTGCACAACTTATAAACAAAAGTATAGCATCTAGGTCCAGGGAAGTCATTGTTTCACTGTATTCAGCATGCATCAGACCTATCATTGAGTACAATGCCTCCTTTGGTGTGTATCTAACCAGGCATATCCAACAATTGAAATGTCCACATTGGTTCCTCACTAAAACAATACAGGGCATAAGTAGAATGTCCTATGCAGACCGCCTTAAGGCCCTATCCCTGCATTCTGTCTCCTACAGGCTTTCGAGGGGGAGATCTATGCCTGGTGTACAGAGCATTGGCAGACCCCACTCTGATGGACCTCCTGCATATCCACAAAACAAACAGCACCAGCATTATCTATTCTAAAGATTTAAACCTTGCCTGTGATATAAATAGGTCCTGCTGGAGAGATGGGTATGTATCCCAGAGACTACCACATCTATGGAACAAGCTTCCCATCCATGTGAAGCAAAGTTGCTTCCTAACCCATTTCAAGTGCAATTTGGACAATTGGATGTGAAACTAGAAATTCATCCCTGGTTTGTCACCTATGTCTGTAATGGACACAGGTAACCTGTAAATGCTTCATCTCCCAACCTCTGCTTACACTTATCAAGGGTATCAGAACTTATCAGAGGTTTGGGATGCATGGCTAGGCTTAAAAAGGTCCTTGTGGTTGTCAGCCTAGTAAACACCTGTGAACATATAAAGATGAGTGAACAGGATCAAAAGAAGAAATAGGTTTCTTTTAATGCTGCAAACAAGGAGGAACAATTGTGCATTTCGTCTGAAAAGGTAATAACTGCAAGCCAGGATGTGAGCTCCATGAAGCAAAGAATAGAACAGCAATAAATGGAAGGGGATATGCTACAAGGAAAGCTGCAACATCTGGAGGAAGATAACACAGTAATTCAATCTGAGCTGCAGAAACAGATTTACAGAATATAAAAACTAACATAAATAATAAAGAACCTGAAACTAAAATTACTGAGAGACAGTTGAGACAAAGAAAGAGAGAAAAGATAGATGACCTTGAAAGTCATTCCAAAAGGTGTGATATCAGGATAATTGGAATGCAAGAGACAGTGAGCAAAAGTGAACTACGCCAATTTGTAATGGAGCTATTACATGAGGCAGCTGTGATACTAGGAAATCAGGAAACACTAACAACAGAGAATTCAGTGAGTGGGGTATTGGCAAGCAGAAGCAGAAAGCAGACCCAGACATCATAATTCCATTTCTTTGTTGCAAAAACTAAAATAATAACACAAACACAAAAAAATCTTAAGTTTATCCAGTTTGCATGGATATCCATAAATCAGGCTAAGGATTATTCAGAAATACAGCATAAGTGAGGGCAAGCTATACTGGGATATTAAGAACTAAAATGAATAGAAAAGCTCTGTGGTCAAACAACTTACAATCATAAAAGTACGTCAGTAAGGAGAATGGGTCAGAATGCAGAAAATGGAGGATGTTTCAAAGTCTAAACGAAGGTATCACAGTCAACTAAACAACCCAGGCAATAAACATCAGAATTGTCTGCAAGACATGGATTGGGAGAGCAACTTTAGACATAATAGAGGTGATACTAGGAGGATGTGCAATGTCAGATCGTGGAACTCCTGCAGGAAAGAACACCAGACCAGGAAGAACAAAGAAGCCACATGGCAGAAAAAGTGATTAACAGGAAATAAAGAAATCACCAAGGTAACTACAAGGAAATGAGAAAGTAGACCAGATGGATGAGGGGAAACAAGTGAATGAGTTATATCGAAAGGACAGAAGAATGAGAATCCTCTCCCTAGGGAGATTTAGGCACAAAAACAGAAAAAGAAGTAGAGACAGAGTCAGGCAATGGAGAGTTCTAAGGATTTACAACGATAGTACATCAGATGGTCTGGGCAATTCAGAAGTGAACTGCTACACAAGTGAGCAGTCAGACAATCTGGATAGAAGCATTTATTATGGATGATAGAGGTAAAGAGGTAGAAAGCATGACTACAGAAGAGCTGAATGTGACAACAGAAAGAGAGAAACAATAAATAAGTGGAACAAATGGATAATGAAAGACATGGCATTGTGGACAGTGTAGGGAAGATGTATTAAATGAAACAGATCCTTACATTGTGAAACATGCCCCAGGAAATGCAACAATCTTTTGCCAACAATTATCAGAACCAAATCAATTCCTGGGGCAATGATGGGTAATGTAGTCAAAGGGGCACAGAGGATCGAGCCTTCAATGTAAGAGATATATTTTTCATAACTATTTGTTGATATATAATTAAACTATAGTAAACATATCATGTTTAATGTACAAGTCTTGGAAAAATGAAATATTAATTGCTGATGTAACAACTGAGGGTCATGAAAAGAAATGTATGGAAGAAAACACGGAAATTAATGTGAAGAAAAATACAGAGACGAATGTGAAATGAAATAAAAATAGTCTGTGAGATGAATAATCAAAAGCTGTAAAACTGCAAAATAAAAAAAATAAAATGTTTAGCTATCACACAAATTAAGCTCTTGCACCAGACCACTGAGCAACAGTGGGGAGGGGAGACCCAAGAATGGGAAAGCTGCAATATTAAAAAGATTCTGACATCAGTACTGGGTTGTCGTGGGATCGATTAGTGTGATGGATATTGGAAGGGGAGTAAAAGAAAGTCATAAAAGGTCCATGTCCACGGCATACCCATACACATGCAGGAGCCAAAAGGCAAGAATCAAGAATCTTGGAGTGGAGAGCAGGAGTTTGAGTGTAGGCAGCTGCCAATGAGCAGAATGTTCAGCTTGGAGGGTAGGCCCAGAGGAAAGATTATGCTGGATGGCATCAACTGGGAAAGCAGGGAGCATATGGAAAATCAACAAGAAAAATGCCATTTATTACATGGAACATTATGGGTTTGTCAAATCAGAAGAAGCAGAATACAGGAAAATTTGAAAAGTAAGGGGAGACATTGTTCTATTACAAGAATCAGGACTGAAAATCAGAGATGGGTAGAAGATACCGTGCTATGACTTCCAAAAGGGAGAAATAGTAATCCAGACGGGGTGGAAGGAGAACAGTAGCAAAAGTATTTCATAAAGAACTTCAGATAATCACCAAGTAATGATAAAATGTGGGATAGGTAGATGAGTCACTTGGGAGGGATTGGTGGAAAATGCACGCAGGGCAATAGTAAACATATATCTGCAAACAGGGATGAAGAAGAATTCTAATATCACTTTTTGCTAACTGGGCACAGACAAGAAGGGGTCAAATAGAGATAACAGGGGGATTACAATGACACCACTGAAATGATAAAAGACAGGTTACATGGAAAGAGAGGATATAAAAAAGACGATAGAATAATTTGTCTAATAAATGAAAGAGGGGGAGTGGCTAAACATACATAGGAAAAGGTATCCATATGAGAGGAAACACACCTTCAAAAATAATCACTTTGGTACAGGCAAGTAGGTTGGACAGGTTCTTGGGGAAAGAAAATCTAATGGACATAATGGAAAAGATTAAAATATAGGATGGACACATATCAGATCATGCAGCAGTGAAACATACGGTAAGTTTTCAGGACCAGAAAACAATGAGAAGAGAGTGATGTATGCAACCTATAAATTGAAGCAGACAGACGATAAGGAAACGCTGCAAGGACTAATAAAGGAGTCAATATATGACAATATGAAAGAAAAGGAGAAACAAAATGAACACTGGTAGGATCTGATCAAGTTCACTGTCAAGAGAAAAACAGTGAGTGATAAAGGAAGAAGAGAAGGATAGAAAAAAGAGTGATTGAAGGGCTGGAGAGAACTGTATGTGGTACAGAATGAAGCTGGCCAAAATGAAAGCAGAAAGGAAGCACTGCAAATGAAAGAAAAAGCAGTAAGAACAGAATTAGTATAATTATTATAGACTAAGAAATTCAACATTAGTGATGGAGGGACTACTGGTTGATAGTGGGGTAAGCACAAAGGAAACATCTATCCAAGAAAACAAAAAGAAGCAGGAAGGTGGTGTCTGGGATCAGAGGACAAGGTAGAAGATGAAGAATATTTAAAAGAGCACAAGATAAATGTGGAAAGTTTCAAGGAATGCTGGAATACTACAGGGAGAATTAAAATCAACAGAAAGGGACAGATGGATCAGTCTGGAGCTGAGGAAAGTGTAGAAGAATATATACTGGAGGATGAACAAGGACTCCAACTGAATACAATGGTGACAAAATATTAGATAAGGAAAGTGATGTACAAAATGACAAAGAGAAAAGCTTGAAGCCCAGATGGATTCAACCCAGAGTTCTACAAATTCTACAAAAGGAAGAATATAAGGAATACAGGACTTAGACAAAATACCCAAATGGGGAGGAGAAAGGGAGAAAGTGTGAAATTATAGGCCTATGTCTTTGGTTAATGTAGATATCTGGATTTTGGCAAAGGTATTGGCAGGAGACTGGACAAAGTGTTGCCAAAAATAAAACAAGCAAGGCAAGGTGGCTTTGCAAAGGAAAGAAAGGCAGAAAAAATGGTTCGACCTGATTAAATTTATGCACAGGGAAGAACAGAAGCAGGAAGGGAAAAGGTGCATTGTGTTCTTTGACCTTATGAAGGCCTGATATGGTGAGGTGGAAATTCCTATAGAAGACACCGCAGCAAATGCAGGTAAGGGGGCATTTCATACATTGGATACAGCCATATACCAAGACCTAGAAATTGAAATACTCAATGCAGGAATATCTAAGGAGACAGGGATAGAGAAAGTGACCAGATGGGGTGTGTAATACCCTCAGGCCTGTTCACTCTTGTGAATGAGGAGGTGGCAGTAGAAGTCAGATACAGTTTAACAATATTAAAAGAAAAACACAAAACTGGAACAGCGACCAACCAATAACCACAGAAAAAAGTACTGTCTGTTCCTTATGGACCCGCAGAAAACACCAGCACTCGAATGATGAATAAAAGGAACTTTAATTTCCAAGCATAAAAAATCCAGTTAAGCGCTTTCATCCAAAGACTTCATCAGAACTACCTCCCATTCAAACTGTGCCTCATTTATACCAAAATCTTACATCACATGACAATCATTCATACTATTAAAGTGCTAGTGCCATCACATTTAACTTCATTATTCAAACAATTTTTAAAAAATCAAACAGCATAAAAAACCTTGCAACATGAAAAACCATACATGTTTACATAACCTGCTTATAAAATTGTTGAACCATTTCTATGATCCTATAACCTACACTCAAACAAAACATTAAATACTTTTAATAATGTGTAAAGTTATGGGCATATAGCTCATTAATTTGTTCACTTGCTTTCTTCACTAATCTTTTCTACCTTTGTCCACCTACTAAAATAGGCTTGATAGATATGTGCTCGTTAAGACCAGGGTATGTGGACGCATTCAGTTTAATTTGCCACCTTACCTCCTTTTCACCTAATTTGTTTTTAATATCTCCTCCTTGAATTTATTTTAATTACTTCTAAAATTCCAAACCTAAATTCCTTACAACCAGTATTGTCTTTTAAATGTTTCCATAATGCGTTGTTATAATCCCCATTTCTAATACTATAGATGTGGTCTTAGATCCTATTCCTTAGACATCGGGTGGTCATACCCACATAAAAACATGGGCAATTTTTACAGGTGGCCAAATAAACTAAATTAGATGTCCTACAATTCCCCTTTTGGTATTTAATTCTGGTCCTGTTATAATTAGATAGCACTGTTTCCTCTGTTTCAACAATGAACTTGCATTGTTTGCAATTACCACACCTGGTGGTGCCACATCGCCTACCTTTCTCCACATCATTTACAACCTTCTTTTCTAACAGAGCTTTCATATTATTCCCTTTCCTTGTAACAAACAATGGCCCATTCCCCACAATCTTAAACATCCTATCATCTACCCTTAGTGTGTTCCAATTATTGCGAATGATTTTCATAACATCTCCATAAAAGCTGTTATACTGCAATACACATGCCATTCCATATTTATTTGTCTTTCCTTCATCTTTACTACCCTCATCTTCCCTGTTTGTTTTTCCAATCCCACTCCCAAAAGTGGTTTGTATAGTTTGCCCCATTGGTCACTAACATATCCTGTAACTTCATTTATCATGTTGGTCGGGTAACCCCTTTCTACAAAGAATTCAGCTATTTTGTCCAATTCTACTTCCACATCTTCCCTTTCAGAGGTCATCCTTACCACCCTTATGCACTGACCCTTAATGATGCTCTTTTTCTGGGTCCAAGGGTGCTTACTTGTAAAATGGAATAATTACTAAATGTATTCTTTCTATAAATGTTGGACTTGAATTTGCCATCTCTTAATGTTATTTCCACATCCAAGTATGGTATAGTTTCTTGTTGTTTATTCATGGTGAACTTAAAATGCTCACTACATGAATTCAAATACTCATAAAATTTTTCCAACATCTCTAGGTCACCCTTCCATAAAATAAATATATCGTCTAAAAGCGAAAATACCGAAATATATTGCATCCAATTTGTATTGAGTACATATTCCATCTCCCAATTGAATACTACAAGGTTGGTAAATGGGGCACATGCTGCCCCATTGCCACCTTCTCCTGTTTGTAGTATTCACCTTCGTACCATATATAATTGTGGGTTAATACCACTTCCATAAAGCCCATTATCAATAATGTTTTCTCCCAAGATAATGTCTTAGACCACATGATGCTATCCTGTAATCTATCCAGACCTTCTTCCTTAGGTATATTAGAAAAGAGATCTATAACATCCATTGTAACCAACCATTTTACCCCTTGAGCCATTCCTGGTTTCAACCTTCCTAGAAAATCCCAGGAGTCCACCACTAGGTGTGGGACTATCTTAACCAGTGGTTTCAGCCACTTGTCAATGACCTTTCCGAAGGGGAAGGTCTTAGACTGACTTCCGGATATAATGGGCCTAAATGGTGGATCCCTAAGGTCCTTATGAATTTTTGGGATACCCACAATGGTACCCAAAATAGGATTTTTCACCTTTAAATACTGATATAAGTTGTTATCTATCCTTCCATCCATAAGTAGGTCTTCTAATACTAAATCTATTTTGTGGTGCCCTATGTTAACCTCATTCACTGAGGACACACTGTACCTTCCTGTCTGTAATAGGATTGCATTAATCTTGTTCCTATAATCCTGAGAGGGGTAGAGCACCACACCCCCTCCTTTATCGGGTTTCATAACCCGTGTGTCCACATTTCGTTGTAATTCATTTAAAGCACCTACTTCGTCCTTAGTTAAGTTGTATCCCCCCATTTTGTTCTTTTTATTATATTTGTAGATGTCCTCTACTATCAATTTTTCAAGGGTCCCTAATATATGGTTTAAAGGTGGTGTATAAGCACTTGGGACATGGAATTCTTTTTTATCCTTCTCTTCCACCCCCTCGAATTTAACTTTCAAGTTCAATTTTCTAATAAATTTCTTAACATCTATGATACTTTCCACCAAATTAAATTTGGTGTGTGGGATGTACTTCATTCCTTAGAGAGTAAAGTGAAATGTTCTTTCCTTAAGGACATGTCCGTATAGTTGTAAATAAAAGTTATCATAATTCACCTTTACTATCTCATTTCTATTGTTGATTTGTCCTTCTTTGTTTCCTACACATTTCTTTATTTCGTGACCCTTCCCTTATGTAATAGTCCCCCACCCCTGCTTTGTCTGAAATCGTGATCCTCCCATCCACCCCTAAAAATCATGATTATTATGATGCTGATTCTCTTGATAATATTGTTTGTATTGATTATGGTTGTTAAAAGCACGGTTATTGTATCTTCCCCCCCCTCTTGGGGGTCCGTAATGATCTTTCTTGGTATTGTAGGAATATTCCTCTCTACCTCTGCCCCCTTCATGTTGCCTAAACTTCCGACCAGTATTAGCCTGATACCCCTTCCTGTTGGTATCCTTAGCCCATCTATAAGCCTCATTGTTTTTATACTGGTCTGTATCTCTGTTCAACTTTCTGCATTTTCTTTCAAATTGCTTGCTAGTAATATTCGATACCCAGTTAAATTGACTTTCATACAGTATTTCAAATTCATCAAACAATACATCTTGCGTTATAATACTGTTTAAATCATCCAATTCTGCTATTAACATGCAGATTCTGTTGTCATTGCACTCAATAATAAATTCCATGAATGTAAAACCGAATCCGTCAAACATTTTGTTACATTTACATTTATTTTCATCATTCAATTCTATCCCATGGGAATTTTAAAAACCCATGGGGACAACCCCACTGTCCAAACATTTTTTCAAGTAGTTATTGTCCAACTGCAACGTTTTCAATGCCTTCAACTTCTTTCCAAAGGACACAATAATATCTTTTAACGTACAGTCATTTGTCCGGGCCTTCTTTATTCATAGTGTGACCACCATTGACCCTGTTGTTGCTATTGAAGTCAAATTGCCCTTCCATAAAATTGTTGTAATCCGCCCGCTCTTTTACTCTAAAGTTTTTTTGAGCTATGGGCTTAAAAACAGTACCTGTATTCTTTTCTTGCGCTGTAAAGGCATACGTCCTATTCGGTACTGTTCGTTCCTGTTTTACTGAAATCCACCTCCGATCCAATTCTTCCAACTCCGGAACCATTTCTCAATGTTGAATTATGCTCCGGTCGGGATCCATGAGAGGCTGGAACCTCCAGTTCGTCGCGACTCATCCGAACACTCCTTCCATCTTTCTGGTCTCCATTACAACCCTCCTGCCGTGTAGACGTCACAGACCTGTTACGGCCGACCACAGGGTTAGGTTGAGTCATCAGGTCTATCAACCTAGTCAGTTCATCTCGCATAATGGCCATCTCAGACTGAAGCCCTCTTATTTCCTCTCTCCTCGGTGAAAAAATAGACGGTAACTCGTCTAAAGAGTCCATATTGGTGAAAATAACCAGATAAACACAAAACTGGAACAGCGACCAACCAATAACCACAGAAAAAAGTACTGTCTGTTCCTTATGGACCCGCAGAAAACACCAGCACTCGAATGATGAATAAAAGGAACTTTAATTTCCAAGCATAAAAAATCCAGTTAAGCGCTTTCATCCAAAGACTTCATCAGAACTACCTCCCATTCAAACTGTGCCTCATTTATACCAAAATCTTACATCACATGACAATCATTCATACTATTAAAGTGCTAGTGCCATCACATTTAACTTCATTATTCAAACAATTTTTAAAAAATCAAACAGCATAAAAAAACCTTGCAACATGAAAAACCATACATGTTTACATAACCTGCTTATAAAATTGTTGAACCATTTCTATGATCCTATAACCTACACTCAAACAAAACATTAAATACTTTTAATAATGTGTAAAGTTATGGGCATATAGCTCATTAATTTGTTCACTTGCTTTCTTCACTAATCTTTTCTACCTTTGTCCACCTACTAAAATAGGCTTGATAGATATGTGCTTGTTAAGACCAGGGTATGTGGACGCATTCAGTTTAATTTGCCACCTTACCTCCTTTTCACCTAATTTGTTTTTAATATCTCCTCCCCTTGAATTTATTTTAATTACTTCTAAAATTCCAAACCTAAATTCCTTACAACCAGTATTGTCTTTTAAATGTTTCCATAATGCGTTGTTATAATCCCCATTTCTAATACTATAGATGTGGTGATCCTATTCCTTAGACATCGGGTGGTCATACCCACATAAAAACATGGGCAATTTTTACAGGTGGCCAAATAAACTAAATTAGATGTCCTACAATTCCCCTTTTGGTATTTAATTCTGGTCCTGTTATAATTAGATAGCACTGTTTCCTCTGTTTCAACAATGAACTTGCATTGTTTGCAATTACCACACCTGGTGGTGCCACATCGCCTACCTTTCTCCACATCATTTACAACCTTCTTTTCTAACAGAGCTTTCATATTATTCCCTTTCCTTGTAACAAACAATGGCCCATTCCCACAATCTTAAACATCCTATCATCTACCCTTAGTGTGTTCCAATTATTGCGAATGATTTTCATAACATCTCCATAAAAGCTGTTATACTGCAATACACATGCCATTCCATATTTATTTGTCTTTCCTTCATCTTTACTACCCTCATCTTCCCCTGTTTGTTTTTCCAATCCCACTCCCAAAAGTGGTTTGTATAGTTTGCCCCATTGGTCACTAACATATCCTGTAACTTCATTTATCATGTTGGTCGGGTAACCCCTTTCTACAAAGAATTCAGCTATTTTGTCCAATTCTACTTCCACATCTTCCCTTTCAGAGGTCATCCTTACCGCCCTTATGCACTGACCCTTAATGATGCTCTTTTTCTGGGTCCAAGGGTGCTTACTTGTAAAATGGATGTAAGATTTTGGTATAAATGAGGCACAGTTTGAATGGGAGGTAGTTCTGATGAAGTCTTTGGATGAAAGCGCTTAACTGGATTTTTTATGCTTGGAAATTAAAGTTCCTTTTATTCATCATTCGAGTGCTGGTGTTTTCTGCGGGTCCATAAGGAACAGACAATATTAAAAGAAAAGGAAGAGAAAAAAATCTCAGTTTGTATTACATGCAGATGACTGTATGTTAATGTTACAGGATGTGGCTGCACCAATTGCAACTACAAGAGAAACATTTGAGAAATTTGAGGAAGAGGCAGGACTCAGATGCAACAACAAAAAATAGTGGTAGTAAGATTTGGGAAACGGGAGTGAAAAGTGAGACTAGGTGAGAAAAAGAGGGGGATTTCCCCAAGTACCTTAGGCTCAGTGCTGGGAGCACAGTGAGAGAGACAGTACAGAAAACCTGTGGAAGCTGGACAAAATGTAAGAGATACTCTGCAGAGAATGCAAGAGAGAGAAAGTAGAGAAAACATTGCTTGGGAGAATTAATGTAGCAGGGATGATGATAGTATCAGTAGTCCTGCACTTACTCTGTAACATCCAAATAGACCCCACAGGTGTAAAAGGTTACAGAAAATGCAAAAAAGACATAGAGTCTAGGTCAGTAAAGGTATAGGAAAAAGAGTGAACAGAACAAGTATGAGAATAAATAAGAAATGGTGGGGAGGGGATGAGATCTCCCACATATCAAGATGTATGCATTAACATACAAATACTATTCACTGGATAGAATGGATGGGGTCCAGATTAGGGTTGCCACCTTTTCAAATGCCCAAAGTGGGACATTTTTTGTAGAAATGTGAGATTTTGCAGGACAAAACATACCCATGGCCAGTGCAAAGGAGAGAATGTCACTGTTTTGCTCAAATGAAAGCTTATTTTTATAGCATTTGGGTTGCTTATACTATTTAATATAATATTTATGCATTTCAAATGCAAAATAACTGTTTTATGCAAATATTTAAGAAAACTTAAGAAATATATTTTGTCTTAAAATCTCAGGACATTTGACATTTTTTTAGATTTTTTCACAGGACACAACTGCCCAAAGTGGAATTGTCCCTCGCAAAGAGGGACAGGTGGCAACCCTAGTACAGATGGAGAGATGATAAAATCAGTAAGTAAAGGAGAGTAGTATTGCTGGAAATGAATTCATCCTCATGTCTTGGAGAGTACCTTCATGAGGTGGACCCTATTTTTACAAAATCTCACCAAGCGACACTGATACAGTATATATCCTGCATTTTATATAGCATATATCATGGGCAGAAGTGGATTGAAATATAAATAAAAGAGGGCTGTGTGCACAAGTTCTAGGAAGAAAAAGTGTCCAAACCTGGTAGGTGCACTGGTGCCAGGACTGGAAAAAATGATAGTGTAGAATCCTCAAGATATGGAAACATTTCTACAATGGGTATACGCCAGGCTCAGGAGGAAGATGGCCTCCCCTGTTGTAGAAGGAAGTAGTAGTCCATAAAAAACACAAATACTGAGAGGCCCAAAAAGAGCCATAAAGATGAAAGTGTAGACTTTGAGGATAAGAGACATTATGTATTGTTACTATTATGCAAGAAGCCCAGAATTTCAGGATAGAAGATATTCAAAAATATTAAGAGAGAAGTTTGAGAAAAGTAAAATACTTTCACAAAAAAACTATTAAAAGCTTCAAATGCAAAATTGTGTTCATTAATACAACAGATTCATGTAAACCACTATAAAGACAAAGAAACCATAAGCCATTTGGAAAAAGAAGTGACGGAGGAAAAGGGAAAATATAAAGAACAAAATCAAGAGATTTTTGAAAGATATAAAAAAGAAACACGGGTATGGGAAAGAAAGAGAGATCTGATGTGTTATGGAAAGAAGAAAGCCAAACTAATCAATTCAAAAATGCAGCTCCAAAGATATTTGAAGAAGAATACAGGGAAAGACACTCAGATATGGAAAATCTCACAATACAAAATTACAAAGGGGGGATGCAGAACAGAAGATTAATAAAGTAGAAGTTAAACAAATAAAAGCTGAAGTTATGGAATACCTGACACGTGAAGGATTTAGTGTAGAAAGTCTAATACAAGTCGTGTCACAGCGTGATGGAATAATGAGCCCCCAAAACCAGGAGAAACAATGCAGTGGGAGTCATCTGAGAAAAAACATTGACATGGGAAAGAAAAAGAGATTTAATATGGTGTAATATGCATGCAAAGGAGAAAGCAAAACTAATCAATACAAAAAGAACAGCACCGAAGATATTTGAAGAGAAATACAGACAAAGGCATCTGTATATGGAACATTTTACAATGCAAAAATAATAAAATAAAAGGGGACAGTAGAAAAAAGGATTAGTACTGGAGAAGTTAAAGAATTAGAAATTGAAGTTATGGATTACATGCAAAGTGAAGGATTTAGTGAGGAAAGGAGAACTCTGGTAATGTCACAGCATGATGGAACAATGAGTCCCCAAATTAAGAAGAAACAGGTGGAAAAGGAAGCATCTGATCAGTTGTCACAAGAAGATACTCTGGAGCCTTTAGTAGGAAACCAGTCAAAATTCCAATTGGGGTTGCACAGTAAAGGAAGGAACAAGAAACAGTGGCAACTCTGACACAGTTAGTGTTCTCGAGTGATAGACCAGCGAGTACCAATATGAAAGAGCAAAGATAACACAGTTTGTAGCTGAAAAGAATATGTCACAGGATGATGTTTTAGAAGTTTCTATAGAATGCTTGCAGGAAACTGAGGTTAAAATGTGCCCCCAGTTTAGAAGAAAAAGATCTAAGAGAATAATGGATAGACATAGTAAGATCGATGAAAGAAATAGATTACTGAAAGTCAATTAGTCCCAAAATGTTAAAACATAGTAATCAAGATTGTTAACAGAGATTCACATAATATAACAGAAGTGTATAGGATATATTACTGCGCAGCAAAATTAATAACTGATAAAAGTCTTACCACAGAAATACAGGGCAGTAAGGAAAAGGAAGGGAAGAAACCAAATGCTGTCATAGAGTATAAGATATTTTCATAATGCAGAATTGTAAAAAGGGGAAGAGTCTAAGTATGGCATGGATAGATCACAAAAAAAGCATTTGATGGCATTCCACATTCATGGATAAAGGAATACTTTCAGATATATAAGATACACCCTACATTGATCGATTACATTACAGTGACCATGAAGCAGTGGCAAACCACTTTGCAGCTATGCCATGATTAAGGACAAATTATTATCCTAGAGATAAAAATTCAAAGGGGGATATTCCAGGTTGACTCTATCGCCGCTACTATTTTATCTTGCCCTTAACCCATTAAGCTGTCTACTTAACAGATTAGGTCATGGCTACACTTTGGCTGACAGACAACAACAACAAAACAAACATTTCTCATCTTCTTTTTGCAGATGATTTAAAACTGTAAAGTTCATCAGATGATGAGCTGAAAGCACCACTGCAAGTAGTCAAAACTTTTTCAAACTTTTTAGTGAGGAAGAAGGATTCCTAGACAGTTCCAATAGTAGTAGGAGCAGTGAGTCTCAAAAAAAATAATTCAAGTCATTTTTAGATATGTTACTGATACATGTAACTCCATATGGATTTCAGAAAGAGTCAATTCTGGGCACAGTCCAGGTGCTGTAAAGAGCACTTTGGCTAATATCAAATGCTGAAGCAATACTAATGTTATGAACTTTAATCATATTTTGACTTAGGAATGTTGTCCATTCCCATCATGGTATTAGAAATCCAAAACCTTGGAGAGATTTACAAAAAAAGACAGAAACATAAGGGAAAGAGTTAAGGAAAAGAGACTAAGAGCATGGAAGATATAGAGAGGCTTGCTAAAGGACATAAATGAATCAGCATTAAAAGAGCAGGAATGCATGAAGTAGGGAGAAGGGAGCCACAGAAAACTATGGGGAACAGTAGTGGGAGCAAAGATATGTAAGAAAAAGAGGAAATCAGGATGGGAAGTGGAATATCTCAAGAAGGAGATTTGGAACGCAGAGAAAAGAATGGAAGGGAAAGATTCAAAACAATGGAGGAATTGATACATGACCATACCAGAGACCCAATCATGGAACTAGTTACCACTCAGGGTGATCTGGGAAAAGAGTACAAACAAGTAAACAAGAGAATGGAAAAGAAGGGAGGGGGGGGGCAATGGTTGACTGGATAGCACCAAGAAGAAAAAGAACATGTTAGGGAGGCAATAGACCAAGCAGATCTATGAAGCCTTAAACATTTAGTCAAGTTGAAGAAGGCAGAATAAGAAATAATTTGGGTAAGGAGGAAGGATGGATAAGAGATGCAGGATACTGTCAGAGGACAACATAAGCAGTGAGGCATTTGCAAAAAAGTACACAGAGGGGGAGCTTAGAAACTCAGAATATGGTATAAATGCTATCTAACCCTAATGAGACTGGAAAAGAAAGGTAGACAGAAGGATGGTAGATGCTGGGAGTGTCAGTAGGATGACGGATGATTGATGCACGTGTTCTGAGTCTGTGGGCTGGCACAAAAACACATACTTCAGAATTATGAGAATTTTAAATAAAGAAAAAAGTCAGTGTCTAGAATGTCAGAGAAAAGACTGTTATCGGATTGCTGAGTATTAATGTTAAAACAATCATCAATTAAAATTGGAGGACTCAAAAACAATGAATGAGCATGAATTACACAAGAGGTTCCTGGACAAGGGGTGAAGATGTCTGAACAATCTAGAAAGATGAAAGAAAGAGAGGGAAAATGAAAAACCAATAAGAAGAATATTAAAATACTACAAGAATAATAATCATACCAAAAGGAGGAAAGAGTGAACCCAAAGGGAGACCATGGAGTGTATAATAGGGATAGGGTAAGAAATGAAGCAACCAATTGCTGATGAGATATGGTGTACCATGCATGGGATTGCTCACGAATGTTATATAGTGCATGGAGTTAATAAAGTTTAAAATTAACAAAAAAAAAATCCTTTGCAATCTGAGAGGTCAAGGACAGTTTCCGGCTTGTTTCACTGCCCATAATATGTGGTTGATTTTCTTGCAATGAAAAACAAAAATTAACTTCCTTGCAACTGCCCAGGCAGCCTTTTCACACTCCCCTTTCAGTTCTCAGTCTGGCCCTGGATCATTCCATTCAGTTCAATGACCCAGCATTCACAGTTTCTGGACTTTTGGCTCAATCCTACACATATGCTATACATCAAACCATGAGTTATTGTGTAGATCATAGTTTAGCCAGCCAAAAAACCCCAACTTAGCTGCAAACAAAAAAACTCAAATACATTGGATCACAGACATGATGGAATACCTTTTATTAGACCAACATAGGTTTAGCAGTTACTCAAGCTTTTGAGCTGTCACGAGCCCTTCATCAGGAGTTATTAACTTACTGATGCTAAATACAGAGCTTAAATGTCAACTTCTGCCTAGATAGTTAGGGGGTGTGTGAGGGGCACAGCCCCCCACAATGGGGGATGTGGGGAGAGAAGGCCCCCACTTACTTTTTTTTATTAAGCAATACTAAAGCAAAACTAAACAATATAATATGAAATTAAGTGGGGGCTGTGCCCCCCACCCCTCTAACTATATATTCTAACTCCAGAGTCACACTACAGTGGGGAAGGGGGTATATCCCATTTTCTTGCCAATAATACTTGTTGGTCAAATGAAGTGTCAATCAAATTAAATTTCGGTCATTTGGTCTCGGGCAAATGGGTGTCAATCAGATGTTATGGCAAATGAAGTAGACCTATATATATATATATATATATATATATATATATATATATATATATATATATATATATATATATATATATATATATATATATATATATATATATATATATATATAGATAGATAGATAGATATGCATATAGATATATAGATATACATAGATATAGATATATTCAAAAATACTGATACCAGGCTGTGCATACCCTTAAGCAAACCAATTAAAAAAGTAGAAAGGAAATGGTAGCGTTAACATCTTTCTCACAGGTGAGGAAGGAGCTGGCTGTTCTAGGAAGTGCCTTGGATGAACCACTACCTGGCTAAAAGTCTGTGCTCTGAAGATTCTTCCTTATCAGAATAAGGATCTCTGACTATTATTGTGTAGGTTCACCCCTCTGGTCAAGATAATTATGCCAATTAGTGCTCATTTCATTGCTGTTTCTGAATCACACAATTTGCATGATGATCAAACCTGGTAAACATCATGGAGATTTCTACACAATACTGTACACTTACCTGAGCATCTGTGGGCAGCTCTGCACATGTGGAGCAAGCCAATCATGCTGAGTTGGAGAGGATTGGCATGGATCACTGTAGAGTCTGGTCTCAGTAACATACAGAGGGATGGAGGACTGTCATGATTTGCACCTTAAAGTGCCATTGGAACAGCAACAATAATAATAATAATAATTAATAATGATGATAATACAGTATATAGTAGATATATTTTATTAGTTTGCCATCCATCGTGCAATGAGATATCTATCAATGCCCATCATTTAGCAACGGATGGGACATACAAGAACTGTTTTGGGGACCAAATCTCTGCCATTTCTTCCTAAGATGGTAATGTGACACAAGACAACTGGAGAAGGAGAGGGAACATCTCCTCTCACAGCAAAGTGGTTGTGTGAGGAGGAATCCAAATTTTTTCAGGGCATCTTTCATAAGCATTACAGTCAGAGGCTCCTGCAGGAGGGCTATACTTCATCACAGTATAAGGATGATGCCTGGAATAGTTTGGCCAAAGCTGTTACCCATGCTGTAGGCAGTGCCATCACCACATCAGTGACATGACGTATGTCAGTGCATGCCTGACTTCCTTCACTGATGGAAAGATGAAGTTAAGGAGCAGCTACCACCTCAGTACTATAAATATAACATATTTAGCTATCCAAATAACCTACCACTGCATGCCACTGTTACCTGTTCCATTATGCCCTTTGAGTATCTCTAGGTCCTACAGAAATCAAAAGGAATAGACAGGTACACAGGAGCAGACAAGAACATCTGTGATAGCACCAGGCTGAGTATATATGCTATCATAACAGATGCCTCTGTTTTCATGGTAGCAGTTGTAGGCATTAAAGATAATTATGTATAATGTTTACACTGGTACCACATATGCCAGCTCTAGCATAGGTCAAGGGTAGTAGTATGACTGTGCAAGGTGAGAAGTGTGTTTGTGTATGCCATTTCCTGTGTAGATGGACAAGTGGGTCTTCATGTTAAGTCTATGTTCTCTGACATTGTTAGGATGGCTGTGTGTTTAATAACCCCCCCCACACACACACACACACACACACACACACAGGCACACAAAGTTCTGTTGTCATGTAAAACTTTACTTTTCTTCCCAATAATACCAATTTATCACTACATGGTCCATATATATGCAAAATCTATAAGTAATAGTGTGCTGGGTATTTCACAAAATACAATAGAAATATATGTCCCTCATCTATCACCGTCAAGGAAATATTTATTGTGTGAGCAGCATGTTTATTTTGCATATGTATATTTTCATTATTGTCAAAGCTCAAATTTCAGCACTGGCTACACATACAAATGTAATCTCTTGATGAATACCTCCTGCTGTTAATATTCTCTTATGTCAGATTGCATGTGAGGATGGCTTTTGGCTTAGCCCTCACCCCCATCTTATATTCAGACAAACACATTGATGAAATTCCTGTTCAAATACAAGTATTAAATGCTTATTACGATTCATTGTATTATTATCAACATAGTTAAGAATGCAGTTTACATTGTATTTTTATTTCTTCTCCCCACCCTTTTTTGTTACCCTTTCTCTTACATACATTTATGTATTCATTTAATTCTCCCTCTCCATTCTGTTTATTATATGGAGTAGCACTGCACAATGCACCTATCCAACAGGCAAAGTCTGTCATCTGCCCACATGTGGCAGCAATAGTGCCACTGCCATCACCACAATTATCACCTGAAGCATCTAGCACATCCAGGCCCAGCCTGCCACAGTTGCCTCCATATCCCCTGCCTTACTTACACCATTTGCTACAGGTAGCCCTGCGTTGGATCATGGTATGATGGTATCTGTTGGCAGCAGTGCAAGTGGAGGAGACACCTTTGTCACCCATTTGCAGCTGACAGAGCTTGTGTGAGACTTAATAGACAGGAGGCCAGATGCCTGCATAGGCAGCATGGAGGTCATGCCCCACGGAATCATTGAATCTCATTCTTACCCAATGCTGACGCCACCATCTGAGGCAGAACCCAGTGGTGATGGTTTCCAGGATGACATGTAATCTGCCACTGAGTCTAAACTTGTAGAGACTGGATATGAGAACACTCAGTCCTATCCCACAACCTAGTAGTCTTTTTTCTTTTGTGTCCATGTCCACCCCTGTATGTTGCACAATCTTTCCCTCCCCTCATCATTGTCCTCCCTCTGTTTCTCTGATGTCTCCTTCATCATTGAGATCCCCCATCCTGAGTGTGTTATCCCACATCCTGTCAGTCATGTATTTATTTCCCCATTATTTAACCCCCTCCTCCTACCTACATCTTTCTTCTGTAACTTCCTTCTTTATATTCCCCATCTCTGAAAAGTACATGGGCACCTGACTCTCCCCAAAAAAGACTCCCACACATACCTCTCAGCTTGCCATGCTTCCATAATATTTGTATTCAGAAAACAAATGTTACAATAAAGTGATAATAAAATAAAGTATAAAGTTAATTTTAACAATATATAAAATCTGTCACTGATTTTAGCACTTTCCGACAAATTTATTATCAGTTTTGTACAGGATTATTGCACTAAGAGGTTGATAAGAATGCTTCTCCCCACTTCCATCCTACTCATTCCTTATTGGCTCACCTTGTCTTCCACCCTCCACTTCCATCCCATTTTCATACAATGTGTGACAGGTCACAGAGAGCGATATCATTGCTCATGAATAAGTAATGAGAAATGACACCGTGTTTTATAGCAAAAATGAAATCCAATGAATGTCATGTGCCATGGATATTGCCATTGGTCACACAAATGAGTTGAACACCGATGAGCAACACTAAGCAAATATAAAATAAGGTAAATATGTTGCAGTCAGTCAAAGTGCTTTCTTGTCTCAGTATACTCATGAAGTCTTTTTGAACAGTGTCATTGTACTGGGTGGAGGGTTCAAATCCATGAGAATCTATTGCCATTTCACACTGTTCAGTTTATAGTCTACAGATGTGTTAATTTCATCTTAAGTCTCTGTTTTCTGACACATAGTAAAAGTACTTCTGTGTCTCACCTTGCTAATGCACTGCTGTAGAGAATATTACTAACCAAGGCTTGAGCTGAAATCTCTGGAGGGCTAACTTTCTTTTCTGATACCGGTCTCGAGATTTGTTACATTCCCCTGAGATGTTAATTTTCTAACACCTTTCCTTAGATTGCCTCTATGGTGCACTTTGCTAATGGACTGTTAGGATCATACTTGTCAGCCAATCAGGGACAAATTTCAATAGAATCAGGGACAAATCCAGAAAAAAATCAGGGAAAATCAGGGACACTTTTCAAATATTAGTTCTATTAACCTGAGCCATTAACATAATTAGAGAATGTGAATTAATATACATTTCCTGAAGTAAAAAAAAATTTCAGCTCTTAATTATTGTCATTATTTATTAAATATAATTCACCACTTTTTGTTCAAAAAGAAAAATTAAACCTAGTGATATGCCCCCAGGGGTTGTATCACTCCATAGATTACCAGATACTATGCCAGCACTGTACATCTGTTGAGTACATGCTATTCTATATCCAGTAATGAGATTCAGCTACATTCTATTTAAATTAAACCTGTTACATAATACTGCTTTAATCACGTGCCAAGCCTGCTGTGGAAATCTGAGCTCACTTGACCCTCATCATACCCACAGCTCCAACTGTATGTCATAACTGGTACTAAAGGCATTTATCCCAACTGCAGTGCAAGCTCTGACAAATGTATAGAGCTGACAGTGCCTGAAGCTGGCCAGCACCATAAGGGCACCCATATGCTGGACAAGATAATGCATAGCTGGTATATAATGAACTCTACACTGCATGATTTGTAATGTCTGCAAATACATGGAGGTCACAGTGGTTGTCAGCTCTGCAAAAGGAAACTTACAACTGTTTTAAAAAAGTGAGTGTCTGTGCATTGTCCAGTCTATAAAGAGTTTGACAGGTACAAACACTACCACACGTGTGCAATTTTCAGTCACCCCTCTACACTCCTCTGAAGTTTGACCTGGCACAGCAAGCATTAGAAGGACCTGGCACTGCAGATAGTTTTGATTACTATCTGAAGCACCAGATCCCACATACAAGTGAAAATTTTTTGTGCAGCAATAGCCCACTGGCTTACATGACTGCTCCAGTGTTTTGAGATTTTATTCATTGGCATTAAATTTCAAAGTCTTCCTATACAGGAAACCAAATTCCCATTTTGCTGCCAGAGTCCTGGCATTCTTTATTTACCTGCTTGCTTTGAGGAGCCCATGAGTCCTTTTTACTGAATCTGAGGTAGTACAAGTTGCTCAGAATAACATGTTAATGCAAGCAGAAGTTATTTAGGAATCCATGGGAAACATCTAGCCTCAGCTTAACTGGAAATGTCATGTTTTGATGGATGCCTGACAAAGGACTGAATGCACTCCATCTAAAACATAAATACTGAAAAAAAGTTGCACAAAACTGAATGTGGAAATGCTAATGCTGATATGCCATGCTATATGCATAGTGGGGTTTATATTAAGTTATCGAATTACCATTTCATCAACGCCAAGAATGTTGAGACGAGAGCATTGAAACATTAAAACATTGCAAAACCTAAGAATTGCAATCCATATCATAGAACTGAACAGAAGACAGGCAGAGGCAGGACAATACTACTAACACCCTAGTAACACACAATCATCAAATATCACTGCAAACAATGGGTATGGAGTTAGCCAGTATATAATATTCGATGCAGATGGAGTATAGTTGATGGTTGAGGAAAGCAAATGTACAATTAAACATACATTTAGGGGGGAATACCTTGATAGACAGCTTATAAATTCTTCCTACTGTATGTTCTATTATGTGCATTAGAACCCCTACATTTGTAATAGCAGACACCACAGATAACAAGCCTGGCTCTATAAAAAGCATCTATACAACGCACAAATTATAGAGAAGAAATGAAATCCTGGATATGGATGGCCTTATTTATAACTTGGAGGAAAAATTATAAAACCAAGAAATACTGGGCATGTAACACAAATCTGTCAGAGAAATGTAGAGGACGCGTAATTACTATGTGTGTATCTGATGGGAAGAAATTAACTAAAAAAAATATACACCATCACTGCAGTGATCCCACTGAAATCCAGCATTATGATTGTTGTAATACATTGAAGGAAAGGGCAGCAATGCCAAGGGGCAATCCATGTTGGGGAAATCCATGTTTAATTGTGGATGATGTCCTTGCTCAGACATCAGTGGAATGCACTGACACCTTGCCTAGTAGCAAAGCATTGTGGCAGTAGGCGAATTGTGTACATAGAATATGTAATCTAGCAAGTACAATGAGTGATGAACCTTTAACTAGCATATCTGTACACCAGTGTCCTCTGACAGATGGATTTTTCTTGGAAAGGCATATGTCTGACACTTTAACCAACTGCCATTTGTTAGCATTATCTATAAGAGATAATCTGTATAACCTAAGTAGAGCTATCATCTGGATTATGGATGGTACCTTCCTCACTAGGGGTGCTGTATGCCATCAGTTATACAGCATACATGCCTTTGCTAATTTCTGGGGTATTGTAGAATTATCCCTCTGGTGTTCTGCCTCATGATGGAGAAATTACTCAAAGCCTATAGTTACATCTGGCTGTATATATTTGATCCACTGCATATGTGTGGCTTTAGGACTAGTGTAAAGTGTATTAGGTGCTACTTTGAAATAGCTGTCATGAAAAGCATTAGGTCAAATGTTAATGGGACTGTTCCAAAGGGCTGCTCATTTCACTTTAGGAAAAATATATGGCAGAAGATACAACACCGGGGACTGAGCACCATGTATGGAAAATGGATCCAGTTGCAGTTATTGGTAAAAATGCCGATAAGCCTAGCATTTCTGTGTGAGGAGGAAGTACTGCTAACACTTATGCATTTTAAGGAGAGGTTTCTTGTTGTGGGAAATGAGATGCTAAGCTATTTCATGGACTGATATATTCTGTGAAAACCAAGGAAACCCAATACTAGGTCCAGTACACCCGCAAGGTTTCCGCCTTTATTCCAAATTAAATTCTAGAATATGTCTATTTTTAATCAGCTCGGTCTTCCACATACACATAACTCTGTGGAGGCCTGGCATAGGTATATGTGTGTCTGACCTACCCTCAGTGTTGAACATTCTGGCCCATGATTAAAATAGAGTGGATGATCTGAGGTTGAGAATGGTTATGGGATGTCCACTGTCACCTAAATGTAGATAAGTGATCCAGCGGCACAGAAGAATCCAACATGTTCTTAACCACAAAGGGGAGTATCTGAGGAAGTTTGAAAATATAAACAACAAAACATAGATATTTTTGAAAAATATAAAAAAGAAATATGGACATGGGTAAGAAAGAGAGATTTGATATGGTGCAATATTTATGTAAAGGATAAAATCAAATTAATCAATATAAAGAAGGTAGCCACAAAGATATTCGAAGAGAAATACAGGCAATGGCATCCAGATATGGAAAATTTCACAATAAAAAATAATATAACAAAGATGGAATGTAGAAAGGAAGATCAGTAAAGTAGAAGGTAAAAAAATAGAAGCTGAAGTTATGGAGTGCCTGCAAAGTGAAGGATTTGATGTAGAAGGTCTAACACAATTTACATCCCAGCATGTAAGGAGAAACAGGAAGATCTGGAAACATCTAAAGAAAAAATATGGACATGGGAAAGAAAAAGTGATTTAATATGGTGTAATATTTATGCAAAGGAAAAAGCAAAACTAACCAATACAAAAAGAGCAGCACCAAAGATATTTGAAGAAAAATATAGGCAAAGGAATCCAGATATGGAAAAACTTAACAATACAAAAACTAAGAAGACAAAGAGAAAAGTAGAAAAGGAGATTAGTAATAGAGAAGTTAAGGAACTAGAAACTGAGGTTATGGAGCACTTTCACAGTGAAGGATTGAGTGTAGAAAATCTAATGCAGAAAGCACCACAACAGGTTAGAGTAATGGAAATCCAAATTAAGGGGAAACTAGTGAACAGGAAGCAATTGGTCAGGTGCTGTATCAAGATATTTTGGAGACTTCCACAGGAAACCAGTATAAATGTTCACTTGAAGCTAGACAGCAAGGGAAGGAACAGGAAACTGGGGCAACTCTGATGCAGTCAATGCTGAGGGGTGATAGGCCAGTGAGTTCCTATATGACAGAGCAACAGATGGCACAGGATGAAATTGAAGAGAAGGTGCCACAGGAAGATGCTATAGAACTTTCTATAGAACGCCTGCAGGAAATGGAAAACAAGGGATGTGCCCTCAGTTTGGAAGAAAATGAGCTAAGAGAACAGTTGCTTGATTTAATAGAGATAGACATATTAAGATCAAAGAAAAAAATAGACTGAAAAAGGTCACTAAAACCCAAAAAGTCAGAAGTCTGATAAAACAAATGAACACAGTAACTAGGACTGTCCATAAAGATCATTTGATATAAAAGAAGTAAACAGGATATATTACTGTGCAGCTAAATTAATAACTGATAAAGTTCTACCACAAGAACACAGGGTAGTGATGGAAAAGAAGGGGAGAAATCGATTACCATCATGGAAGTATCGAATAGAGAAAAATATAAAGCAATTAAGACAAGAAGTGTCACTGTTAGAAGACTATAGAAGAGGGAATAGATCAACAAAAATGCTAAGGAAGATAGATGTGATAAAAGCAACGTGCAGTATTAGAACAGACCAGGATCTGTCATGCACTATTGTGAATAACAAACTAAAAATTTCAGCACAGGAGGAAAAACTTAGAAGATACACAGATAAATATAAAGGAAAAGAACAAAATAAGCAATTATGGCAATAGAGCAAAAGGGCAATAAAAGAAAGTCATATGGAACAAAGGATCATTTGTTGTTAAATAAAGTCATAGTGCAGAACTGTAAAAAGGGGAAGAATCTAAGTATGGCATGGATTTAGTACAAAAAAAAGTATTTGATAGTATCCCACATTCATGGATAAAGGAGTGCTTAAAATGTATAGGATACACCCTACACTGATTCACTATATTACAGTGACCATGAAACAGTGGCAGACCACTTTGCAATTAAACCATGATAAAGGACAAATTATTATCCCAGGGATAAAAATTCAAAGAGGGATATTCCAGGGTGACTCTGTCACCGTTGCTATTCTGCCTTGCCCTTAACCCATTAAGCTGTCTACTTAACAGCTTAGGCCATGGCTATAATTTGGCTCCTAGAAAATTACAAAATCTAAAGACTTCTCATCTTCTCTTTGACAATGATTTAAAACTGTATAGCTCATCAGTTGAGGAACTAAAAGCACAGCTGCAGGTTGTCAAAATTTTTTCAGATGATATTGGAATGTCATTTGGTCTTGATAAATGTGCAAAAGCAGCCTTTAAAGCAGGAAACCTGCAGCACCAGGAAAACATCAGTTTGGGACAAGAATGTGATATAAAAGAACTTGAGCAATAGGGAGTGTTTAAATATTTGGAAATTGATGAAGGATCAGCAATAAAACAGAAACATATGCAAATAAACTTAAAAAGGAATACTTTAGAAGACGTAACTTAATCCTAAAAATAGCGTTGACATCTATGAACAAAATCCAAGCTATAAACCAATTTGCTCTTCCTGTCCCAACTTACAGTTTTGGAGTGATTGATTGGTCCCAAAACATCTTGCATGAATTAGATATTAAAACTTGAAGGATGTTTCATGCTCACCAAATGATTTATAAAAATCAGTGTATACCAAGATTATATATTCCCTGTTCTGAAGGAGGGATGCACCTTCTTGAAATTGATTACATGTATAGATCTTCAATTGCGGGACTCCACACATATCTGCTGACCTCACAAGACCCAAATGTAGTGAAACTTTTGAAACATGATGAGAGTAAATCTAGGATGACTTCTCTGCTTAATCTAACAGAAACATATCGGCATCAAGCAGGAATGGAAATCAAACCTGAAGTAGATAAAAATCAGGCAGCAAGTGAAAGCGCCAAAAATAAACAAAAGAAAGAATATAAGGTGAAGGACCAGATGAAAAGGCAAGAAATGTGGAAAATGCATAAATACAGTTGCAAGTATAGAAAACTTCTGGAGGAGCCTCATGTTGATCAGGAATGAACACAGGAATGGTTAAGGAGAGGTGAATTCAAACCAAGAGATGAAAGGTTAATATGGGCGGCCCAAGATAGTGGGCTACGTACATGCTGGTTTACAAAGTCCATTGAAAATGTGGGAGAAATAGAAAAATGTAGGTTTTGTAAAACTGAGTTAGAAATAGCCGTGCACCTCATTGCTGGTTGTGGCATATTAATGGTAGAAGGACTGTATACTGAAAGGCATAATTATGTGGCAAGACTGCTGCACTGGGGATTGTGCAAACATTATGGTATTGAAGTGGCTGAAGAATACTGGAAACATGATCGACAAAGCATCATAGAAAATGATGAAGTCTACATCACATGGGATCATCCATTACCAACAGTTCAAAAGATAGATGCTAGAAAGCTGGATATAGTGGTCGAAGAAAAGAAGACAAAAGTCACTGATCATTGAAATCGCCACACCCAGTGACTACAGTGTCTTGTATACAGGCAGACACAAAGTTATAAAATATCAGGATTTGCAAGCAGAAGTGAGAGCAATGTGGAAGAAAGATTCCCAGATAGTTCCAACAGAAGTAGGAGCAAGGGGCCTGATAAAAGAGAGTATACAATCATATTTAAATATGCTACCAATACATGCAACTCCATACGAATTGCAGAAGGAGTCATTACTGGGCACAAAATAGGTGTTGTGAAGAGCAGTTTTGGCTAACATCAAAGAGTAAAACAATACTAATTTCATGAACTTTAACCGTACTTTGACTTAGGAATGGGGTCCATTCCTGTCATGGTATTAGAAACCCAAAACATTTGTAGAAATTAAAAAGGGAGTATGATGTGTATAGTTTCCTGAAGGCTGTGCCTCTGTTATTGAAGGTGTGATGTCAACACGTTCCTATGTGTACCTGCACAATTATTTACATTTTAGTTAGTGCCTGCACTGTTTTTATTTGAAGTAATGTTCGCAGAGGGAATTGGATAACTTTGTCCCTTAATTTATGTTTATCAGTATTTACTTTGCTGGATTAACAGGTGGCTTGCCGCTGTAGTGTTGGGGTTGCATGTAGGATGCTGCTTAGTGTTACACTTTTGTTTGGACATTTATTTGCAGAACACTTGTGGTGTTGCTCTTGTTGGCACTCTGTACCTGTGTCTCTGCCTCTGTCATTTTTGATGATCTGTGTTGCAGGAAATTGATTAGTACTTGCATTTCTGTGTTGGTAAGGTGTTAGTGTTGTTGTCCTGCCTCTGTCTTCTGACTGATGTTGTGGATTGCAGTACTTGGGATTTGAGATGTTTTAGTGTTTCAATGTTCTGATGTCAAAGTTTCTAGGCTCAACAAAATAGTAATTTGATAAACTAATATAAACCCGCATAGGGTTACAATTAGACATTGGATTATTTTCAGTGACATTCTCAGGGTTGAAAATAGGGGAAGGATTAGACCTAGGGGTAAGATTTGGATTAGTATACAGAAATAAGGGCTGGAAAGGCCCTGTGCACCACCATATATACTTATTCATGCATACTAATGTTAACCCTGAAATCCACCAGAAATTAAAGACTCGTTATCTTATTCCAAGTTCTGCTGTCTGCTAAATCCTTAATTAGTCAATAAAGCAGAATATCCCTGCTACCCCACAGGTCGCATCGCTTAAGACTAATTTAACTCTTCTCTATTCTAACTCCTCCACTAATAATCTTTGCTCTTATTCATATCTCTAATTTATTTTACCCTAAATTCCAAAATTTTTTGGAATGTTTGTACATATTGTATTAATACATGTGATTTACCTTATATCCAAAGCATAACTTTGCTATAGTACTATTTTACTGACATTTGTATATTATTGTACTGTTGTCTATTTTATACGTCTGGTCAGTTTTGTCCATTGGCTGAGACTGAAAATGGACAGAACTGATGAGTGATTTACCCCAGTAAAGAAATTCATAAGAATAAATAAATGATTCTATTTCTAATCTTGACCCTAACTACAACCTTAAACATAAGATTAACGGTAACCCCCATCCCTATCCTCAAAGCTAAGGAGCACACGCACTATAAATACAAATAACTCTAGACCTAACCCTAACCCTAAGCACAATGCACATGCATACATAGTATACACTAGGAATACCAAAAAAATTGTATTTCCTCAGGTACCTCAGCATTATGGTACACTCTGAAGTTTAATAGTCTGACTTTGTTCTACTGACAGGAACCTTTTGCAGTGGATGTTGAGGCAGTGGTTTTCTTTCAGTTCCTATTTTAACTTTCTTTCTAATTTTGTTAGATTTCATTTCAAGCACTTTGATTTGTGCATGGAAAACTGGTTTGCCGAGATTATATGTATATTTTTGTTTGTAGTATGAGAAGAGTTTTTCTTTTATGCGTGACTGGGACTGAATTCTTGTGATATACTGTGTGGTATTTGAGGGGCTGATGACATGCATAAAGTGGTGATAAATGTTTAATGACAAGAATAGGCTTGTGGTAGATGAAAAGTATCTATACTTTGATAATCCTGTATATTATGCGCCTTTATCAATTTACACTGGTAGAATACAGATTACATCTATCTATTTCTCTACTTATACATAGAGCTAGAGATATATATTCTGTTATGTTTTTTCTGCATTAAATGGAGGCAGTCCATCTTAAAAATACTGTATTGTGGATTCTTGTATATTAAGACCATGTTTCCTCCCTTCCATTTAGATACATATTTGTTCAACATTATGTATCTTCCCTTCCATTTATGTGTATATCTGCTGTATATGTATGTCCCATTTCTTCTAGCTTCACTCTTTAATGCATGAAAATATTGATATTTCTAGCAGGGCCCTGCATCCTTCTCTGTAACACATTCCTCAATATCCCCAAGAATATGCAGGATTCAGGTTTTCTATTTAGTCTGCTCCTTGTTCCTGGGCTAGTCTCATAGTTCATAATATCTTTCATGCCTCGGCCTTCTCTTCATTGCCTCTTTGCCAGATATAACCCCTGATACTCAGAACTCACCATATTCCTTCAGTATACTCTCAGATTCATAGATTCCCTTAGGAGAATCACTAGCATTGCATGTTAACGGATCACACCATGTAAAATCTGCACAATGTGGCTCAGTCATGGAAAGCACACTGGCCTGTAATGGGAATAAAATGTGCATGTGTGACTGCACTTCATAATTGGTGCCTCACACTCAGGTGTAGATGCTGCTCCCCACATACTATCTGCAATCTGAACACTGGAAAACATTTCTCTGGATAACTGTGAAACTTAACTCTTGAGAGACAGGATACACAATACTACGCAGAGTATTTACGACTCTAGCCCTTGGTCTTGATTAATGCAGGGGATGGGTTTGACATAATGGTTAAGATCTACACCTCACAAATACAAGGTACAGAGTTTGATCGTGACTTTAGGTTATTGGCTAGGCTCAAAATGGCCCTTCAGGACAATTAGCCTAGTATGAACCTATTAGGTTTTGTTCTTTCCTTCTATTTCCTTAAAAGCATCATTCACAATACAAACAGAAACAGAAAGCAATGTCTGAGATGTTCTTCCATGTCATTCATGATAGTAGACTTTGCTGCACCCTCTGTTTTTTTTTTCTTTTAGAACCTAGTATGGGTGTTAATCCATTCATTGAATAAATTTCAAACTCACTAGACTTGCCATGTTTGCAATAACAAAATATCAACAGGTTTCAATCAAAAATGCAGTTGGTCAGTCTGACGGATTGAAGGTAGGACTTTACTTTAGACTGGATTGATAACTGCATTGCAATACACCCTGCAACACAAATACGTTTAGACAATTTTGGAAATTCATTTTTTTATAGTTTTGACTGCCATGACCCTGTTATGACTGACAGTTTAGGTAGTTACATAAACTATTTGTATAGGCCAACTCTTTACTGATATGGCAGTTAGTTGAATGGTTATTAAATAAAATTATGCATGCATTTCTCTACTTATGTATATTGCCAAGCAAGTAAGAAACATGGGGAAATGGCAAAGATATTCACACCAAAGAGCTGAATATGCATGGACCACTAAAATGGATACATCAAGTATGATAATGTGGGTGCAAGTTTTACTTCAGTATAGTTACCAAAATAAGATTCTAGATTTAGCACAATGGGACAGCAGTTAGCATTGCTGCCTCACAGTGGTTGGTTCTTCATCTCACTTGCAGGTTGTGAAACCTTCCATGTCTTCTTCTGCTTCCTTACATAAGCTTGGGCTTTTGCCAGGTACTCTGGTTTCCTCTCACATTACAAAGGAGTGCTATATATGAATTTGTTGAATTAGTGATCTTCCATAGACCCTGTGTTATAAAATGCTTGAAAGTATGTCAGTGTGTGTGTGTGTGTGTGTGTGTGTGTGTGTGTGTGTGTGTGTGTGTGTGTGTGTGTGTGTGTGTGTGTGTGTGTGTGTGTGTGTGTGTGTGTGTGTGTGTGTATGTCTCCATGCATGTGTGTGTGTTTGTGATTGCAAGTGAGTCCGTGGTTATTTGTGTGTGTGCGTGTGTGTGTGTGTGTGTGTGTATGGTCATGCTTGTGTGTGTGTGTGTGTGTGTGTGTGTGTGTGTTCATGCATTTATACGTGTTTGTGTGAGTGTGTGTATGTGTGTGTGTGTGTGTGTGTGTGTGTGTGTGTGTGTGTGTGTGTGTGTGTGTGTGGTCATGCATTTATACGTGTTTGTGTGTGTGTGTGTGTGTGTGTGTGTGTGTGTGTGTGGTCATGCATTTCTATGTGTGTGTGTGTGTGTGTGTGTGTGTGTGTGTGTGTGTGTGTGTGTGTGTGTGTGTGTGTGTGTGTGTGTGTGTTTCTGTGTGTTTGTGTGTCCTTGTGTGTGTGTGTGTGTGTGTGTGTGTGTGTGTGTGTGTGTGTGTGTGTGTGTGTGTGTGTGTGTGTGTGTGTGTGTGTGTGTGTGTGTGTGTGTGTGTGTGTGTGTGTGTGTGTGTGTGTGTATGTGCACATCCTGTGACTGACTGGTGCCATCCTCAGGATTAGTCTCTCGTCATTCATTCCACTGAACACTGTTAAAAGCTCATCTCCCGATAACCTCTCAATAGATTAAATAGTTATCGGAAAAAAGAACTACAGAGAGAGAAAGAACAAGGTGTAAATTTCAGTAAAGCAATGTCATGTTTTTTCTAGGCAAGTGAAGCTGTCAAAAAGTGAAAAACAGCATTGTTTTTAGCACTCGTGGGAGATTAAATCGTGTAATATATAAACTGTGAAGCTCTGCTTTTTTACTTCATATCTACCTATGTCTTTTGAGTTATTTTAATTTACTGGATATTTTTTCATGCAACATGATAGTTAGACACAGATATGACAAATGCATGCATTATGATACATAGAATTATGGGCCCACCGATGACAGGGTAGTAGAGCTGTATGGAGTAAGGCTATCTGATGACTGACATCTATGAAAAAAGAGCTGTGGAAAAATGAAACAACTAAATCCTCTCACTTTGACATCACAGTGGGAGAGAACACTGTAAGAACTGCATAGCTGAGCTCATCTCAAAACAACACTTACAGAAAAAGAGCCAGCTGCATACATGCAATCCATTATGATTCAAAGAAAGTGAGAGGTCAGAAGGGTTACTAATGAACTAGCTTACCCAGCTCATTAGAAACCCAAATTATCAAACTGTAATCACTTGGCTGTTATGCAAAAAGGTTTTCCATGGAAACAGAAGAAAAAGAGTCACCTTTCAGCTATAATTGGCACAGTAGTGTCTGAATTAATGATTTCTGCATAAAGGCTCATTACATTACCTTAACAAATCTGAACTTGTCCTTGGGGCATATTCATTGACTTGTTTTTCAGAAGTGCAGGCAAAGTATGGAAATATGACATTTGACAGCAATGTGTTTTATTCAATAGAACAAGGGCCCTACCTCTTCTTATTACAGGAAGCC
Organism: Protopterus annectens; assembly: GCF_019279795.1. Taxonomy (NCBI): domain Eukaryota; kingdom Metazoa; phylum Chordata; order Ceratodontiformes; family Protopteridae; genus Protopterus; species Protopterus annectens. The sequence goes on along the minus strand of NC_056727.1, from coordinate 1,097,174,615 downwards.
TTTGTTCAGGCAATACAACTATCTATTTAATATAATGACAGTAAAACAGAAGCTATAGTTTGTATAGATCTTTGAAAAGAATCATCATACCTTTGCTTTATTAAGTTTAGCTAAAGTCACTTTAGTTCTCAAGAAGCAATTTAGTTTGGTATTAGAATTTAGATGTTGCCCACAATTGTTTCTAATTTGCACTCATTCAAATGGTATAACGGTATAACCCAACAACAGTATTCTGCTCTGCATACAGCACTACTTAAATAGCTGAAGCTTATCTTTGAAGATGTGACAATAAATTATAGCAGCTATCATTGAGGTAACACACACTAGACATTGTGATGTGCTCAGAAAGATATTCACAGATACTGGGCAGCATTAAGTAATGCACAGGATTTAGTACAATGCAGTCTCATGCTGACACTAAATATGTTTCCTGCATATCATCATCATGTTGGGGAAAAGGCTGCATAGTAAAGCATCACAGCTGCAGAAACAGCAGTAATCATGCTGCCTGCATGGATATGCAACAAGTGATCATGTGACCAAAATGGAAGATACAAGGAAGTGGCATGCACAGTGCTTTGTACTTTCACATGCACCATGCATTTCCTGCTAGCTGCAATGTGGGCACTGAGAGGAGACAGTGGAGGACTACCACAGCAAAGTGCCGACTCAGTTCATTATATAACCCATCAACATCTATGTAGTGCAGAACCTCACACCTCTAGCAGCTTAACACATCCATGCATTTCAGAGCATTTTCTGAAAAATCAATTTAAAAGGGTCTATATTAGATCAGCGAATGCTTAAAAAAGCAAGCGCTGATTGATCAACCTTATGTAAGTGAAAGCTTACAATCTCGAACTGTCAGAGCAGCGATTTTTTTCCTAGGGAAAAAAATCGCTGATCCAAAACACATACACACAACACAAGTACACTGAACAAACAGAAATCCACACACTTACACCTGAAATCTGACACCTAACCCTACACTAAACTATGCACACACCACTAACTATCCACTTACCTTAACCCAAACCCTAACCCTAAGGTCCGTCACTATCGCACTCTCACCTCACCCACTCCCTAACCCTAACTCACCTAAATCCACCCTAACCCTCATGTCCACACAATCGCACACATACCTAACCTGAGACCTAACCCTAACTCACCTAACCCACCCTAACACTCACATCCACACAATCGCACACTTACCTGAATCTGACCCGTAACTTTCCACCACAGCAATGAAAATACTGAATCAACAGAAACGGACAACCGAATTCTTTCCCTAGGAAAAAATTTGAGTTTCTGTTGCTTCGATATTTTTAACTTTCGCTAAAATAAGGCTGATCAATCAGTGTTCGCATGTTTAAGCGTTCGCTGATCTAATATAGACCCACTTAAAAAGCATAAAGATTGTCAAAAGAAAGCATTTTGTGACCATTAAAAGCTATTAAAATTTATAAATAGCAATGTTATGAACAAGAAGTATTCTTTACAATGATAGTAGTACATTCATAGTATTTCCATAAAATACTATAATATATTATAATGTACAAAAACACAGAAAGAAGGGTAGAGGGTGTAAAGTAATAACAGTAAATATGGGAAGGAAGGGGGTATATGGCAGGAGGCAGTGGCAAACAAATAAGCATATTATGCAGCCAAAGACTGGCATAGCAGGTATTAACATGGGGGAGGGGTGCAGACTGAAAGAGGGAGGGCAACTGGTGATGGGGAAGACTAGGCTACCGATGAGCCCCAAAAATCTCACGGGAAATACATGGATTGCAGCAGTACACAGGACAACATGCACAGGAGATTTGATTAAGAGAGTACACACAAGATTGGAAACACCAGTGGCATACTGAGTAATACTATTAGAGAAACTACTGGAGAAAAAGCAGCAGCTTTGTTTCTAGAAATCACAGTAGGAGAAAGAGAACAGGTTACAGTTAGGCTTTGGAGGGTGCACATCTGTGTGTGTGTGTGTGTGTGTGTGTGTGTGTGTGTGTGTGTGTGTGTGTGTGTGTGTGTGTGTGTGTGTGTGTGTGTGTGTGTGTGTGTGTGTGTGTGTGTGTGTGTGTGTGTGTGATCCCTAAGTTAGGGGCCCTGGCTATCTAACTGACTACTCAGAGTCAAACCTTGAACCTTAATTACTGGAAGGCAAGAGCGGTAATCCACCACACCAACTACCAGGATTCCACTATTTTTTTTTTTTTTGTAAGATACTGAGGATTGTAGCCTGTCAGTGTCAATCATAGTTTCATAGTTTTTGGTTTGTAGTTTGTGCCAGTGGTGCAACAGATAACACACTTGCCTTTAGTACAGAAGGCTGTGGGTACTATTCCCACACCAGATACTTCAAGTGCTGATATGGAAGTAGAGCATAGAGGGGGTTGTTGCACTCCTGAGTGTGTCTTCCTTTGGTTGAGATGCTAAACTGAGGTTCAATCCATTTTTTGGTATCTTGGGTGGATATACACAATCTTATACTACCTGCTGAAAAGGTAGGGTAGGTTTTCTGAGGCCGTGGACAAATTTCTCCTAAAAGTATGAATGCTGTCTTGGGTCTTCACTGAAAAGAGACCACTATCCTAGTGGGGTTAACCTGGTTAACAGAGAATAAATCAGTAAAATACATGTGGGTGCAAACCCTGTTACTCTCTTACTTTTTAAAACAATTTAGATTAATCTAATTTTATCTGTCTCCAGTTTTGGATACAGTCTCTGATTCTGTGTCTTATTTATGAACTGTTCTTGAGAAAGTTGCTTAACCTAGTAACTACCTATGAACCAGAATACTTATGAAGTAAAGGAAGGAATAGATTGAATGTGACCCTTGGCTTCCTAGTTATTTTTTTTCCTTATTATTATTATTTACATGTGAATAAATTGGACAGCATGAAGTCTATGAGTTTAATGTTAATATTTCAAATATGAACACGTTTAATTTGGGTTTATATCAGAACACTGAATGATTAAAATCGCAAATGCTCTAAAGAGTGAAAATGACGGACCTCAAACTCGTTATTGTGGGGGGAGGATGTACCCCCCACACCCCTTGCTAAATATATATTCCAACTCTGAGATCGCAATACAATGAGAAAAGGGCAAATATTCCAATCTTCACTGTACTGCAATCTCAAAAAAGCACTTTGAGGTCCGGCATTTTCGTTCTTTAGAGCATTTGCAATTTTAATCATTCACTGTTTCAGTATAGACCCATTTAATTTAACTTGTTAAATTGGACAGCATGATGTCTATGAGTTTAATGTTAATATTTCAAACATGAATACATGCCTAATTCAGCTTTTTTTTTTTGCAGGCACACAGGTATGAAATGCAATGTGTTTGGTCTACAACAGCTTATATAGCACTTAATGAGTAACGCTATGAGCTGCTTCCTGTTGGAAATGGTTTGATTCCATTAGCCTTCATTTGCCTTCTATGATTCTCTGCCAAGTTCTTCACCAGTCAGTACACCTTGGCTGCTCCTGAAGAGGGATACTTGTGTCCAGTGGGGTCCCAAGCTGTTAGCAAATGCATTACACATTTGTCTTCTGAATTCCTGCATCCTTCACATAGACACTCTCCAGGATTCAATAAAGTATTTGCAGGGCCTACATGTAATTTATCTGTACACATGGTCACAGTTCCCCCTCGGCAGCCCGCCATACATATTAATTATGGTTCATGCCTAAGGGAGGTCAAAGCAACACAGATATTGAATCCGTGTAAGACTGGCAGCACAGCTACATAACTTTCAGCCCATTAACCTTGACTGAAAGGTGTACAAGACAATTTATTTCATTAAATTGGATTTTTATTTTTATATTTATGTGCTTGTTTGTGCGATGTGGTACATTGTTTAGTTATGCTTAGCTTTGCCCACATATACTTCAAACATCCACTAGACATCTAATAATAGAAACAGAATACATTCAATTTTAATACATTTTTTACATGTGCTTGTTTGCATGATGGCGAGCATTGCTTAGCTAGGCAGAGGGCGGCATACTTAAGTATTAGACATCTGCTAGACAGCTAAAAATAGAAACCAGATGCATTCAATTTTGATATTTTTTTTTACATATGCTTTTTAGAGAGATGTGGTGCATTGCTTAGCTAAGTGTATCGAGACATACCTAAGCATTAGACATCCACTAGATTGCTAAAAATAGAAAGCAGATGTATTCAATTGTTGTAGGTCTGCAGTGCTTAGCAACATGAAAACCCATGCAGTGCTTTCAGGCACCTTCACAGTATATCTGAAGATATTCAACAACCTTCACTATCCTAGTGGCTGGATAGGTTGAGCTATGACCTACAGTGGATCCTGGATTTGACTCCTGGGCAGTAATATATTTTTTTTACATATAGTGCAGTGAAATTGTGTCTGGTGAGGTGACTGAAACATCAGTTGATGTTAAATTAAATAACTGTTACATTTAGAAAAACAGTGATGCTAAGCAGCACTTAAACATTGTCAATGGTCTTTTCCAGTTTGCGTGTTGCTAAGCTTCTCTTAAATATGGTTTATATGTGTCTGCATGATGCTAAGAGACCCAGCACATTTTTGAAGTTACAGTATGACATGCAAGGGCTGGAATGCAGCCTATTTAAAGGCCAATAGGTAGGAATTTCACATTATCTCTTGGAGCCTGACCTTAACTATGGGTGTGGCTGCTGGTTTTGGTGAAGAAGTGAGTTTTAGGGCAGAAATGTGGAGTGTGCAGGAGTCCATGGTTTTCAATGGACTCCTGCTACAACACCACAGGCTCCGGCTGTTGCAGGGTGGCTACTAGGGTATCAGAGTGTAAGTCTGAAGTCTGTGGTAGATTGGCCAGGGAACTAACCAGTACAACTGATATCCCCCACCACACCGGTGAGCAGTGTTATCACCACTATGATGGACTGTATTGTAGGAAAAGGGGAACCTTAGATATCTGGATCCAACATGCTAGGGATGGGCACACCCCACAAACATGTAAGTATATTTTCCAGCAATTTATAAATATATGTGCAGAATCTGTGCAAAACTGGTATGCATAATGGTTTCTTTCTCTTACCACAGCTGCAGAAGAGAGGACTTGCAACATCCAGTCCCATGCAAGGCATTTGGCCAGGATGAGGCAAGCATGTGGTATGTAAGAAAATCAATAAAGTAATAACTTAATGCATAACTTAATAATACAATAAAGTAAATACAGATATTGTAGTCTTAACAGTCATGTATGAAATATCTGGGACATCATACATTTTTATTAATGTGTCAATGCATATCTGAACTGGTAATGCAAGTTAAAGCAAGTAAACATGCAGTGCTGTGTAGCATAAATTCCAACCATCATTTAATGCTATGGTTTACCCAGATTGAGAGTCAATGTTGTGGTCTGCTCATTGTCTGAAATATGCTTTAGATTGCACTCAATAAATGAATAGGTTAAATGGGTACGTTAACAGAAGTCCTAGACAGCTATCCATGTGTGTAAATGCCAGATTTGAAACAATAAATCAATAAAGTGTAAAAGGGATGTTGCTCTGATAATTTAATGTTTTCAAATAAAATGTTCAGTATTCCTGTAGTCACTGTCTGTGGGTTCTAATCCAACACCAGCCAACTGATAAATGTACATTAGTCAATAATGTTTCAACATGTGTCATAAATAAATGTTGTGAAATACCTAGATTAAGAGTCACTGTTGTCATCTGCACATTTTGTCTGATATGTGCTGTAGGTTGCAGTCAATAAATGACTAGGGTAAATGTGTAAGGTAAAGGAACTCCTGCACATCTATGCTTGTATGTAAATTCAAGATTTGACACAACATGAATCAATTAAAGTTTATAAGGAGATGGTGGTCTAATGATTTATTTTTACAAAGTAAAATGTTCAGCATTCCTGTAGTCACTGCTTGTGGGTTCTAACCCATACCAGCCAACTGAGAAATGTTCAGGTGTCTAGTGTAATCAGTGTATAAGAACATACCTCTCAACTGTTGTGACTTTTGCAGAATGTAGTGAATATTTCCCCATATGTCTGGTCCTCTGATATGCAGGTATATGACATCACTTGAAATTCAACTTAATGGCAAATCTGTTATCAGAACACCTTGCTACGATTGTATGCGCACACTGTGTAAAAATGTTCTCTGTCGGTGTGCCTTAGTACCACCATTATGCATGGCTTTCCCCATAATTTCCCATGCTAAGAGGTTGAAAGCTATGTACATGTAACATCATATATGCAATATAAGTAGCCAGTGTTCTCACAAGTTAAATCTAACATATCTAGAAGTATGTAATTGTAGTTTTTGTAGCTATATTATCAATGAATTTACTAATGTTCTTCTTTTTTCTCTCAACCCACCCCTTCTCTTCTTTAATTTATTAAATATATTTATTATTATCACTTGATATTGTCATATTACTTGTAATTACCTCTCATGATGGCCTTATGTATAATTTAATATTGCTTTGCTGTTAAAAACATTCATTTACATTATTTATTGTTGTGTTTCTCATTATATTATTTTCAATTTGTTTCCATTACTCATTATTGTTTTCTCTTATGTTATAAATTGCATTTTTTTTGTTATGTTTATTTTTCCTTGTGTTTATATTTCATTTACCACAGCATAACAAGGTAGGCTGGTTCCCAGTGATTCACCTACCTTGGCTGCCCCAGCTGAGGCACGGGGGCTCAGCATATCTGGGCTGCAGCCTGGTGGCACCCACTCTGTTGCCCCTGCACTAACTACTCCATTGAGTAGTTTCACCCCACAATTTGAGGGTGGCCCCCCTCTGGGAGTGGAAATGGAGAAAGTGATTTTGTCACCCAACACCAACTGCCAGGCATAGTACATAGGCTTGTGTGCCAAAGTATTGGTGCCTACCTACCCAGCATGCTGTCCATCCTGGTAGGGCACTCTCATCCCAGGTGCTAGAGTTGACCACTGCCTCCACAGGAACAATGAAGGTGCAGCGCTGACAGTCCCATGGGTGAGGACATTAGTTACAATGCTACTGTGTCTGATGTCCATGGGATTGTCATTCCACAACACCCTCACAACCAAGGTGTTCACCCCCCTATTGTATCACTCACCAACACTGCCCACCTGCTGTCTTCTCTGCCTTGCCTGTCTGCAAAAGCTTCCTCACCTCCTCAACTTACCTTCTGCACACATACCTATGTCCCTTCTTCAGCATTCAACTCTCTCCTTTAAAAAAAAAAAAAAGGGCACCTGTCCCTCCAAAAATATCATCCCACACATATCCCCCCATTTTGCACATGTCCACTGGACAGACTTAATTTGCTACAACTGACTTGACAATGCACTTATGTTGTTATCACCCCTCTCTCTGAGAGTGATAGTCCAAATTCGGCTGGAAAACTGTTAAAGTGCACAGCTGTTGTCATTAAGGAAATGAATAGGTATGGTTCTTTCCTACACCTGTCCTGCACATGCCTACCTGCCTTTCACTATGCTTTCCCCTGTTTGTACCCCATTTCACTACTGTTCTATCTCCCTGATTTTTCTTTTCTTTAATGAATTTTTATGCGATGCTGCATATAGCACAGCATTGTTAAGCTATGCTAAATGGTGGTATATTGATATATGTATTTGAAAGCATAATAATCAAGTTCAAAAAGTACACCTGCGCCCTATTTCAAACCCAGTACCATTGCACCTGAAGAACAGTGCAGCAACCCACCAAGCCACACAGCCCATTAATTAACCCAAGTATTTTAAGCAAAACATAGTAATTCTCATTTTCTCGGCATTGAGCATGTTCCCGCAATGCTGCACACCACACCACATCAAATCTGCTAAAGGTTTAATAGAAAAATAGGAGTTTATTTGGGACTGTGGTAGAGCAATACATCACCATAAAGCCATACACATAATAATAGATGTAAGTGAGGTATGTAACAGAAGGAAAGTGTGCAATTATATCTACAACATGTGAAAATACACCTAATATAACTGTGACTCAGTAGTCCAATCTGTTAAATGCTTTGAAATCATTATTTTTTGGTCCTGGGTTCAAATACAGCTGTGTCTAGCATTTAAAATACATGCATGTGTACATCACCAGTATAAATTCTGATATGTATGATTATATCATCACCTATGTATCCACCCAAAGAAGTATAGATTGAATATCTGCTTCTAAATAATGGAAGTCCAAGGCTGACAGATAGGACCACATTTAAACTATTCTTATTATGACACTAGAAAGTGCATTGAATGTCAGGTCTTGCATTAGTATGAATTCCCAGAGGATTTGGAAGTATTTATTCAAATGAGGCCCAGTAATATCAAACTGCAGTCCACAATGATTTGCTAGTGATATTACTGACAACCACAGCTGCACAAATAACATACATATATAGAGGTTGTGCTAGAAGCAAGGGTTGCCAGCACACATGTTCCAGATGACCACCATGACATAACACATGACTTGACAGTTATCCATATAGTTGACATAATATTTAATACATCCCATACCTTGTTCTAGGGCACACGAAGCATGCTGTCTTTTACTCTGTTAATGATACCTTTGGCTAACATACTTACCTTAAACACATACCTTAATTTCCAGTGGGATGGGTTCTGTCAATCAGGCTCTGAATCTACACCAAGGATGCCACAGGTCCCACAGTTACTCTTAAGTGTTGTTGTTATGCACATTCCGTAGCCTTTCTGACTATGCATATTGCCAGCAGTAGCAGCATCAGCTTCAGCCTGTAGCGCACACACATCTGTATGTAAAAAGTAGCTCCTACAAATATTTTGTCTGTGCTGACATAGTATCTTAACCCCAGTAATTTCCACCCCAACATATGAGAAAGGGGATGAAATCTACATTGATGCCTTATATCTTGTTGAGTAGTTCAGTGGGACTGACTGATTATACTACAAATCAGCTGTGTATGCTGCATGTAGCATTCCTGAACCACAGATTGGTTCAAAGACAATCACCTGCCAATGCAAACTATCTAAAAAAGGCAAACTAATAGCTAGGGGAACCATTGTGTTTGAGAGTTAGTTTGTATGGTTAGCTCATTTACACAGTATCTTTCAGCAGTATCTTTCAACAGAGGAGTATTGTACTCCATCAGCTATGTAACCATTTTGTTTCCAACATGATGCGTATGTTTGAATATACTTAGAGGGAAATAGGGATTACATCAGTAAGCCTTTCTTAGACCTATACTGATGACATGCCATTGATCTCCACTTCTGTTACACCTACAGATGATGTAGAGTACAGCAAGTATATAACATTGTGTGTTAACTAGATACACAAATCTCTTGGATATTTCCTTTGTAGCAGTTGTAATAGTACACTGCTATTCAGTTGGCACTGTTGTTTATATATATATGTTATGCAGGGGGTTCCTGCTATGGGGCACACTACAATGGACTCCTGTGTTGGGCATGTGATCATATGTATCTGTCACGACACAAACAGGAGTAGGTCACTATTGCTACTATTCTAGTTGCACCCACAACCTTTATATGTTTGGCACACTGTTGAATATGAGATGTGTAATCGAGCAGGGAATACAGATAGCCTTATTTTATTGTGGTATCTATACATACTGTACTCCCACATATGCGGTCCTGACATGTGTTCTCATTTATTTGTATTTCAGGAGATATCATACATGCAAAATGCCAGACAGCTTTCACTGAGGCAGAAAATTACATCATTATTGAGGCCTTGCAACATTACCAAGTCTTGCTGTCCAGAGGGAGGGCAAATAGGCAAGAGTGTGCAGCCTTGTGGGATGCACTGGTGCATAACATGAATGCCATGGGTCACCAGAACTGCACATATGAGCAGGTGCGACACCATGCCACAGATATGATTAACTCGGCACGCAGACATACCGTGGATGTGAACAGGGATAATCAGGTGGGCCTGTATGGAACAACCTCTGTCAGCCAAAGAAGATTTCCTGGCAAACCTTGCAACACAGGACAGCTCCCAGGCATCCATCACAAAATATGTCATGGATGTGGGTGCCATTTCCACTCAAGAAGAGGGTCCATGTATGCTTAGTTGAATCAGCATTGGAATATTGAGCATGTCAGGGTGTACATAGTTTTACATGGGTGTCAGTTGTTTTATTGCCGGGGAAGGAGGTTAGCTGCAGTTTTAATAAGCTCATGCACAGATTATGACTCACATACCTGTTAGTATAGCAGCTACTGTAAATGTGAGATATTTGGACAAATTACCCCTATTATACTGTAACATCCATTGCTGTTTACATTACCTCTCCCTCAAATTTTTTCAGGACTATCAGGCATACTGCTGCAGGTAAGCACAATACTGTTTTGTCAGAGATGTACATTTAGTTCAATGTATTCGCTAAAGTGTCATCCCAGGCCTGCTGGCTGAATTCATGCACTGTCTGCATGATTGCTAACTGTACAGATGTTTTCTGACTATACACAGTTTAGACTCATAGCTATGCCTTGTAGGTGTGACCACAGTGATTGATTTGACAGCATTGTCAGGACATCACAAATTGACATAACTCTCAACTGTGCAGAGCTATGCAGAATGTCAGCACTGTACATCATTTATGTTTTGCTTATAAGATTCTTTTAAAGAACTTTTATTTCCAAATAATTACAGATTTGGGTTAGAAAATAATGTTCTCATGTCCTGCTATATGAGGTTGTGGGTTATACAAGTGTGTAATGTTGGCAGCAGTGTATACCGCTTAACATATACTGCAACATAGTACTGCAGAGCATAGTAGTGCAGGTATTAATGTAATGTTTTTCCCTTTTTATCACAGGTGACCAAGGAGGTTGGTCTTTGTCCCCTTCACAACCTGATGTCAGTGTCTCTTCAGATGGTGGCCAAAGTGAGATACAGCTAGGGGCAGGAGCGGAATCTGACACAGAGGTTGACATACCTCATCCACCCTCATTATCATGGTACACAGCCAGTATGCCTATCTATACCCTCTCCCCTCTGGCCACAGATATTGGACAGTTGAAGAAGGAGGGACATTGAACAGGAAAGTGTGGCTACTATGGCTGCAGTGACTGTTGACATTGGCCATAGCCAAATAGTTGGTGAGGTTTCACAAAGGCAGATTGATAGGGGTGCTTGTAGGAGGCCTGCTGCCCTCCAACCACCTGTTGCAAGTGTCTCATCATGTGTCACTCAGTGTATGTTTAGGGCCATCATGGAGGCACAGGCATGTTCAGAAAGTAATTCCCCATGAATGCTCAGAGTTATGGATGCAGCACAGTCTGACATCCATGACTGCCTCCACTGTGTTCTGATACCCTGGAACAGTTGACTGATGCAGTGGAAAGATGTTGGTCTGAGACAGATCATACACTATCTGCCTTGGAATGCATGCTGTATGTGAGGGAATGTTTGCTTGGAGTTGAGCATCAGCTTTATGGATGTAGGTCAGCAAATACATCTGCTGAGAGTCAATGTGGCCATGCATGATCATGCTCTCATAGTGGCAGTATATACCACACTCCAGAGGGGAGTGTGCTGTACAAACCAAGACATGGCAGGCCATGGGCTCATTCTTCTGGGTATTCCCATGGAGGACACATTCCCAGCAGACAGCAGGCACCATCAGTAGTAGGACAGCATCTGACCTTGGGTGTGGAGGTGCCAGTTCACATGTTCTGGTGTGGAGACAATGAACTGTCATATCTATGATGCACGGCTCACAGCTGTCCAGCATACAGACATGTAAGGCTAGCACTGAGCTTGGCTGTGTTCATGCAGACACTCACACACCACTGTCACATCCAGGTCACTTACAGAAACACACACAACATTTCCATGGTCCAGCTTGCCTGCTTCCCTTCCTGACTCACAAAAACTCTTGCCAACATATTGGGTCTGCCTATGTCTCCTGTACCCCCACACAACACCCTGTGCAAGTGAAGATATGTGTGCCACATCCCTGTCATCCTTTTCATCGATGAATGGAAATGAAGCTATGTGTCTGATGCACAGGGTGAGTATCTAAATTATTATGCATTTGTTTCATCTATTGTTGACTTTGACATGTTACTTGTACTGGTCACTGACAGATATTGTATGTTGCCATTTGTAATGAGTAAACTACATTATTTTGTGTATATTACATTGGATGATGTTGTAATGGCTGTATACTTGCACAATATAAGGTGTCTCATGGAACTGTTTATGTTTCAGTTTCAGGATTGTGTAGGACACACCTATGGGTACACAGCTACAATAAACCTATAAATGTCAGAACACAGGATGGAATGTCAACACAGAAGAAAAATGTCTTCAGAAAGGTAAAGCAGTATAGGTGCATAGCTCCATAGGTTCATATGTGTATATCAGGTTCACAAGAACAATGACTTTTTTCAGCCTAGTCATGCATCCCTGATATTTGACAAGGCCTGCTACCCTTGATAAGTGTAAGCAGAGTTTTGGGAGCTGGCATATCTACAAGCTGTTGTGTAGGAGAGGAACCATCTACAATTTCCCTGTATCCATTACAGACATTTGTCCTAAACCAGTTATGGTTGCCTTGTTCTGCATCCCATTGTGTAACTTGCACATGATGTGCATTACAGCGGAAGTGTGCTTCACATGGATAAGAAACCTGTTACATATAGTGTATAGTGTCTGTGTTACATACCTGTCTCTCCAGCATGTAATATTTATAACACAGTCAAGCTGTAGCTGTGTAGAACTGGTAATTCTCATGCTACCCCTTTCTTGGATATGCAGAAGGTACACAGTGGTATCTGACACCTCTTTGTATGGCAGCCATACACCTCCCCTCCAAAGCATGTCGGAGACAGAATACACAGTTAGAGCCTTGACACGGTCTGCATAGGATATATGTACAATGTGTATTGGTTTACCGTGGAACCTCCATGGCTGTTACAGTTGTTGGATATGCCTGTGTTGTTACATACCAAAGTTGCCATTGCACTCTATGATAGATGTGATGAGTACCAAATACAGTGTCACAATGACATTCTGGGATTTACATGCCATGCCTTTATCTATAGGTTGTGCAACACTGAATGAATTCCAACATCTTACTGACCAGTGAAAGTCAAAGGCTACATCACTGTCTGTGTCCATAAGGCCTTGACTAATGGGTCAACTATTGGTGGTGTGCGGACAATATATTTTCCAGAACTGAATGTCTTCCAAACGTATAGTATTGTGCATTCCTTGGCATTTGCTATTTGTCAATGGCTCTGACAACAACTGAATGTGTGTGTCAGCCCTTCATGGATAACTGTTGGTTCTGAGTGGGATTCAGTGACAACTCCTAATTTACAATCATCTGCCAATGTAGGCAGTCTGAGGTAACTGACAGTAGCCGTGACTGCAGAGAATGGACTAGCTGGAAGGGATAGTCCCAGGAATGATTTGTGAGGGAAGTCCACTGGTGATTGGCCTCACTGTAGAGGACTACCCAGTGCTATTTTCCAGATAATGACTGTCAGACACTTGGCTATCCACCAGCTGACATACTAGTTTGTAAGTAACCTCTACAGTGTTTCAACAATGTCTGATGGCCTAATCTTGCTAAATGCCTTCTCAGGCCATGGTAGGTGAGTGAGTCATTTTCCCCTCATCCATTGCATAATTTAACACTCAATGAGGTTCACTGGTTTGGGTATGCATGATCTGACTTCGAGCAAAACAAACTGGGTTTGGGCCAGTGTCTGCAGGTGTACTATATTGTTACTGATCATTTCCATGATAAGTCTTTTCATGGCTTTAAATATAAGACTGCTGACACATCTGGAGATAGTGCTTGTCACTGCATGCTAGTTGTCCTCTGTGCAAGTATGTATTGCAGTTAATTCCATTATGGTTTCCAAGAAGATAGTCATCCAAGATGTCTGTGTCTGTACAGAGCACAGCAAACAATGGAGAGGAAAGTCATACGTACACCCTGTGAAGGTAAGAAGGGAGTGTTTACACAGTTATTCAGCAGATGGACACTACTCAAGCAGTGTGTACTAAATTGACACAATTACCTTGAGCAGAATGCTGACAAGAGGGGAGTCCCCTGAATTGCTGGTGCATGGCTACTACTATTGCTGGTCTCACCACAACCACGCTTTCCTAGGATGCCATGCTCCTATACTTTGTCTCTCACCAGAAGCAAAATATTACTACCAAGCTCAGCATGAGAAGCAGGCCACAGCCTGTTTGTTCATCCACATAGTTGTCTCACATCATGCAAGGCTCTGTAGGCTTGGCATACCCTTTTCCAGGTAGATGCTTTGATTAGCAACCAGAGTAATCATTTCAGTTTGGCATGTATTATGCTTTGTATTCCAGGGTTGTTAGGATTTCACTAGGGTACTGACCAGGTGGAGTTGGAACATGGCTGTAGTGCTACAATATAATGTTCAATGCCCAGTGACATAACCATCCAAGGTTACTGGAACAGGCACGGCAGCGGCAGTGATCCCTGATAGGTGACATTTTCACAGGAATTCATACAGCCTGACCTTCAACAGTTTCATGGTGCAAAACTATGTGAAATGGATCTGAGGTCTACTGCAGAGGAATGGTCACCTTTGGCCAAAGTGCGTGTACCTCACACATGTCCTAGGTATGTCATACTGTACATTTATGTAACCATAAAACATGTCTGTATTCCCACATCATGTCACACAACATCCAGTTTGCTGTCTGTTTGTTTGACAGGCAATGTAGACTAGCAAGACCAAAGTAATGACTTCAAAGTTCTATGTGCATTCACAGACAGCCACATTTTCACTGCAAGGAGTGCCTACCGACAATGTGCTTGAGGCTGTCAACCACAAGAGTGTAGCAGCATGACCCTAACTTTGCTGGAGATGTACATTGTCACATTTGTAGGTATGCTATTGCAACCATGCCTAATAACAGGATTATGGTTAATCCAAGGGCCACATGCCTGGCAAAGCATTGTACTCACTCAACCATGTTGTGGCACACTGTCAGGTGCTGTGTTACCTTAGGAGAACTACATAAAGATGATAACATGTTACATTTCAGCATTTGTCAGACCACTACTTCATGATGGCCTGCTGTAATGTACACACAAGCAAGACTATTGCTAATGGTATTATCAATGACCACTGTCGAGATGTGGAAAGTGTCCCTACCCCTATACTCCTATGCCACACAAACACAACATGTGAGAGATGTGTCTATATTACAAAACTTGACTCTATGCTGTCTCACACACCAGTTAGTACATATGACAATGAGCAGTTTGCTAATATGCACACCTCGCCATGTGCTCCACCCACACCCACATCACACACACCTGCATGTCTGGAACTCCTTTCCAGATACATATGCAAACAATATGCACCTCAGAAACCCAGTTGCAAGCTTACTACACATAGTCATACCTCTGCAGAACACAGTACACAAAATAATGCATGCATCACTGTTTCAACGGTCAAACACCTGAGGCAAAATACAAACTCAAACTACTATTCACAAGTGATTCCATCATGAAATGTCCCTCGCACCAGGGTACATATGGGAAAGGTCACAGTTAGCTGCCTGTGAGGTGTGAGGATACACCATACAACACATGCACACAGGTCTGTCAAACAAAGGTAAAGTTATGATTACTTCATACTTCCTCATGACTGAGCTTACAGACTTTGTGTCTCCAGCAGGTATGCTCATAGCCTTCAGTTGCATTTCACCTTTACCTAGGATGATGGCTCAGCACACATGGGCATGACTGAAGTCAATAATTTGCTGATTTTGTGGTGTCATTGTAAGGGTGATCCCATACATGTCAACCTGGGATGACTTGTTCAACAGACCTCAATGCTTTGCCAGAGATGGTGTTCATCTGTCACCCCTGGGAGCTTGTGTACTGGCCAAGGCTGCTGACACCCCCATAGTGCATCTTATAGGCTGTGTCTCAAGGGAAAACTTTCCAATGAGGAAATGCCATCTTCAAACATCCCGGGTATGCTGCTACATGCTAGGAATGCCAACACTAAACTCCACTCAATGGAAGGTGTCCCCACCTTGGAAAATGCAGAGATTTGCACAGTCACACACACCTGGTTTAAGGCTGTGGACAGCATCACAGCCATACAAGGCTACATGTCCTTCCACATGTTCAGACCTCAAGCTGAAAGTGTGCCAGGTAATACAGGTGGTGTATCCGTATTCATTAAAGATATATACATATCCAGATTGCTTAAACATTGTGATTACAAGGCGACACTGCAGGTGCTATTCACTGCTGGTAGGGTACCTAATGAAGCCATTGCCTGCTACAGGAGTATCTCCATGAATCAGGGCACCTGTTATGCTTATTTGAATCTACTTGTGTCTATCAAAATACATCTCAACATCATGGTGTGGGGTGACTTTCACTTAACCCATTTGTGTTGGTTACTCATGCTCACACTCACTTTCCTAAATGTTAGTCCATGTCCTTAACTACAATGCCATGAACCAGTAGAGTGACATTCCCACAAGGGGAGCTGATGTACTCCATCAGGTGCTTACCAGTATGGGTGACCACTGTAGCACATCTCCTGTGAAGTCCTCCCTGGTGTGATCTGACCAGACGTCAGTCTCCTTAAAAGTAAGACTCACACCTGAACCCCCTTGCAGCAAACACATTACTAAACTTCAACAAAGCAAATTATAATCTCCTAAGGGATGGTATAAATAGCTTGACTGCAATCCCCCCCACCCCCAGATGGGACAGGCAACTATGCAAGCACTTGCACAACTGCATAGACTCAGCTGAACCTGACAGGAGGAAAGCAAACTCCTCATGGCGCAACAAACTGGGAGTGGTCATACAATCTCCCAGTTATGTCAATTCTCTCTACAAGAGGGTCTTCATGAACAAATGCTTGTTGACATACTCATAGCCATAAACCCCATGCAAATGTGTATGTCATATCATTTCCATCAGTAACACAAATGATCCTGAAAAGTAGCACATCAGTAGCAACACCTGATTACATACTTGGGCTGATAGACCTGGGCACACAGGCCTAGCCACATAGGTTTACACCTACTTTATTATAGATCACCATGTCTCCCCAGTGTTAAAAAGGGAAATATATCATGCTCATGTCATTACTGTGGGTGCTGTCACCTGATAATGATGTAGTTATAACCTCCACGTACTCTTCCTTCAGCATGGCAATATTTGAGTGCAATGGCCATTTTGTCATGTAACTCTCCAAGTACCAGTGGCAATTTCACACAACAGAAAGTTTTCTAACAAGGAAACATGGAGTCCCCAGTATCTGTCCTATGGGGATCATTTGAAACAACTGTCATTGTAGCTTTTGCCATATAGACTACTCAGAAGTAATTTCTGCCTTGCATACAGGGCAATGTCTGAGCCTGCTGTATTGGAAATGCTGCATATGTGTAGGTGGAATGGTACATGGATTACTCACTGTAAGGACATTAACTTGGTATGGGACATTACTAATGCATGCTGGTGAGGGAGATATGTCTACCAGACTTTAAGAAACCATTGAAAGACACTTCCACCTAATGGCAAACAATGCACTTCATTGGCCATCTTCAGATGCTCTCTGTATGATTGCCTGGATAACTGTCATTTCACCACAGGGCTTCTGCCTGTGTCCACCATGGACAGGGGCAATATGTGCTGATCATGTAAATAATGGTAAGAACTTGACTAGGATTTTAAGGAACCTAGGGCCATTAGGCTACTAATGTCCAATGATCCCATGATCCCATACACTGATGAAAAATGCTCCACACACACAAACCTGGCTACAGTAAGAATAGTGCCACTACCAATTAACGTTTACAGAATACTGCACAGCACACACACTCAAAGTTGGCTGCAATTAGATTAGTGCCCCTATTTATTAAATGGCACACACTACAGAGCACAGTACTTAACACACACACCACAGCTCAAGTCTGCTATTAACATCTCTTTAGGTAATGTTATGCTAGATGACATTAGCAAGCCTTGTTGTTGCCAGGAATTTGGACACCCACATCACCTGCTACAACCAAAATACTGCAAACCCCTACCTCTTGAGGCAGAACAACAGAGGAACAGATTTGCTATATCCTCAAAGTCTCACCAAGCCATAAATACTGTACAATTGCCTACAAACATTCCCTTGAAGAATGTGCCACACATAAGCCAAACTGTTGCTCTACTTAAATCAAATAAATTTCCACACTACAACATTGTTATCAGTTTGAGAATCAGTTTGAGAATCAGACAACCTGCTTTCAAGAAAATATCCTTCTTTTAATGGATAATTACAAACTTGAATGTTACAGCTTTTCTTCAAACTCTATTTACCTTCCCCTAGGAAGCATTGCAACATAATTAAGTGAAGTCAATACTATTATATCATTCACTAGATATCTCTAGATAAGGAAAATCTCTCTTTTAAATCATTGCAAATAACATAATTTTGGATTTCTGATGGATCTGCATTATGATTGTGAATAACAGACTTTACTAATTCTTCTCCATTACAAAAGCATACCATAACCACTCTACCTTTACACTTGTCTCTTGCTTTGTAAGTACATGTCCAGTATTTATGTGTCTTCAAACTTTAATCCAAATTGCATATATATCCATCTAATATTAATATTTCCTTTCCTTTTTGCAATTTTATAGTGGTGTGCACAGCTCTGACAGTGCTGGGTGTGTGATACCTAATATCCACCATAGTTTTTCCACTACATAGTACAAAATAGCAATGTTACATTATGAATATATACAGCACTATGACAGAAAAGAAAGAGTTTAAATGCATTTCTATATTATGGGTTTCCATTATTCTAATTTTAATTTTATCACATTTTGGTGTTGTCATCTCGATTATTTGAATTTTGATACAGTGGTATTTCAATCTTGTGAAGGTAATCCATTTGTGTATATAGCAGCATTACAACATGTGGGTGAAACAAGACATTTGTGCCCAAGTAATCAGTATGATGTTATATTGAAGTATCTCACAGAGCATTTAATGATGGTAGGTATACACATGCACACCTGTGCCATACTGCAAGTATCACTCTGATGATTGAATGAGAACTGGGTAGAATGTTGGTATACTCCACTACAAAATTACATTCCTTAGTAAGGCAACAATATACATAACATCATCCCATGTCAACAGTTATCAGGAGGCATATTAATACAACTGTTATGGAAGGAACATGTAACCTTTGAAATGATGACCTCTTCCAGTCTTATGGAGAAAGGATGTTATTTGAACAGAATGAAAAATTGGATATTGGATTCTTGGAGCTATATTAAAGGTTCTGCTGAGTGGTAGTCAAATGAAAAGAGATTTAAAAGATCATACAATAATGGTAATATACCACCAACCATAAACACAACAGTTGACTGAGGTCAGATTTCAGTATTAAGCCTGTGTAAGTATAGAATTTGTTTTTTTTTTACAATGTAAGGCTAGCAACACCACGAGTCTGATTTTAATAATGTCCCAGTGCACTTCCTAGAAGCTGATAGCACCATTGTATGCTGAGAAGAAGATGTTTGGAGGAGTGTCTGACATAGATGTCAAGTCACATCTCAGTTTAAAATAGTCTCCAAAATATCACTTAAATGAACACACACTGAAGTTGACTGCTGTGATATTAGAACCCCTAACTATCTAGTTATTGAAGCTGGAGAACACCATACTTAACATTAGCAACACAGCACAAGTTTGACTTAAATAGCATCAGAGTGCACTTTATAGAGGATGGCATCATCAGTGCATGTGCTTAGAAGATGTTAGGAAGAGTGTCTCACACACTGCTCTAAAACTGTCACCACAAAAACAGCTAACAATACAAAGAAACACACACACACATCCTGAAAAGTTGAATGCAGTTAGATTAGAACTCCTACCTTAAGCACAGTACTTAGCACAAGTGCAATGAGACAAGTCTGATTTTCATAGTATCAGACAACACTTTATAGCAGATGACATTATCAGGATGTGTTGAGATTTAGGAGCATCTCACATGCTGCTCTAAAATTGTCTCCACAAAGGCAGCTAACTGTACACAAACACACAGACTTATTGACTGATGTGAGGTTAGAACCCCTGCATACTTTTTTACAGGTCAAAGTACTTAATGCAAGCACCAAAACACAAGTCTAACTTCTATAGTATCATACAAAACTTTATACCACATGACATCATCAGTGTGTCTTGAAAAAAAGATGTTAGGAGGAATGGCATAGTGGTCTTTATAGAGGATGACATCATCATCATATAATGCAGGTTATACTGTTATGAGATTGGTGTGCAAAGTGTAGACTTCAGATTTTCTGTTGTGCTTGCAATGTGCAGATATACTTTCAAAGACAGCTTCCTAATCTATATGTATTAAGATCTCACGAATGCATGTTGCAGATCTGAGACATACCCACACCTATTTCTCAATATGTTATGTACATTACACTCTTTCAGTTACACACACACACACACACACACACACACACACACACACACACACACACACACACACACACACACACACACACACACACACACACACACACACACACACACACACACACACAAATAAAGATTTTGTGAACAGTATGGATGCAAATAGTGTTGATGTACATGTGTTCATATTGTGATGGATATATGTCCACAGTAAGACATGTATGAAATAATCTCAATGTCTATGGTCAGTATAAAACTTTAAATCAGTTGTGCTATTTATTTTTGTGCTGTAGTTGACATTAGTACCTGTTACTGACATATCTGTCTTTAAGTGCATGGGCTCAGTGCAAACATGAGTCTGAGTAAATATGTGTTCAGTCAATAAAAAGTCCCTTCCATTTGGTTGTGTTTTACATGTATTTTGATGGATGAAGAAAACTAGGCAATAAACATAGTAATGCACTCCAAACACCTCTTTAGATAATTCACCATCGAGTAACTGGTTTGGGAGAATGATGACACAGTATTTGTGCATGTGAAATTCACATTTAATAAGTACAACCTGAACTTTAGAAGTAGTTATGCATATATGCTATGGGTGAAATAGCTGACAAATACTATGGTGTTCATAGTGTAGTTTATATTGTAAATGTAGGATCATAACTTTTATGATATTAAGAACTGGTGCTATTGCCTTCCAATTTGCATGGAGTTAAGCAACAAGCAAATGTAGTTCTCCTCTTAAATGGTAAAATAGTAATATTTCTATTGGCTCTTCTTCCTTTGTGCAAACATGCTATGTGGCAAGGCATGGCCATCAGCACTTTGGACAGTATTGAGAAGAAAAAAGTACACCTGCTGCCTAGGTTTCCCTGTGACAGCAGGTGTAAGAGCCATAAGCTCATGTTCTGAGCATAAATTTCACATGGTTCAAATTCAGCTCAATCTATTTTTTACACATGGTGTCTGGATGGCGTTACATAAGTAAATGTGATAATTCCTGAAAATGTGAGAAGCAATGCCTATAGTGAAGTACTGTATAAAAATAAACATTGCTCAAGTGATGTATGTCAATCCAACAAGAAAAACCACAAACTGATGAAAAGTGTAAGGCAGTTGGAACACAATGAGAGAGTCCGAGAATATCACAAGTTTAATTTCCAATTTACGTCAAATCAAATGACTCGCCTTCTTCAGACAAACAAACAGTGGGATGACATATCACTGCTGTTTAAATAATAATGCTGATACGTTTTGACCAATCAACAAGGTTATAATTACATTCCTAATTAAAAACCATGAGAACCTTAAAATAAGAATAAATACACACATCCTAAAATAACAATAATGCTTTGTGTGTAGCTAGTCTAAAAAACTAAGCGTTCTGTATAAAAACCATACAATGCAATGTTTCAGCTTGGAACTCACTGAAAAAATATGTACATACATATCTACACCCGTATGGGGCATTTATGCAAAATCCATACACAAAACTACAAAGAACCAGAAATAAGTACTATGAAACTATGAAACATCTAAGAAGGGAGTTACCTTCTTTGCTTATGAATGTTTAAACAACTGTACAGACAGAAACAGCTTCCCTGCAAAATGTATCTAGCAAGATATATGATATATATCTAGTTTTAGATGAATTTGATGCCGCATTACATGTGACACTTTACTGTGTATGCCAGAGAAATTGGCTAAATGTTGTTGAAAGCCTAGTCATGATATAAAATACAATAAAGTTCATTTGAAAAACCTTTTTGTCCTAGATGTTAGGAAGAGACTTTATCTGTTATAGGAGAGCCATTTTAAAACATATTTTATTGATTGTGTTTCATTAATTCCTGGGAACAGGTGAGCTCTTGTGCGTATCTGCCACAAAAGTTCGTCTATTTCGAGGCGTGTTTGCCATGGGCCCCCCTGATGTCTTGTTCCCTATGTTGTAAAATTAAATAACTAAAAGTGTGACCACTGAATTCCATACTGTGCCTAGCCAGTGCCTTATTAACATCATTCTTCTTTATAGCGTATTGGTGTTCATAAATCCTGTGCTTCAGCATCCTCTCGGTTTTACCGATGTAGAATGCTTTACAACAATTGCATAGAGCACCATACACCACAGATTTTGTTTCACAATTGAAACGCCCTGTGATTTTGTAATGTTTATCATTGATACTACAGCTGTTCGTGACCTTGATGTGTTTACACTGGCTACAAAAGCCGCATTTAAACATTCCTTGTGGTTTAGTGCAAGTGACACGAGGTTTTACTTTTTCCAAAATAGATTTCATGTTTTGGCCTCGTCTATATGTGATTGTTGGACGTTCACCCAGAAGAAAGCAAAAACTTCTGTCATTTTTGATGATGTCCCAATTTTTTTGGATTATGTCTCTTATTTGTAAGGAGTCCAAAGAGTAAGTCTGCAAAAAACTAGTAATAAACTTGTCTTTTGTTGTTTCTATTGTAACGGACAAGTTTAAGGTATTGGTCCCCTGGTCCACGTTTATGCCTATAGAGGCTGTACCTAATCCTGAAAGTAAAGGAAAAAAATGACCTGATTCTCTTTTTGGGTCACTTCTGTGACTATATTTGTTATCAACGAGGGGTATCCTCTTGACTCAAACATATTAGTGAGTTTTACTAAAATCCTGTATGTCTGTGATCATACGTGCAGCTCTTACTAATTGGCCTTTTATGACTGCTTTCTTTTGATGGAATGGATGGTTACTTGTAAAATGAAGAAGTGAGTTAGAATAAGTGGGTTTTCTATATATACAACTTTTGAATCTCTTGTTTGCTCTATCTTTTATGAAACAAGTAGTTAATCTGGACATCACTTATGCTATGTGTGAATTCTAAAAAGTCCGTTGTTGTGTTGATTCTATCCATAAATAAAGGAATGTCTTCTGTTTTACCGTCCCAAATACAAAATGTCATCCTGGTGTACCAGGTGACATGTTAAGAATAAATCATCTTTAAACAACATTGTGGACTCCCAATGTGCCTGCGTTAGCAAATGAGCCACCACAAGGTGAGCCGTTTGATGTAGAATTGTTTTTCAAAAATGAAATAGTTGTTAGCCAAAATTAATTCCAGGAGGGTTTCAGTTAAGTATATAGAGTCATCTCCTATGTTTTTACTTGTCATGTACTCTCTGACCCAAGCGATGCCTACTGACTGTGGTATTACAGTGTACAAGTCTTTGACATCTATTGTCAAAAACAAGACATGCTCGTTGTAAGCAAGTTTGTTGATGTTCTCCAAAAAGGACCATGAGTCCTTGCAAATATGTTTGTCGCTTTGGAGTAAAGGTTTTAAAACACTGTCGACAAGTTTAGCACACGCTTGGGTCACTGATCCCCTCCCGTCAATGATAGGCCTAAATGGCGGTGCGTCCAACCGTTTATGTAACTTGGGTGTTCCAAAAAATGATGGAATTTTTGGTGCAGGCATCAATAAATATTTGTGTGTGTCAGTGTCAATCACTCCTTCTAAGAATAAATCGTTTAGAGTGTTGCTGATTTTCTTGTATGCCCTCTGAATTTCATTTTTAGTTACCATTTTGTAAGCTGTTGAATCTAGATGTTCTAACATATATTCAACATATTTACAATGGTCCATGAAAACAATGCCCCCACCCTTGTCTGGTTTCATGGCTCGAATATTACAATCATGTAAAAGATGGATAAAATCACGTTCTAACAAAGTGATGTTACTTATGTGTTTTTGATTTTTATAAATGACCTGGTTCTTAATAGCCCATAGGTCCATTTCGCAAATTTTCTCAAAAGTATGCAGGGTGGGATGTAGGGGTGGATTATAAGAGCTAGCAACTCTAAGTAAATTAACTGTTGATGTATTGTTACCCATTAGATGGTTCAGGTTTAATTTTCGTGTGAACACTTTTAAATCTATGATGATTCTCCCAATATCCATGTGATTACCAGGGACAAAGCTAAAGTCTTTTGCCAAAAAGTCTACTATGTCCTGCTGGATGTTTATAGTTGTGTAATTATAAACAGTGAAATCACCATTGCTACTTTTGTTTGTTCCTCGTATTGGTCCTTGTTGTTGTTCCCCGAAGGATAAGTTCCCAAGGAAAAATCCTGATTGTTGTTAAAATTGTTAGCACCATGATTTTCAGAGGGTAAAACTGGCATTATTTGTTGCTGCAAGTTTTCTCCTACCCTCTCCCCTGCCAAGTTTGTGTAATTTGACCCATTACTGTTGTTATTTAATCTTGGGCTCCTTCTGGGGACCTGTCTTTGTTCAGGTTGGTTGTTGTTGTTATTAGAAAGGAATGTGTGTATTGTAAGAAAAGAGCAGGCTGGTCGTTATCATTTTTATTATATAAGTTAAATTGTCCATTACGTGTTGTCTTGGATAAGCACTATTTTTTTAGTCTCTCTAATCTCTCTATAGCCTTTTCTTTTCTTTCTTTAATATATTTTCAATTTTTAGCATCAGCATCAATGCTAGAAATATTCTGATTATCATACTTTTGTTGCATGAAACTCAGCATTTTTTTTCAATTTTTCTTTTTTTCAAAATTCTTACTTTACTTTAGTAATGTGTAATATGTGTGGTGTAATATGAGCATGTAAAAGTCAATGCCCTGTCTGTCAACAGATCTAAAAGTTCCTGGTAGAACACTAAGTCATCGGTCAGTCCGGCGGAAGCCCATTGGCGAGGCTTTAGGAAGATAGAGTTTGTTCTTGATGCACTCCTCAAGATAAGCTGTTTCAAGTTGCAACTTTTGCACTTGAAAAGTTTGGCGTCAAACAAGTCAATTTTATACCTAGGTTTTCATTACTAGCCACAGGGTTAAACCTGAAAAAGTTATTATTGTTTAGGAAGCTGTTCATGTTAGGTATGCCTTCAAGGTTGGCAAAATATGAGTGTTACCTCTTGTCAATGCTCGTTATCCACTTGCAGTTGGTTGCCGTTTGCTGTAGTGCAGAAGCGCTGTTCTGTGCTGTGTTACCTGCCGGTATTTGGGAATCCGTGCCTACTGGTGGATTTCCGGTTGTAGAAAAAGGTGACCCTTGTCCGTTAGGGATGGTCGATGTACTCGAATTAGGAGAAACCATCGTTCGATTCCCATTGCCAATGTTGTTTAATGCAGTTGAATTAGAAAGGGCTTCCACCCTTTGAGTTAGACCATCGACTCTGTGAAGTAGTGCTTCGACTAGCACTGTCAGGTTCCCTGGAGAGTTACCACTGCTGCCGTTGTTGTCATCCTGCTGCGTGAACAGCGTTGGAGAAACCTCAAACCAACAAGAAAAACCACAAACTGATGAAAAGTGGAACACAATGAGAGAGTCCGAGAATATCACAAGTTTAATTTCCAATTTACGTGGCGCTTTCGGCCAAATCAAATGACTCAGCCTTCTTCAGACAAACAAACAGTGGGATGATATATCGCTGGTGTTTAAATAGTAATGCTGATACGTTTTGACCAATCAACAAGGTTATAATTACATTCCTAATTAAAAACCATGAGAACCTTAAAATAAGAATAAATACACACATCCTAAAATAACAATAATGCTTTGTGTGTAGCTAGTCTGTTCTGTATAAAAACCATACAATGCAATGTTTCAGCTTGGAACTCACTGAAAAAATATGTACATACATATCTACACCCGTATGGGGCATTCTAAACTCTAAACGATTTATTCTTAGAAGGAGTGATTGACACTGACACACACAAATATTTATTGATGCCTGCAAAATTCCATCATTTTGGAACACCCAAGTTACATAAGCGGTTGGGCCGCCATTTAGGCCTATCATTGGGATCAGTGACCCAAGCCGTGCTAAAACTTATGACAGTGTTTTAAAACCTTTACTCCAAAGTGAGAAACATATTTGCAAGGACTCATGGTCCTTTTTGGAGAACATCAACAAACTTGCTTACAACGAGCACGTCTTGTTTTTGACAATAGATGTCAAAGACTTGTACACCGTAATACCACAGTCAGTAGGCATCGCTTGGGTCAGAGAGTACATGACAAGTAAAACATAGGAGATGACTCTATATACTTAACTGAAACCCTCCTGGAATTAATTTTGGCTAACAACTATTTCATTTTGAAAACAATTCTACATCCAAACATCAAGCTATGGGCTCACCTTGTGGCTCATTTGCTTCATGGCACATTGGGAGTCCACAATGTTGTTTAAAGATGATTTATTCTTAAAACATGTCACCTGGTACACTCGTTACCAGGATGACATTTTGTATTTGGGACGGTAAAACAGAAGACATTCCTTTATTTATGGATAGAATCAACACAACAACGGACTTTTTAGAATTCACACATAGCATAAGTGATGTCCAGATTAACTACTTGGACATTTTACTTATAAAGATAGAGCAAACAAGAGATTCAAAAGTTGTATATATAGAAAACCCACTTATTCTAACTCACTTCTTCATTTTACAAGTAACCATCCATTCCATCAAAAGAAAGCAGTCATAAAAGGCCAATTAGTAAGAGCTGCACGTATGATCACAGACATACAGGATTTTAGTAAAGTGTATAAAACTCACTAATATGTTTGAGTCAAGAGGATACCCCTCGTTGATAACAAATATAGTCACAGAAGTGACCCAAAAAGAGAATCAGGTCATTTTTCCTTTACTTTCAGGATTAGGTACAGCCTCTATAGGCATAAACGAGGACCAGGGACCATTGACTTAAACTTGTCCGTTACAATAGAAACAACAAAGACAAGTTTATTACTAGTTTTTGCAGACTTACTCTTTGGACTCCTTACAAATAAGAGACATAATCCAAAAAAATTGGGACATCATCAAAAATGACAGAAGTTTATGCTATCTTCTGGGTGAACGTCCAACAATCACATATAGACGAGGCCAAAACATGAAATCTATTTTGGAAAAAGTAAAACCTCATGTCACTTGCACTAAACCACAAGGAATGTTTAAATGCGGCTTTTGTAGCCAGTGTAAACACATCAAGGTCACGAACAGCTGTAGTATCAATGATAAACATTACAAAATCACAGGGCGTTTCAATTGTGGTGTAAACAAATCTGGTGCTCTATGCAATTGTTGTAAAGCATTCTACATCAAAACCGAGAGGATGCTGAAGCACAGGATTTATGAACACCAATACGCTATAAAGAAAAAATGATGTTACTTGCTTGGCTAGGCACAGTATGGAATTCAGTGGTCACACTTTTAGTTATTTAATTTTACAACATAGGGAACAAGACATCAGGGGCCCATGGCAAACAAACTTTTGTGGCAGGCACAAGAGCTCACCTGTTCCCAGGAATTAATGAAACACAATCAATAAAATGTGTTTTAAAATGGCTCTCCTATAACAGATAAAGTCTCTTCCTAACATCTAGGACAAAAAGGTTTTCAAATGAACTTTATTGTATTTTATATCATGACTAGGCTTTCAACAACATTTAGCCAATTTCTCTGGCATACACAGTAAAGTGTCACATGTAATGCGCATCAAATTCATCTAAAACTAGATATATATCATATATCTTGCTAGATAAATTTTGCAGGAAGCTGTTTCTGTCTGTACAGTTGTTTAAACATTAAAGAAGGTAACTCCCTTCTTAGATGTTTCATAGTTTCATAGTACTTATTTCTGGTTCTTTGTAGTTTTGTGTATGGATTTTGCATAAATGCGGTGTAGATATGTATGTACATATTTTTTCAGTGAGTTCCAAGCTGAAACATTGCATTGTATGGTTTTTATACAGAACGCTTAGTTTTTTAGACTAGCTACACACAAAGCATTATTGTTATTTTAGGATGTGTGTATTTATTCTTATTTTAAGGTTCTCATGGTTTTTAATTAGGAATGTAATTATAACCTTGTTGATTGGTCAAAACGTATCAGCATTATTATTTAAACAGCAGTGATATGTCATCCCACTGTTTGTTTGTCTGAAGAAGGCGAGTCATTTGATTTGCAAATTGGAAATTAAACTTGTGATATTCTCGGACTCTCTCATTGTGTTCCAACCGCCTTACTCTTTTGATGTATGTCAATATTAATCATATGGACATGCATTTTTATACATTCAGCAGTCTAAATAACTGTCAGAGCAAATGTTTCAGTGTATTGTCTGTACTCTGCTTTAACTCTGTGTTCTTGTAGCACACCAAGTTTAAGCAGCATTTTGCGGAGATAACTGGACTAGTGCGTTCAATGGCAAAAACTCACCAGTTTTTGTCATAGGACATGAACAGCATTTCACTGTCACTCAACACTGGTGCATGATGCTAAACTGTATGCAATGCAGAGGGCAAAAAATAAAGGGCTTGATTATGTGGCATTTCTGTGTGTGATTCTATTTTTTCATGATATTAAATGTGAGAAAATGGGGTAGATAGGAAAGTGGTAAAATGGGGGGCAGGCAGGAGGAAGAACAAAAGGGAAGCAATATAGTAATTTGCAAGAGGGAATTAGGAAATAACCTTGGATACCAACTTATTCAACAGTGTGATATGAACATGTATGCAAAATTGGATGAAGTTGGACTGTCAGTGCAATACAGATGTGTGACACAGTGCAATCAAGTTGAATAGCCAATTAGCCCAAATCTAGTGTGTCAAGAAGACTCGTGTAAAGTGGTGAACTCTGCATGGGAAAATTTTTTTGGGGGACAGATGCCCTTTTTTTTTGTTTTATTTCAAAAAGCTAGGAATATTGGGAAAGGGATGTAGGAATGTCAGGTTTCAGGTAAGTAGGGTAGCTGAGGAAGTAAGTGCAGACAAACAGGACAAACAAGACAGACACAAAGATGGTGAGGGACACAAAAGGTTAGCAGACCCCATGATTGGGGATAGGGATGGGACATCAGAGGCACATACCCATCAAACATAGTGACAGTGAGAATCTAGTTCTCACCCTCAGAACTGTCATCACTGTCCCCTTCCTTGGTTTCCTGTTGGATTATTTGACATTTAGGTTTTTTCTGCATTCACATAAGTAACTTCTCCAGATGGCGGAAGCATGCTCCAGTGCTACTTTCTAAGACCTCATGCACATAGCTTGCCAGCTCCTGGAAGGTGATGTAATACTCACCTCCATCAATACTCCTGGAGAGTATTAATGCACTAGCTGCTGGAGCAATGCTACCTGATACTGAGGGCCCAGGTAGTTCAGGGGCTTCAGAGGCAGTACTGCCAGGTTGCATCACAGATGTACTGGTGATGGTACAACAGCTGTTGTAAGGGTGGCAGGCTGAGCCACAGCAGTTGGCCTACCTCCTTGTACT
Organism: Protopterus annectens; assembly: GCF_019279795.1. Taxonomy (NCBI): domain Eukaryota; kingdom Metazoa; phylum Chordata; order Ceratodontiformes; family Protopteridae; genus Protopterus; species Protopterus annectens. The sequence goes on along the minus strand of NC_056727.1, from coordinate 1,097,144,853 downwards.
AAAAATTGTTTTGTTTTTTTTGTCAGAAAAGTATAACATCAGAATGGTGTGACCATACATAAAAAATAAAAATGACGGAAAAGGGATGGGATAACAGAAAAAATAACTACAACCATTATATGTCACATACACTAATTTAGTACAATAAAAATATATATTTACTTTTACATTAGCTATAAGTTTTAAAAATCCAAAATAAGGCAGAGAACAGTTCCAAATAATCCTTGCAATATGCATGTATTGCATATATGCTTTTAAAGATAATACAAATTAACAGCACATCATTTTTGCAAATTTTGATGAAATCAATATTAAATAATTTTATTTTATTAATATATGTTTATTACTTTTAGGATTTGAACCCACAACACTGAGTACCCTATTACAATCGCCTCGTACAATTACCTTGAGCTACAGAATAATGCATCCATGTTTGTATTTGCACTTAAGATATGCATGCTTAATTTGCTAGTAATGCATAGAAGAGCAATAATTTTAATAAAATAATGTTAATTTGTCCTGTATATATATATATATATATATATATATATATATATATATATATATATATATATATATATATATATATATATATATATATATATATATATATATATATATATATATATATATATATATATATATATACCCTTTGCTTCTTTGAGTCTTTCTAAGCATTCAGCATGGGCCCCCCCTAATCACCAAAATCTCCTGAGTAGCTGAAAAATACAGAATGAGAGAAAAAGTCACATGAAAACAATATGAATACCAGTCTAGGTTGTCTTTAGCTTTCTACATCAGTTAATATTGCTTTATCTGTACTTAAACAACTGTGGGATGTCAGAAGTCCTAAACTCATCCAGCCACTGGTTGAGTTGCTCCTGCTTGCACCATTTCAGGCTGTTGTAATGATGCATGTATTACTCTCCAGTACGTGGAATACCAGTCAAACTGCAGATAGCTTTGGCTAGACTTTCCAAGGCTCAGATTTATATTGAAACCCAGTAAAGCCCCCTTCCTGCAACCTATGGCTGTAGCAATTTACAAGGAGAGCAATGAATATTCTTGACTCACCTACATCCCATCTTTGAGCCTTGAACGGGGCACCATACTTGCCAGCTCCTGCCATGTCTGCACAGATGATCTAACAACAGTTAATGTGTTTTCCTTCAATTAGTGATACTATATTTTAAAGACAGTGTGCAAACACATACAAGCATGCCAATCGTGCTTGCATAATGGTGCACAGAGAGCAACATTGCAAAACAGAGAGGAAGGCAGATTAATAAATAGGAAGGGAAATATGACAGTTGGCATTAATGCATGGCTCATCTGCTGCTATACCTGTTAAGTGACTTGACTTTTAAGTCATGAATTGGGGAGTATAAATTTTATGACTTGGCATATATTTGTATGGTCTTACACACTGATAAATGTAATTTGTACAATGTGTAATTCAAACCTATTTAAAATAGAGGATGCATATTCTTCCATGTAGGCATTTTTTCCTCACTGTGACAGAAAAAGTGTTTTTCAGACATGGTCATTAATTATATAGACACATTAAAGAGTTAACCAGGTATGTGTGTGACCTTCCAAGGTCCTGGTTTATGCATTCTCATATGTGACACAGGAGCAATGTGTGACAATATACTGGAAATGCATATAAGTGTATTACTTTCAGGTTAGATTTCTGAGTACTTGGTCAGATCACACAATAAATTTTGTTTTACAGCTATGCTTGTGTTATGAGAGTTGTGTAGATGACTATCAGTAAAGTATGAAGTCCATCCCAGGGCAGAAAAAAAATTAATTACAGAAACATAATTGTCAGGATGACCCGTGTTAGACATATAATTCATATGACAGCAACTGCTATACATAGTTATTGTTATGTATAATTATTTTTATATTGCTATTTTTGTTATAAATTACAGTGGAACAGCATTAATAAAAATTGGAGTTTGCTCGATTAGACCCCTGGCTCACCTGTGTTATGGCAATAAGCTTACACCTGGTGCCACTGGAAAAGCTAGGCAGCAGGCATTTTTTACAATCAGTACTGTCCAGAGTGCTGACTGCCTTACAATGATGCTTATTGTGTTTTGCATGCAGGAAGGTGAAACAAGCAACAATGTTTCATTTTAGCAAGTTACAATGTTTCCTTTCTGTCTGAAGGTGTTGTGTATGAGTACTAACTGCCCATCATGTGTGTGCATGCAAGAAGTCAAAACAAGTAACAATGTATCTTTTATGCAAGTAATAATGTATCTTTATTGTCTGCACACTGGTGAATAACGTGTAAACAAGACAGGCAAAGGTGAAAATACATTTTCTTTGTAAAAACGCTTAATATAATTTATGCTTTAAAGTAATGTGGGACATGACCCATGGTCTAACTATCTTATGTCCTGTGTGCTTCAACATCTTCAGCTGACTTGCTACACAGACAGTTGATTCACAGATGTAATTAATGCTGTCCATATTATCCAAGCTGCTGACCGCTGCACAATGACACTAAGTAGAATTACACTTCTTAAGGCAATTGATATTAAATTTTAAATACATATGTGTTTCAATGTGTGTGTGCTAAGCCGTGCATTGTGTAAATATTAATATTTAAAAAAAAGCATTTTAACATGTTAATGAATATTACACAGCTCTGGATTTGAGCTATCATAGTAAAGAAAGTACAAAATACAGTGGGAGTGTTTTATCTTTCCTTGCCACAGACACCGCTTTCTGCAAGAAAGCAAATCATGTGCATACAAGCAATTCTCATTTCCTCTGCAGTATTAATAGGACATACACTTGTACATTCTCAATTGGTTGTACACATGTGGCTTACATATTTAGTGCAATAAGTGAGCACACAACCATTTGTGAATATCTGCACAAATGCCAAATGCAGCTCTGTCTTCTCTTTGTATTGTGCTCATTCTTCCATTATCTTTGCTGTAATCTTAGACATGCAGTCTGTAGTGCATTTTGTATTACTTTTCTTTAACTGTATGATAAAAAGTACATGATAGTGAAAACCATTTATCAGCACAGGCAGGAAAGTTTGTGTACTGTTGAACAAAAATGATAAATGTGTGTTTTTTAGTTCCATTTAAAAACTCACTAAAGTTACCTATACACTTTTGTAAGTGCACCCTGAGTGACACACATATTGCAGGGAAGGTAGTCTGACTTGCTGTTGTGTCTTTCTTCTCTCGCATGCTAATTGTTCACATTTGCAAGGCATTAGTAACTAACAGCATCGTAAAGCCTACACTATTTTTACATTTGCTACACAAAGTCAAAAGTTTGATATTTAACAATTCTAATGTGTTTTCACCTCATCTGCATCTTCACCATGCACAGAGGCCTGAATCTAAGCTATAGAAAAGTAACAGTGTTGCTAGGGAATTTGAAAGTGAGGGGACTTGTGTATTTTGACAAAACAGAAGATTGCTATTCTTTGAAGATAGTTTATCTACATGAAGGCTTCTAATTTTGCCAAGGTATGCTTGTATTGTTCAAGTACATTCTAGAGTTTGTAACTTATACATCCAGGAGAAAATGGAACTTTTATCTGTATGCACTTTTTATAGTTCGCTGTTGGCATAGGCATTTTTGGTAGGCATTTACATTTCTCAGATATATATGATATTAACTTTCATCACAAGTATTTTACAATCTTCTATGTTATTGCAGAGAAATGTAATGTCTGTGTCACTGATACAGGTGTTATGCTTTTGAGATGGCCCAGAGCCACCTCCGGAGGAGTGGTGGGCACAGTGAGAAGTGACTGACAATTGTAAATTGACTTTTCTGTTGTACATGTGTACATATTCTGATAACTGTGTGGAAAACATAGATATCAATTTAATTCTGTGGTATTCCTTTGTTTGTATAAACCTTCATTTTTCACTGTTTTGGGGTTGGGGGAGCCACCTACTATTTGTGTGTTGCCAGAACAAAACTGTATTTCAAGTGCTTTTCTCTTGAAAATGTGTAGGCATCCTGATATTTCAGTGTAGAACATAATACATTACTAAAGTGTTTTTTCTTGGTTTGGACAGACTTTGTTTTGTGTGTGATGGTGAGATGTGTTTCCAGTGCTTAATGTTGACAAATGCATATGAAATGCAAGACTCTTGTTAGGTGATATTTATGTATTGTATCCTTCTCTGTTTTATTTCACATAGGATTATGGTACCCAGTCTTACAAATACCCATAAACCCTCTTTCAGGGACACTGAAAATGAAGTGATAAACCAAGTTTTCAGGGACCATGGCACCTTTCTGCCTGAGAGGGGACTTATAGATATGGCTGCCAGAATGAAGATTTGGAACCAGTTAATGAAGGGTGTCAATGCAGTAGGCAGTTGTGCTAGGAATTATGATCAGGTGTGTCATGAGGCCACTGATGTGATTTCATCAGCCCAGAGGAGAGCAGGTGCAGTTGCCATGAACAGCTGGCTACACAGGGGGCTGCTACTGAGCCCCCATTGACACCAAATGAAGAGTCTCTGTTCAGTGTCAGAGATCCAGAAATCTTAGTGGAAACTGCACACCAACATGTGCTTGGTGCCTGTGCTTATACGTCTGGGGAACAACTGTGTCCCAGTAGCAGCTTCCAGGTAAGCTTACATATGGCAAGTTCTAGATTTGCTTATATAGTAAAATATATAACTTGAGTAATACTTCCTGGGGAATTATTTTTCCTGTACCTACTATAGGTTAACAGACGTATATGACACTGTTATTCATTATACATGGGCTGAAGATGTATGTGTTAGCCAAGTTTTCATTACAACTATTCTTACAGGGCAATAGGCAATTGTGTATTCACTGCACCCCTTTGTTATTCCCATTGTGATAGTTAATCACCACCCTTTCCTTGCTTCATTTCTTCCAGGATCATCCTCCCTACAAAATGTGGAGTCATCTGTACATAGTAAGTGATTTTTTTTATTTTTCTGCTTACTGATGACCATTCATCAAATATATGCATTTACTAGTATGTGTGAGGTGATTGTTATGAGTGTCTGCATTACTGTAACATCTGCAATAGTGGGATTAGTGTTTGTTTGTATCATATAAATTGTTTTAATGTTTAGTATAGGAATAGTAATTTCATTCCTGTGTTTGTTGCTTACTATCACAGGTGATCCTGACAGTGAAAGTGTCAAACATTTACCACTTGATGTCAGGATATTGCAGATTCTGATGATGGTGGTAGCCAAACAAAGGCACAGATTGGGGAGGGGGGGTACAGAGGTTGAATCTGACACTGAGGGTGACATTCAGCCACCCCTGGATTTTTGTCAGACACAGTCAGTATGCCTACACATACCTATTCCTCTGAACCCTCAGATATTGCACAGGTAGAGGGTGAGACACTTCATCAGGGTAGTGTGGTTGCTGTGGCTTCAATGTTAGTTGACTCTGGCAGTAGCCAAAGTGTGGGCAAGGTGCCACATAGGAGGGTTGTTAGGGGTGCTCAGAGAAGGCCTGCTGTCCACCCTCCACCTGATCATGGTCTGTCATTACATGCCATTTAATGAATGTCTAGAGCCATCACAGAGGCACAAGCATGTTCCAGTAGGACCTCCGAGGACGTGCTTAGGGTTGTAGATGTGGCACAGACTGACATGCGTGATTGTCTCTGCTATGTGGCTGATTCAATGGCTCAGATAAATGACACAATGGAATGGGTATTGCCTGTGATGGAACATCTATTTGGAGGGAGAATGTCATCCACACGGATGTAGGGCAGCAGCATCATATGCTATCACCCAATGTGATCATGCCTGATCACATTCTCATAGTGGTACTACTTCCACTGTTCTGTCAGTAGTTGAGGTGTCCAGCCCCAGATGTGGTAGGCCACAGGGTCATGGTCCTGGATGCAGTCAGCTTGTCCAGTAGACATCAGTCACATTCAGGTAGCACCATGGAAGTGTGACCAGCAGCCCAAACACATGTTCCATGATATTTCTTGTTTCAGCATGTGCCTCAATAGCATTCTTGGGTGTGTGTGTGCATGTGCATTTCTGATGAGTGTTATCAGCCATAGTTCAAGTGCATATCCTGCATCCCCCAATAAATGAGATTGTGGGATATCCCCCCTGGAAAACCTCTGGTAGAGCTGAAAGTTGTGCCAGATATGGGAGCCATGGTAACTGCAGGGATTGCCAGCAAATACTTTCAGGATGATTCCTTTAGTATTACACATGACCTGATTGTTAATGGAGTTGGAAGCACTTTCTGTTTATGTAGACCTTCCCTATTTCCAGGGTGGTGCTTTGATCTCAATGTGTGTGAAGTCTATGACACCCCAGACTTCAGGGAAATGTGCTACTATGTAGAAATCCTGCATAGTTGTAGCACTGTTTTCGGGGGTATGGAGAAAATGTACGAAGCTCTATCATAGCATTCAGGAAATTATGTAGGATCCTGCATGCTGATGTCTGTGACACCCCCAGCATACTCACTGTTGGTCTCTGGAAGGTTCCTGTAGCTAAACTTCTACACATACTTTTATCTCAACAGGTATTGGTTCCCCTCAGTTTGCTCTTGTTCTCAGTAAAGGACGACAGAGATCGCAAAGTTCCTGTAGTGTGTCTCTATCCACCTTGCAGCGCTCTACTATTTCTACTTCATGCAGACCATAAAAAGTTAAACAGGGTCTAAACACCCTTCTCCTTCCTGGCCCAGCTCGATTAGCAGCAGCAACAGAAAAGAGTTGAGCCTGTTGCACATATACAGGTAGAAGAGCAGCAGCAGCCCACATTCTTTCTGTGTGGTGTAGTTTCTGTGGCTGTATTCCAATTGGTTTTGGAATTTGAGGCTAAAACCTACACTGAGTGTACACAATTGCTTTATAGCTTGTTGAGGATCTCTTGGATCGGCTAATTAGCATACAATTCAGCTGCTGATGCTGTAATTAGCACACCATGATGTTTACTGTATTTGCGCAGCTGTACGTGCTGTGTAGATCTGCTTACAGAATACAAATCAGCACCACAATGCATACACAGTTTTAGAGAGCCATGTAGGATTCATTGAATCTAGCCTAAAATCTATATAATATAAAAAGTGTTCACAAGGATCATATTCAACACAGTACAGTAATCACATTGCTAAAGGTACACTGCATTTCATAGTAACATAAATCTTGTCATGCCTGTCCAACTGCCCATCTGATACAATATACAGCATCTGTGTGTGTGTGTGTGTGTGTGTGTGTGTGTGTGTGTGTGTGTGTGTGTGTGTGTATATATATATATATATATATATATATATATATATATATATATATATATATATATGAATATGTATATATATATATATATATATATATATATATATATATATAAATATGTATATATATATATATATAGAGAGAGAGAGAGAGAGCTACTTGCAGACAAATCAATTTGCAGTTCAAAACTATGTTCTTGTTTCTGCAATTTGGACAGATACTACCACATTCAAAACTTCATTTTTCATGGTTATTTCCTGCTACTGTACTAGACGTGCTGCTCTCTATATTTAGTGCAATCCTGCTGTGACCCATTTTTGAAACATAGGGGATTGAATCAGTGATGTGTTAAGTAACCTGACCCAAAGTCACATTGATTCAGCTTTAATCCTGTGATTTCCCAGTTTACATGCTGATACTGTTGTCATAAGACTGCACTGCAATTAATATGATTCTTGTTTGTCCCAAATGTTTTTGCACTTGAAAAAGTATAGTCATCTTTTTATCCATTTTTAAGAAACATGATTCACTGAACTAGAAAGAGGTTAAAATGCTCATCAGGTTGTTTTAAAAGGTTGGTAGTTGTTTAAAGGCAATGGCTTAGGGATTTATTTTCTTGCAATACCTAACATATTAAAGAGTTTTCTGTGCAGACGTACTCTCAGTAGTTATATACATACATAGATAAATACATACATACACACGTCCTTCTATTTTTATTTGTTTTGCTTTGTTTTGAACTTTGCAGCATTGTCTGATTATATATTCTTATACAGGTATTGTAATTATACGGGTATTGTAATTATGTTCTGTTGTGTTTACTTGTAGACCTTGAACAAACCTGCGTTCCATTAGTTGTGCAGCCATGTTATTACATTAACTGTTATGAACAGAAATAAGCAATCTCATATGAGACTAGTGTATGAAAACACATTCTAAGGAGGAAAGAAAACCAGAAACAGTTTTGTAAATAATAGATTTTTATGAGATTTGTGTTTGAAAGCATGTTCTAAGGAGAAACTTACAGCAGAAACTGTTCTGTATAGAGACAGAGAAGTATGAATTATGGTGCATGCATTTTAGACCATATTGTATAAATGTACAAAAAGGATACGGGGAAAATTAGATTATTATCAGGATGGGTAATTCAAAAATCTGCTATAAATGACAAAAATCAGTTCTTAACATTTTGTAAACAACAGAATTGCCTTTATATGCCTTCTCTTCCTTGTATGTTCTGACAGTCAGATTTTTTCCATTCAAACAAACAGGCCATCAGCATAGCAAGACATGTTTGGTACCATACTCAGTCACTTCTCATTTCTCACAAAATTTCGGGGAATGATACTTATCCTAATGACCATAACGTCTGGTTTCATCAGCACAAAAAGTGGGGTTAACTATGTTGAAGGGGTGAGTCTAGTTATCTAAAGTTCAGGAAAACTCCACAGCAGGCCTATGCTAGTAATGTCTTCACAATGGTGGTAAGGTAAAGGATTTTCTTTATATTATTATGGTCAACCTCATAGATCTTGATCATGTGACATTGAGATGGGAGCTCATAATATGGTCTGTGATGTGCATACTTTTCTGTGCATATACTGACCTCCAGCTACAGTACCTTACTTAACTTTGAATATTTACATGCATGCCATACCTCACTATACTGTTGTACTGAACTGCTAACTCCACTAGCTGTCAGCACAACAATGTGATGCTCTGCCATCCTTCACCTGAAATAATAAAGTTTGCAGCATCCAGTCACGCAAATCCCCTTGTCAGCATGTCTGAGTTGTTCATTAATCACGTGTCATTTTGATCATAATCACAGTATTATCTCTCTATACCATGAAGCCTAAAGAAACCTGAAATATTTTGATAGTACCACATTCTGAGATTTTGTTAAATTTCAGTTGTTGACTTCAGGGATTATTTTCTGCCAATAAAACAACAGTATACTGGTTTTATCAAAATCATAGCATGTGAGAAAGTACATAAGACCTTATTAATATACTATGTGCATTTTCAAATACCTAGATTTTCCAGCTTTTCACAAAAAAAGCCAGAGCAAAGAGAACCAAACATTTTCCTAAATTCCTAAGCCATTCCAGTGAAAAGTGCAAAAATGCACTTTCTTGTTGGTTCTTCTCAGTGAAGACATTTGTACCTGCTTTCAAACAGGTCTGATAATCCTGAGATGAGCCACCATATTGCATTGCTTTCTTCCTGGTTTGCTGGCATCACCACAAGCTGTAATCATCAGGTCCACCTCAACCAAAGAAAGGACCTGACTGGTTACAGTAATTCAAAGCATTTTCTCAGCAGCAGCAGTACCTTCAAATAACTGTCAGTTGAGAAGCTAGCTCTCTCTTTCTTAGCTGTCATTGTATGGACAATGTTCTTTAAAATGATATGTTGCTTTGTTACATATCTATTGAAGAACAGCTCAAAAGGCTTGAGTTGACAAGTTGGGCAAAGATGCCTCAGATATCTTGGAGGGCTTGAATGCCAAGAGAGCTGCACAGAAGAATGAGTATTTATTTATTTGCTTATTTCCTTACTTCCTTACTTAGTTATGTATACACACACACACACACACACACACACACACACACACACACACACACACACACACACACACACACACACACACACACACACACCTGGGAAAGGCTGGCAAAGGTTTACTAGCTATGCCCTATCTACCCAGACTATAAGGTAATTTACACTGCCAGCAGTCACCCCTTATCAGCTACTTTAAGCCCCTTAACAAAGGGTGTCCATTTGTACTGTATAATATTAATATTAATACAAATGATAGTTTGACCTGTATTCCAGTTTTCGTTGTTAAAATATATACATTTAAACAGTTACACTAGTGAGTGATGAGAAAGTAAATTAATTTTTATTTTTTCTGTGGGGATGTATAATAAAAAGATAGAAGTAAAATGGATAAGGGAAAATGAATAGAAAAAGTAGAAGGTGGATAGTTTTAGACATGAAACACTATAGACAAATGAAGGTGATTTTGTCCATACACAAGGTAGACATGGTCGGGAAGCAAAGAGATTAACACATTGACGTAGTGGATGATCAGATGATGATACAAAGGGATGGAGCATGTTGAAAGTATGAGACATGACACAATATAAATGTAGCCACATTAAGTAGAGGATAAAATGCACATAGGAGAGAATCTTGGTGGCCCAGAGAACAAACTACTGAAAACCATCACTAGCTGATGACCCAATGTAGGTGATGACAAGTGATGTCTGACCATCCATTTATTGAGACTTTGGGCCCAGGTGACTCTCCTATTCCTCGGTGGAGTAACTTGGTGCAGCCATCTCATTGACTAACCTGAAGCTCTATTTCTGTATCAAACAGCTTCTGTAGATCTGGCTATTCCACAGGCTGTGAGATGTGTATACAAACCTAAGGATAGGCTCTGTGAAGCAACCGCATCACTAGGATCAGATCCCCATGTGCCACATTAGCATGAGGTGATAAATAATGTATCAGAGCCTCCTCTTCTTCTTCATAAGGTGGACTTGCATGACAAAACTACAATGAAAACACTGCTACAAGTGCAGCATGTCATGGAAATGCAGTCAGTTCTAAAGCAGATACCAGTCTTAAGCATTATGTGTTGCAGCCAGTCTTTTCACCTTCCTGTAACAACCTGCCTTGCTGAGCAGTATCTCTTCATAGGCTGAAAGTTAAAAGTGCACACAGTAAAACTACATGATTGAATGTTTACACATATCCAGAAGACGTCATTCAAAAAGTGCAGTATATCTTTGGACTCTGAATTTGATAGTCGGTTTCTAATGCCTGCACTAACCTGTTTGTGGGACCTGGCGTCATCATAATGATGATTGCCTTAGTCAACAGAAAAAGGGATACCTGTAGCTGTAGACAGTTTCCAGTTCAATTTGTACCAAGCATCCATTATCTTGAATTGTCCATCATAACATCCCAGAGGCCACTGACTTAATGAAGATCACATGAAAGTGATAAAGAAAATTTTTCTTCACCTGCACACATAATGCAGGAGCTCAATGCTAATGCAAAATGGCAAACAGTATACTAAAATGGCAGGAAAATTCATAAGAAGGACATTCAGGGCTGGATTCCATAAAGTTAATGGAAGCTATTTATGGACAGTGCAGCACACCGAAGGAAGACTTCAGCACACCTGCTGTAGATGCAATTTGAGAAGACTCGCTGAAGGCAGTCTGAGTATTTAGATATTCAGCATAGGATAATTAGGGATTCCATGCATGCCAGTCTGATTCCAAACACATTGTATGCACAAAATGTGAATTAAATGTGACAAACAGTCACACCAACTCTGTTTCTGACATCTTTGGCTGATGCTTTATGACCGCCAAGGAATTAAAGTGAATACTACAGATTTTGGTGAAATCCATAGCAAAAGATGAAAAATATATACAAATGCCACTTGCTGTTAATGAACTGCAACAAGCTGCAGTGACACAGGCTGTGATGATGTGAGGTAGTGCCACAGATGCCAGAGAGAGTAGGGCAGTGGATGTGTAACATATGTTAGCATAGCTAGCTGTAGTTTTATAAAGAATGTTATGTCATTTGTATATCAAACTGATTTGTACAGATGTTTGTGTTAAAAATGTATTTGTAAATCTGTTTCTGTTAAAAATGTGTCAACAACGGGTCCTGCTGGACAGAAAAGAAACATACCTTTATATGAAACTGCACTGTGGTAACTGAGGAAATGTATATATATATATATATATATATATATATATATATATATATATATATATATATATATATATATATATATATATATATATATATTCACAGAGAATGCTGGAAGGGATGGGGTTAAGCTCAGCTCAGCTTACCTTAAGAAAAATAGCAGAAATTAAATTACTTTGTTTAGGCCATAAAGATTTTATCTCACAATCCTGAATGCAGCCACAGATGCAATGTCTGAGAAAGGCATGGGCTCTTATTGTCCTAGTGACAAACTAACTACATCCCTGGAGTGTCAGAGAATGGCTTGTTAGACTCTGCAAGGAAGGATGAAAGTATTGGAATTGTTTTCCAGTCTCCAGATGCCTTATCAAAGCTCTAGGTGTGTATTGTGACACATCTGTGCTAGATCCTGGTTCAGCTTCTAGTCAGGGGGATAGTGTAGGAACCACAGAGTCAGGTGATCAGATGTGATGTCATTCTATAGCCAGCACTGAAATTGCATTTAGATATTAGTGACGGGTTTGATAGTGACACTCGACACTCTGTTATTGGAACTGACAACAAAGACACTCATCCACTTCCTCTTGCCTTGCTTTTGTTAGTAACTTAAGTAAGGAAAAGTAATTCTTCAATCAGTTAGGTAAATAGTGAGACTAGTTAAATATTGTTTTTCTGTATATGAATCTTTCCATCTGTGTTATTTTTTTATATTTCCTGTGAATTGAAACTCTGATATTTATTCTAAATAGATATTCAGTATTTTCATGTTTTCTGTTTTATTATTTATTATTAAATATATACCTTTCATTGTGGCTGTTCTTTTAGAAAATAAACATTGAGAATAATTGCATTTATTCGGTGACACTGCGGGTTTCATGCTCTTGAAAGTCTTGCTACTGGGTTAATACTACCACTTGTATAAGGATTAACTTTACAAAGAGTAATTTGGTACCCTGGTAAGAACCTTTGAGTAGTTAGCTGGTGGCAGTGAATCTACCTTTTAGTCTAGGTAGAGGTGGTATAGCAGGTAAATCTGTTCCAGCCATTCCCAGGTGTGGGTGTGTGTGTGTGTGTGTGTGTGTGTGTGTGTGTGTGTGTGTGTGTGTGTGTGTGTGTGTGTGTGTGAAAATCAAATCTCAGAGAGTGTGTGTGTCAGCTACTTGGTACAGGGACATAGAGCACTGGTTTCTGCAGAGAAAGAAAGGCTGAGTCTTATTTGGGTCCTGGGGAGAAAAACCCAGCCCCAGGATTGGATGGTGCTCCCTGTATAATTTTAAGGGAAATTGTGCTTGGTGCAGGGAGCTATATCTGAAAATACTGTGTGTATCCATTTTGTTCTGAGTGAATGTTACCCACTGGTGTCAGTGGTGAGGATTGAGTCTCTTTGATTACGGTCCCAGAGGAGGGACATCACACAAGCATAAATGAGGATGTGGCTATGCACCCTAGATGGCAGCCAGCTAAAGAGAAGGGCTGCAACTAAACCAGTCATCAGAACAGCAAATAATCATGAGATACCAGCTAAACAGACAAATGGTGCAGGATTTCTGCAACATGTGTGCCCCACACATGTCTGTGTAGACCCTATAAGGAAATCCCACTCACCTTGAAACCAAAGTATGTCTCAATCTGGGTATACTTGCATTTGGGACATTCCAGGACACATGGAGGATGTTGTGGGAGTATCATAGTGAACTTTCTGCTGTATCCTGGCAAAATTCCTGGCAGCAATGTGCAGCAAGATGGATAGCTACATACACTCTCCATTCATCCCCATGAAGTGAAGAACTGTAATGCACGAGTTTTACAGAATTGCAAACTTTCACTTTTTACTCAGTGCAATACACTGCATACTCATACCTATCAAGACATCAGTACATCCTAAAAAAGACATACATAAACAGGAAGGACTGGCCATCCATCTTCTCCCAAGTTGTGTGTGCAGCAGATGGCAGCAAAACAAACATCATGGCACCACACTGTAGAAGTATCCATGGTGCTGCCCATACCTCTCAAATGTACAGATTTGCACAGAATGTCCAGATTTTTGCCTCATATTTTTGGTTTGTTCCTCCTAAATCCTGTACTTTTCTGGCAAATAGTTGAGGACTGAAGTCATTAAATAATGACAAACTTTTGAGTTTAAGACTTCATATCCTTCAGAAAATTCATGATAATGCAAAACCTATTATTCTATCAACTTTCTAAGTTTATAAGAGCAATCTGCTAGACCACTGAATTCCTCTATACAAAAAGACTTTATTCAAATAAAACACTTGTTTAAAAATGCTTTTCGTCCGACAGAATCATTGGAATTCATTAGACAAAAGAAAAACGTTTGATACCATTCAAATCATGTTTAAATAACCTCTGTCATGTCACCTGATTAACAAATGAAACATTTTAAAGTTACAAATACTTAAAATTATTTAAACTGTTAATATAAAACTTAATATTTTAAAACCAAACATATTGTGTTAGCAGCAACCAGTTAGATCATGCAAGCATAATAATTAGTTCTGATAAAAATGAATATAATGATAATAAATAACATATACAAATTAATCGTGAATGATAAATCAGAAAAACAATATAAAAACAATAAAAAGATTATTATTAATAATAATGAAAAATCACCCATTCCTCCATTTCTAAAACTAGTAATAGGCTAAATTCTCATATTTACATGATCATTTTAATATATATATATATATATATATATATATATATATATATATATATATATATATATATATGTATATAGTTAGTCTATGCACTTCATCTTTCCAAACTTTTTAATTTCAATATTTTTATATTGTTTTTCTGATTTATCATTCATGATTAATTTGTAAATGTTATTTATTATCGTTATATTAATTTTTATCAGAAATAATTATTATGCTTGCATGATCTAACTGGTTGCTGCTAACACAATATGTTTGGTTTTAAAATATTAAGTTTTATATTAACAGTTTAAATAATTTTAAGTATTTGTAACTTTAAAAAGTTTCATTTGTTAATCAGGTGACATGACGGAGGTTATTTAAATGTGATTTGAACGTTTTTCTTTTGTCTGAAGAAGTCCAACGATTTTGTTGGACGAAAAGCGTTTTTAAACAAGCGTTTTATCTGAATAAAGTATTTTTGTACAGAGGAACTCAGTGGTCTAGCAGATTTCTTGTGGATTAGTTGGTGTCCAAGTATCGTGGTTTATAAGAGCAATATTTAAACTCTGTCCCTATTTGTCTCCCCATCATTTTAGGGTTTGTTCAGATTTTTTGCTCTAAGAGATTGGGAGGTATGGTACTGCCATATAGGGGGAAAGTGAACTTGGGCAGCAAGGAGCACAGCCAGGAAGTAAGATAAGGATACCCCTAACAACAGTATCGATTCTGGCCAAATGTGCTTCTATTCCCCGCAACACGTGACCGTAGTTGTCCATTGACCAACACCTATTGAACTATATGACTACTTCATTCCCTATGTATCCATGTTTTTTTGGCATTCCTAAGATCCATAAAGACTTATCCAACCCTCACATGAGACAATTGGTGGATGGTCGAGGGTCCCCTACATATGTCTGCGCCAAGGTTATCGATTCAATCCTACAAAAAGTAGTAGTACGTGAAGTACAAATATGTAAAGACTCCTGGTCATTTCTTTCTAATATTAACACCATAGAGTTTAGTTCTAGTAATAATTTATTAACTGTAGATGTTAACGACCTGTATACCTGTATTCTGCATTTAACAGCATTAGAATGGGTGGCTTATATGATGAGAAAACATGATGCTTCTAGTCATGATATTTCTTTAGTGATGGAATTGTTAGATTTGGTGCTATCTAATAATTATTTCATCTTTAATCAGCAATTTTATTTGCAGAAGGTAGGTTTAGCCATGGGGTCTACATGTGGGGCCAGCGTGGCTAACCTTGTAATGGCTTACTGGGTGGTAAATCCCAGATATGCTCAGAATTAGTCCAAAATGACAAAAAATACACCGAACCCACAGACATTGCCAACATCCTGGCTGACAGGTTCAGCGCAAACTTCTCCCCCCCCTCCCCACCAAAAGGGCAAATATCTATCCCAGCAGAGTGCTGCCCCCCTGACATCTCAGATGCCCAGGTAAGAGCTGCCCTCTCCAAAGCAAAAAACACAGCATCAATGGGACCAGATGGTGTCCCGGGCTGCTTCCTACATGAACTCCAAGAAGAGCTAAACCCAAACATAAAACTACTGTTCAATCTCAGCCTTACTACAGGATATGTGCCCAAAGAGTGGCGTACAGCAACAGTGGTCCCTCTCCATAAAGGTGGTGCCTCAACGGATTCTGGAAACTATCGCCCCATAAGCCTGACTAGCTTGGTCTGCAAAGCTATGGAAAGGATCATCATGGACCTCATAAATAAAGATATTGGGGACCTACAAACACTGGATCCTACCCAGTTCGGCTTTGTTAAGGGCAGATCCTGCCTCTTAAACCTGGTTGATTTCTTTGAAACAGTCACCAAGGCCATTGACGAGGGGAAGGTGGTCCACACAGCCTACCTGTACCTCGCAAAAGCCTTCGATACAATACCCCACTCGGGCATTATAGATAAGCTCACCAGCTTAAATATAAACCCCTATATCACTAGATGGATTGCAAACTGGCTCAAGGACAGAACCCACATGGTTAGAATTGCTGGAGCTATGTCAGACTCCAAACCAGTTACAAGTGGTGTCCCACAAGGCTCAATCCTGGGACCTCTCTTGTTTGGTATATATTTCTCGGAGGTTCAGGCCAACACGGAAGGACTGTGGCTGACCAAGTTCGCAGATGACTGCAAACTGGGTGGCATAATCGACTCTTCAGTCGACACAAGCATCCTCCAAAAGGGCCTCATAGAAACAGACAACTGGTGCCAGAGCCATGGCCTCAAGCTAAATGCCAAAAAGTGTATAGTCATCCCCTTTGGCAAAAACAAAGTGCCCACAAATTACCACATAGGTGGTAATCCATTAAGTACAGAAGAAGTAATTAGGGACCTGGGGACCCAAGTTGATAGCAATCTCTCATTTGACAACCACGTGGCCAAAGTGGTTAGAAAAACATTTTATATAGCCCACCTAATCATGAAGGGATTCACATCTAGATCAGGGGACGTCATCGTGCCGCTTTACTCATCCCTCATCAGGTCCATAGTTGAGTACAATGCCCCTTTTGGGATGTACCTTACCAGACACCTGCAGCAACTGGAAAGACCCCAAAAGTACCTCACCAAGAGGATCAAAGGGCTCAAACAGATGCCATATGCTGCCTGGTTAAAGAAACTCCAGCTCTACTCAGTGGCATACCGCCTGTTCAGAGTCGATCTGTGCCTGACGTATAAAGCCATGTCCAACCCGGAATTAATGGACATGCTGCACCTCAGAAAATCCAAATCCCATCGAGCTATGCGCTCGAGACTTGAACCTCAGCACTGAAATAAATAGGACATGCTGGAGGGACAGATTCATAACCCAGAGGCTCCCTTCACTCTGGAATAAAATCCCAGTCCAGGTTAGGCAGAGTCCCTCATTGACTCTCTTCAAGAGGAATCTTGATGAGTGGATGGGAGATCGTAGGTTTACCCCGGGTATCACTTCTGTGTCACTGTTAGACAGAGGCACAGTATACTAGCCTCGAAAAAGGGCATAGCAAAATAAATTTAAAATGGGTGGCGAAAGCCAAACACATTCTGGCTAGGCTTATAAATGCCCTAGGGCAGATAGCCTAGTATGAACCTATGAACCTATGAACCTATGAATACGTATTTAAACTACAGTTATACGTGGACCATGTAGTCTATTATACAAGATATCTTGATGATATTTTTGTATTAATAAAAGGTGACGAACAGGTAGCGGCTTCTTTGGTAGAAGTTTTTAATTCTTCAACTGAATTTTTAAAATTCACGTCTATGTTTGATAGACTGTCAGTATCTTATTTAGATATTTTACTAAATAAGAATATTGAGTTAAATTGTTATACAGCCAGAATTTTCCATAAAACTACATATTCAAATACGTTCCTGCATTTCTCAAGCTGTCACCCCTTATATCAGAAAAGGGCAGTTGTCAAGGGACAACTGGTTAGAGCTGCCTGGATTTCTACCCAAGATTTAGATTTTGATGATGAATGCCAATTCTTGAGAACAGCATTCATACAAAGTGGTTACCCGGCAGATTTGCTGGATGATTTAATTTATGAAGTTGGAAGGAAAAGAGCTAACCAAATATATGTACCATTGTTATCTATGAAACCTGTTGTCGTCAAAGATATTTTAAATTTTGGTGAGTCAGTTAGTCATAGTGACAATGTAATGTTGTCAGATGCACGAGATCATAAGGTGTCTAGCAGTTTTATTACTACATATTGTAAACAGAGTTCTTCTTGTATTAATATAATTAAGAAGAATTGGGGTTTGTTTAGATCAAGTCAGAGTTTATTGAATAAACTCGGGCAAGGACCAAAAATAGTTTTTAAACGTGGTAAAAATTTGAAAAATGTATTAGCTTATAATACAAGGCCAGTTGTTAAGTCATCAGGAATGATAAAATGTGAGGCATGTAATATGTGTAAGCATATAGGAATAACTAATTCATTTACTATTAATGATTTTAAATATAGACTGCAGGGCAGGTTTAACTGCAATTCTAAAGAAATAGTCTATTTGGCTAGATGCATGTGTTGTCCTGCCTTCTATGTTGGTAAGACGGAGCGTAGACTCTGTGACAGAATATATGAGCATATTTATGCTATAAACCACAAGAAGGCAGACAACGCGCTAGCCAAACATGTTGTAATGTTTAGTAATCACTATTTTAAATTTGTAGTTATTGATAATATTACACGTAGTTTTAGAGGTGGCCCATTTGCACTTAAATTATATGAATTAGAACTAAAATGGCAAATTAGGTTAGATGCTGGTAATATACCTGGGCTAAATTATGCGATCTCTATTAGTAGTCTTTTAAAATTAAAAAGTATAGAGAGATGATTTTTGTTTATTTATTTGTAAGATTGGTTTACAAAGGTTTGTTAAAGTTACTTTAGAATGTTATTTTAAATTAGTCATGAATAAGATTGTTTTTTAACTATGGTATGTAGCTGAGTGCACTTTAAGTGAATTAATTGATTTATTTGGTCAATTGATTACTTTATTTTGTGCCTTTTTGGTTTGTTTTTGATATATAAATGTAACTGGAGCACTGATTCTGTATTCTGAAGAAGGCTGTGTTGTATCAGTCGAAAAGCGCTTTAATTCATTCATTTATTAAACCGGAGTGTGTCTGCCAGTTCTTGTCATTTTTTTCATTTTATGCTGTTTGTCGTTGGATTTTTGTGTTTAACTAGTTGAATCCATGCCTAATGGCATTGTACTGTGAACCATCCAACCCTGCACAAGGAGCCCTATGATAGATCATCAGCAGCAACCAGAAACACCATAGAGCATGTGTTTGGAGTACTGATATCTAGGATCAATTGTCTGGGCTTATCTGGGGATGCACTGCAATACACACCGAAGATGGCAGCACAGTTGATAATCGGGTGTGTCATGCTACACAACATAGCTAGAGCATATGGTGGTCTTCCAGCTGCAGGTGTATATGAACTACCCAAAATCCCCAGATGTTTGAGGAGGACATCCTTTAGGTATCATAGGAAGAGCAGAAAGACACAGAGGGCAAATGACACAGTGGTAGGCAACATAGGATGTGACCACAAATGCAGGCCCAGCAACACGGCAGTGTCTGACCCATAATGTTGAGTCATGACAAGCCACACATACTTGGATACACAGATTACACATCAAAGTTCAAGTCTCACCACAGCAACACAGACTGCATCTAATGGCAAATAGCCACTAGATTCACACACTAAACATAGGTTCATAAGTTCATAGGTAGATACTAGGCTATCTGCGCAAGGGCATTTATAAGCCTAGCCAGAGCGTATTTGGCTTCCGCCTCCCTATTAGATTAGCCTACTGTGCCTCTGTAAAGTAGGTCACAGAAGGTACCCTTTTAAGATTAGTTTACTGTGCCTCTGTCTAGCAGGGACACAGAAGTGATCCCAGGGGTAAATTTGCGATTTCCCATCCACGCGCCCAGATTTCGCTTGAAGAGGGTCAGCAAGGGGCTATGTCTAACATGAATTGGGATTCTATTCCAGAGTGAGGGGAGCCTCTGGGAAATGAATCTGTCCTTCCAGCATGTCCTATTTATTTTCGTGCTGAGGTTTAGGTCCCTGGAGCGTGTAGCTCTAAGGGACTTGGATTTTTTGAGGTGGAGCATGTCCATTAATTCTGGGTTTGACATGGCTTTCTATGTCAGGCAGAGATCACCTCTGCGTAGGCGGTAAGCAACTGAGTAGAGCTGGAGTTTCTTTAGTCGAGCTGCATAGGACATCTGTTTGTAGCCCATGATCCTCTTGGTGAGGTACTTTTGGGGTCTCTCCAGTTGCTGCAGGTGTCGGGTAAGGTACATCCCAAAAGGGGCATTGTATTCAATTATGGGCCTGATGATTGACGAGTAGAGGGGCACAATGACCTCTCTTGATCTAGATGTGAACCCTTTCGTGATAAGGTGGGCTATATAGAAGGTCTTTCTAACCACTTTGGCAATGTGATTATCAAAGGAGAGATTACTATCTACGTTGGTCCCCAAATCTCTAATTACTTCTTCCATACTTAATGGATTACCACTTATGTGGTAATTTGTGGGCACTTTGCTTTTCCCAAAGGGGATGACTATGCACTTTTTAGCATTTAGCTTGAGGCCATGGCTCTGACACCAAGCATCCGTCTCTGTGAGACCCTTTTGGAGGATGCTTGTGTCAGCTGGAGATTCGATTATGGCCCCCAGTTTGCAGTCATCTGTGAACTTTGTCAGCCATAATCCCCCCATGTTAGCCTGAACCTCAGAGAAGTATATACCGAACAAGAGAGGTCCCAGAACTGAGCCCTGTGGGACGCCACTTGTAACTGGTTTGGATTCGGACATGGCACCTGCGATTCTGACCATGTGGGTTCTATCTCTGAGACAGTTTGCAACCCATCTTGTGATATAGGGGTTGATATTTAAGCTGGTAAGCTTATTTATGATGCCCGAGTGGGGTATTGTGTCAAAGGCTTTTGCGAGGTCCAGGTAGGCTGTGTGGACTACCTTGCCCTCATCTATGGCTTTGGTAACTGTTTCAAAGAAATCAACTATGTTTAAGAGGCAAGATCTGCCCTTAACAAAGCCGAATTGGATAGGGTCCAGTGTCTGGAGGCTCCCAATGTCTTTGTTTATGTGTTCCATGATAATACACTCTATAGCTTTACAGACCAGACTAGTCAGGCTTATGGGGCGATAGTTTCCGGGGTCTGTTGTGGCACCACCTTTGTGGAGTGGGACCACTGTAGCTGTACACCATTCTTTGGGTACATATCCTGTAGTAAGGCTAAGTTTGAACAGTGACTTAATGTGAGGGTTTAGTTCTTCATGAAGCTCATGTAAGACACAGCCTGGGACACGTCTGGTCCCATAGATGCTGTGTTTTTTGCTTTGGAGAAGGCAGCTTTCACCTGTGCATCTGTGATGTCAGGGAGGTTACATTCAGTTGGGATAGGCATTTGCTCCTTTGTGGGGGGAAGGGGGGGGAGTTTGTGCTGAATCTGTCTGCCAGGATGTTGGCTAAGTCTGTAGGTTTGGTATATTTTGTACCGTTATGTAACAATTCAGAGCATATCTGGGAGTTTCAGCCCATGTTCCTGACATAACTAAAGAAGGCCTTGTGATTATCTTTAGTGTCTAGGGCAATTTTTCTTTCGAAGCTGGCCTTTGATGATTTTATGAGGGATCGAAGTTTCTTGCTAATACTGATCAGAGATGCCTTCCCTTTTTGAAATTTTGCTCTGTCATGTGGTAGCTTCCTCCTTCTGTTGTATAGTTTATTTATGGCCGGGGTCCACCAGACCAGTCTCCTGTTTTTGGAGGTGTGAGTCTTGGTTTTATTTGGGATAGCATGATCCATGCATTCCTGCAGGTGCTCATAGAATGCATTTGTAAAGGATTCTGTGGATTGGGCTGTATTATCCTTTGGCCCAGGGGCTTTGAAGGATTCCACCTCAGTCTTGAGAAGTGCAAAGTTGGCTTTTGAGAAATTCTTTACAGTGATTTCCTTGGCTGGGGGTGGGGACGGGATATGGATGTCCAGGGAAATTTGTTTATGGTCTGATCTTACCAATGAGGGGTTTACCACTGGTGTGGAACATAGAGTCCCCATGTTGGTGATGACCAGGTCCAATATGTTGTTCCTTCTTGTGGGAGTCGTGACCAGTTGTTCCATTGCGTTAGAGTTTATAAATTCAAGGAACCGTTGGGTGAGGGTGTTTGGGCTTGAGTAGTTTTCCCAGTCAATGCTTGGGTAGTTGAAGTCACCCAATAACATAGTGTTCGGAGAGACCTTCATATTCTCCAGTGTTCTCAGGAATGCCAAGTGGGGTTCCTGTGATAGGGAGGGTGTTCTGTAGCAGGCTACAAACTGAAAGGCAGTTTTGCCCGCTGTTAGTTAGCCATCAGATATAACACCATAATAGTAGCATATTATAACACAAACATATGCAAATGTGTCACAACAGGAATCATCAGCTCAGGGCACAACTGACACAGGTATACATACACATTCATATTGTTACATCACTGTATTGAAAACAGTAAGGAACATACATCAGTGCTACACATTTCTATCCCTACCATATAATAACATGAAGAAAGAGAAACCAAACAGATCATAATGCAGAATGTTTAATAGGCACAGAAAAATATATCACAGTAAAATGGTAATTCAATAATACTAGCCAGCTATGTTTACTATACTGTGGGACACACTCTAACACAGTATAGGGTGATCTCACTGATGTCTCACACCAATCTCCCCTTTGCCCTGACCATGTACAAAAACACGTTGCCCTGGTTACTCCACAGAGGAGAATGATGTGGTGACAATACCATGTTGAGGTGAAGGAGCATGACTGCAAGTTGAAAGCTATGTTGTGACTGATGAGCTGATGTGCCAGCCGTTGAACTCTGTGCAGGTTGGACAACAGACAATGACTCTTGATGACCAGTGGTGGCTCTGTTGACAGGTGGCCTGCCTCATCCATGTTGTACTCTGCTGAGCACAGTCAGAGAACTCAGGATCCTGCTGGTAGTATAACACTGCTGCAGTACTATAGAGGCCAGGTATTCCATTGACTGTACCACAGCTATCAGACTTTTGTTCTCAGCAGCCATAATCTCACAGTGTCTATAATCTTGTCCTTCATGCATCACACATAGTAAGAGTGTCACATGATCAGTGGCACATGCAGCTGCACATATATCTGATGGATGCCATTGCTCTGATAGTTCATTTGCCTGCGGCAGGAGGCCTCTAACACCTGACCATGCACAACTTATGCTCACTTATGTGTATTGTGACAGCGTGTTTCTGGTTGTTGTGTAGAGCTGCCATTAGCAGCTGTCTCAGCTAGGGTCTGTTGGTCAGCATCCACTGTGCCATCACCCTTTAAATGGCTAGACAAGTTGACCTCCACATCTGAGACTACAGCTGCAGCAACATCACTGTCAATAGCATGGGTGGACTTGTGAAGCAGCTCAAGATCTTGTGTACCAGGTGACATAGTACAATGCTGAGATATATCTGAAACCACATCATGATAGCTGGATGGGCTAGTGGATGATGCAGATATGTAATGTGCTACAAGATACAAAGACAGATCAGAGCAATGTGCTTACATCACATGATGGATATCATTAAAGACATATGACATATATTACTCACTGCAATGTTACAAATAATAACGACTTTACATAAGGTCTACTGTACTTATGTTTCACAAAATATACATACACGGACTACATATTTTGGTTACAAGACCAACATGCATGAACTATGTGAGGAATACAAAAAAGCACACACACCTGACAGCATCTCATGGGAAGATGGTGTTGTTGAAAAGGATGAACCTAAACTATTGTAGGAAAAAAACAGCATTAGAGATCACATAATTGCCAGCATTAACCAAGTGAAAATAGTTAAAACAGACTGAAGGTTTAACATACACGTCATTCGTATGCGCACTTAATGACATTAATGCAGACTGGCTTAGAAATGGTACAAAGAATGCAGTATTAAGGGAGGACAGCAACAGGATTAATAGCATCGACAGGTATGGAATGTATTTAATAGATACCACTGACAGACTCCTGCTGTGAAGAGGATGTGGGTTGAACTGTGTACCCTGCAATGTGAAAATAAAGAGAAAGACAGCACAGTCGTGTATTTAACAAAAAGAGTATTGACATCATCACATATACATTACAGTAACATGGGTTGCAAATTCTCACAAGCTGGACATTGCAACTGTATATCAGATGAGCCTGTGTTGACAAATATTGGCATAAATTTGTTTGGAATGCTCTGTTTGTACTTCAGTTGTATGAATATATGCCATTAGACTTACTTTCATCATCCTCATCATCTGTAGGTGTGAGTGCATGGCTCAACTCTGCTACTGTAAATGAAAAGCAACACATGAATATGCATGCTACAGAAATATGCAGAGATTGTCTTTATACCCAGGCATGTAATGGAAAGAAAGACATGCATGTTCAGCCTGGAACTCCAGCTTCAATCCCACCATCCAGAAATGCATTGCTCCCCTCTTGCTGCATGCAATGAGGCCAGACATACTGTGATGTCTTGGGGGTGGTCAATGGTAGTCCATCACCAGTGGCATCCCTTGATCTCTCATAACATCTCACTCTGTTGGCTGCATGGAGGATCATGTCTGAGTAGCATCATATACAGGTATCATGGGATTGGTTGTGGACTCCAACTGCATTTATTATGTTGGTGAGGATGGTACAGATTTCATGTCTCCAAACTGTATCGCCTGAACAGACCAGGAGTCTCCATCCATGTTGTCAAAGAGCATCAATTATGATGTCATTCGCCTGAGGGGAGAAATTATTACCACTAAGACAGCTGGCCATCCGAAAAATAGTGATACACACATGATAATATTCCTGTGTGAGCTCATTTATGCATTTGATTCTGTGAACAGCATACAGTAACATAAACAGTATGCATTCTTGTGCAATGCAAGGTCTGTGTAACACTGTCTGTGATAAATACTAATGTGACATATAAAAAGTAACAATAATGCCTTCATACGTAACATTTGTGAAATCAGTTTTTGAGTGGGATTAGAATTCCCTCACACTATATATATGTTGAATGGAGGTCCAAAGACAACAGCATCATGCCACCAGAGTTTGCGGCAGTTCAAATTAAGATACTACAGCAAGTAACAATGTAACAACTTTGGAAAGCCTCAGGATCCATTGGCAGGCCACAGGCAGTATGTATCCTTAGTATATTGAGCCAGTAGTGATAACAACTTTGTTAAGAAGCATCATTGAAGAAATATTCATAACAGTAACAGCTTATGTTTTTAACAGTTTAGGTAGGAAACATAAATTAAGAAATAGCCGTAATATTAACATAGCATAGCATAGTACACATGGATAGTGTCAGAATCCATAGGTTTCTGTAATTACACCACAGAGTGCAAGGAATTACCAGTAAAAAAATCTGAATGATAAATAAATCAGTTATTGTATACTGTTAACATATGGAATATAAGTCTGTCTGTACAACTGCATGTGGTACTGAAATTAAACCAACATCACTCCAGTAACTTATAACAACTTCTGTTAAAGATACCATTTTGAGTAAAAAATAAATTAAGCAGGCACCTTTGGAAATGACTGCCATGATCAGATTTAATAATCACCAAAACATAAATGCTACCAATTGCCAATGTATCTCTCGCTCCAAATCACAAAATCACATTGCACCTAATATGCACCCATCTTTAAGTGTCATTTGTGCCATACTATGTGAACACCTCCATAAAAATTGGCTTCATGTGCTGTAACACATACCATGTGAGGCATATACACATTACCTTCCAGTGATTTAATAACACGATATCAGCACTCCTTTGAAATATTAATTTTGATGCAGTCACAGAGCAGACCATTGCATACCCAAACTGAGTGGTGCCTCAGTGAGAATTTCTCTGGGTTAGTATTTTTTCAGAGGTTTTCCACTTGCGGATAATGATGGCTACTTCAAGGAGGTTGAGAAGTGACCATGCAACCAACTGCACTGACAAGGGGACAACCCAGATGTTGCATGTGAATGTCAGACTGGAGCAGAGGATGAGAGCCAGACCCAGTATCTTCGACAACTGACATTTGGAAACAGATCATGAGAGAGCACTGAAGAAGAACAGGGATCTACCACACTGGATTGCAGGTTCACCACTGCTATGATGACGTGCATCAGAGTGATGAGGAGAAGCTATGATGGAGGGGTGCCGAGGTGTGAAGGAAACCCATGGATCACTAACAGTAAGTGTCATTATTCTGCACATACTTTAGCCTTCCTACAGATTTTACTCTCTCTCTCTCTCTCTCTCTCTCTCTATATATATATATATATATATATATATATATATATATGGGTCCCCTTCAGTAGATTGAACATATAACAAGTTTGAACCTCATATGGCCGAGACCATATGTTCGAACTTGTAAATGTTCGATTAAACTGAATGGAGATCTCCGTACAGTGCGGAATGGGAAGGTTTCCCTTTTCCACAATGTAGTGCGATCTCGGAGTTGGTATATTTAAGTAAGGGGGGTGTGGAGGGTGCAGGCCCTGCTACAGAGGTTCAATTTTTTTTTTGTTGTTTTTTCTTTTATTACTTCAATGTTCGAACTATTACAAGTTCAAACATATGGTCTCGGCAATATGAGGTTCAAACTTGTAATATGTTCAATCTACTGAAGTAGATCTATATATCTATATATATATATATATATATATATATATATATATAAAAAATATATTATATATATACATATATATATATATATATATATATATATATATATATATATATATATATATAGATTCACTTCTTAATCTCGGAATACTGAAATATTGAATTTTAGTATCTCAAAACTATGAAGTCGAATACCCGAAACATCGAACATACATAAACTCGACACCCAAAATCCCAAAAAAACACACATCACACACTAGAAAACACATGCATACACGAACGTTCATGCCTCCCGACACTTCCATACTATAAACATAATATACACGCACGCAACCAAACACATACACACACCTACCCTTAGTATATGTAGGGGGCAAGCCGCCCTGCACCCCCATGTGGTGGGCTGCATCCCCTCACCCCCCTACTATTATATTCTAACTTCAAGGGCACACAACACTCCATAACACACACAACCCAGCACCGCACATTCCACCCCCCCACACACAAACACACATCACATACCCACAAACACCTGCACTCCCAACACTAACACATTCACACTGCACAACACCTACCCTAACACACACCTCAAACATCCCAAAGCACTCAAATGCACACAAACCCTCCCCAAAACCCTAAAAAAGTACACTTACCTAATATGCTACCTGTACCGCGGGTCTGACATTCTTCATTCGACATTTCCGGGTTCGCGATTTTCGTCCGTTTGACTTTAAAGGCTTGAGATTCTAAAATTTGATATTTTAGAATTTTTAGCATATAAAGTGTCCCTATATATATATATATATATATATATATATATATATATATATATATATCTATTTTATAATGATTTAGTAGCTTCTGTGAAAATGAGCTCATTGGGATAATTAAGTGGACTTGATAACTGCTGTCTTTATAACTGGGTTAGATTCCCATACTGTTAATTTATTTGGTAATGTTTATAATATCCATAGTTATGATCTTTGTAGAGCCACATATGTTTTACAACATCTAACAACATCATTTCATATAAGCATTGCCTTTGTGTATCACTGACACGTGTAGCGTCTAGGCCATGGATGACTGTGCACTTCATAGTTTTCTGTTACAGTACCACAGTACCGCCTACTGCACCATTATACATTGGAATAAAACTCATCCAGAACTTCTTTAATTCATTCCACCTAATAAGCTAAACAGACATGTTTATGTAAGCCAAAAAGGAATGACTGTCCAGCTGCTTACATATATATTTTATGTTATGCGTTGATAGATGTTATTTCTTTACAATAAAATGTCTAGTAAGTGCTTGCATTTTTCATATTCATCTGTTCTCTGCGGGGATTCGAATAAACATCTATAGTACATCTTTTTTTAAAAATGCAAACCCTGCTGCCTGTTAGCTTGGCCTGTAATACAGCTGCCTAACATGTCTACATTTTGGAGGGCTATAGGTTCCAATCCATGAATGGGATACATATCTGTAATTGTTATCTTGTCTTACTTCACCCATAGTATTTCTTTAGAGAAGCATATTACAATAATTGATATTAATGTTTATGTTTTGCATGGTTATGAATGATGAGGTAGTCATCAATTTCCTATGAATATGCCTGTAATCTGTAGCACACTGATAACATCATGTTTCTTACAACCGGGTTTGAAGAGCAGTACCTGTTAGTTTAAGAAGAATGTGTTCTGACTGTTAGTTTGGCTTGTAGGAAAGGAGAACAACATGCATACATTTTAGCAAACTATGGTTTCAAATCCACATAGCTGACACATATCTAAAACTGTTATCTTGGTTTAATCCACCTGTGATGACCCATCACTGCCAATCAGTAATTAAGGAGCCTCAATGCTCACCATTGGCAGCAGGGGGGGTGTTCACTGAGAGGATAACAAGTATACACACACTATTTCCAGATGCAGCTCTCTGCATCAAGTGAAATTTCCCTTAAGACCACACCAAGACCACAGTAAGTCTGGGGCTGGTTTCTCACTCTTCTTCCAGATCCCCAGTAAGACTCTCCACTGGCACAGTTATAGAAAAGAGATTTTGGCTGAGTGACTAAGCCAAGACCTCCAGCACTCTCTCAGTCCAATCAGTGCTTCATGTTCCTGCCCAAGTAGTTGTCACACATGCTATTGGAGGTTTGATTTACATACACACAGACACCTGCAAAAGGCTGGCACAGGTTTGCTATCTATGCCCCCTACTGCCACCAATCGCTGCTTATCAGCTACTTTAAGGACTTTAACAAAGGGTGTCCAATCTTACTATATAACATTAATACTAATACAAATGGTAGTTTGACAAGAGCAAGGCTATTACCAGTGGTCCACACAGTGTCACCAAATAAATATGCAAGTGCTTTCAAAATTTAAATATCTCTACACAGATCAGCTACAATGAAAGATTTAATATGTTTAATAAGAAATAACAAAAGAACAAGACAATACTAAATATATATTCACAGTGACCACAGGAATATTAAAAAAAAACATTGCAGGACAGTCTCAAATAAATAAAGAAAAATATCTAAGCTAAGCTTCACTATATTCCTGACTGAATCCAAGAGAATTATACTGTAATCTAAGAACTTACTAATAGAGCAAGGCAGATGCAGCAAATGGATCTTCTAGTTGTTGTCAGATCCAAGACAGAATGCAGAATGCTCTGTCTTACTAAGATACTTCTCAAACTAATATCTAAAATACTACTTCTGGAATGGCTTGCAGAATGACATCACTTCTTGTCATCTGACTCCTAGTTCACAGGCAAAACAACCATTGATGGCAACTGATAGCATTTAGCATCTACCCATAAAAATACATAGACAAGGGCTTTGCTCAGATCTTTAACAGATGCTGGAAGTTAATAAACAATTGCATTCCTTCATGCTTTGAAGACTAGTACAGTAAAATCCACGTTATCCAGGACTCAAGACCGGCACTCTCAGGCAACCAGCATTTGATTGACTCATATACCAGCATACAAGCCAATAAAAAATCGCAAAGTGGAGCCACTTCTACTCAATGTGGAACAGCAGGCTGTTCTGCATTGAATAGAAGAGGCTTCCCTTTGGGATTTTTGATTGGCTCGTATGCTGGCATATGAGCCAATCAAAAATGGCAAAGCGGAGCCTCTTCTGTTCAATGCAGATCAGCGAGCTTTTCCACATTGAACAGAAGAGGCTCTGCTTTGTGATATTTGATTGGCTGTTATACCAGCATATGAGCCAATCAAAAATTGCAAAGCATATCTCAAGCAACCGGAATATACAATTAACCGGCATCTAACAATCCCCATAGGTGCCAGTAAAGTGAGACTTTACTGTAAAGAGTTCACTCTAAAGACAATACAGGAAGCTTTCTAGCACAGACATTCCCCCGGATTCTCAAAAGCTTGCACTGCATGTAAGATTGGTGCAGGAGCTCAAGCAGACAATATTTCTGCCGTACGATCCAGGAACAGCCTGCAGGGGTGTGCACAAGTGCTCCTACACTAATCCTGCACGGACAAAGCCCTTGTATGCAAATCACCCCATTTCCAGGAGAAATATATGCAAATTAGGTGATTTTGCAATCCAGGAAGCTTGCAACCGTCCATGCAGGACTAGTGCAATCTGCAGAAATGTACTTGGTCAGTAACCTAGTACATTTCTGCAAAATCCAAAACAGAGCTGTGACAGCTCCAAATAAAGGTTACATATCATGTAGTAAGCATGCCAATGGCCAAGTATAAGGACACTGGCATTGCAAACAAAAAAAAAAATACAAAAATCAACTTTTATTTTTTTTTAGCCGATCTCGGCTGTTAAAGCGTAAGGCAGTGGTGCGCAAATGGGATCGGAGGGAAAATAACAAAATGAACCTAAATTAAGCATTCTAACTAAAATCAGTGTTCTGCCATGCAAGTCAATGGCAGGCAGAAGACAACATGGCCAGTGAGTAGTGGCTGCTAAGGGGGGAGGCTCAGTGTGAAACATGTAACTATGCATTAGCAGGCAATCCTATGCAAATGAGGGGAAGATAGTGAATCCCAGTTTCCCCAGCATGTGAGTGAGGTCCCAACAGTGTAAGAGTTGGAATAGCTTGGTTCAAGCCTAGGAGTTAGGAGACATCATGGGGGGTGTGTCAGACATACTGTAAGAAGATTGGAGTCCTGTGGCTCGAGTTTTCTCCTAGCTTAGCACAGCTAAGCTAGGGGGTGTGTCCAAACCTGCCTAGCACTCTTTACAAAGCGTAAGCAGGTGTGCATGCCACGCACCAAGTTTTACAGGAAGAAAAAATAAGTTAAACCAGGAAATAGCAGCAGTGTGCACATATGAGCACTGTGTTTGTGTGGCACACTCCCAGGCTTAAACAGGAAGGCAATGGGAAGGGAAAGCATCAGTAGGAAGGTAATCAAGGAGAACTAGCTTAGATGGCAGGTGAACTGTATCAGAATCAGCCAATTACACATGCAGCAGCCCAGCCCAGCCCAGAGCACTACTATAAACTATGCAAATACCTTTCCCTCTGTTTTTTCCCACAGTCTACACCAGCGGTGTATACAAGCAGGGAAATTATAACAAACAAACCTACAAAATTAGAAGGGCTGCAGCAGGCAGCATAGAACAACATGTACAAGAGGCTGAGGGCAGTGAGGATGTGAATGCTGCCGATCAACCCACAGTGAGGAGATGGAGAAGAGTGTAGAGACCCAGGGTAAGATACTAGAGGCTACATGAGCTGGAGATAGTGGAGCGCTATAGGGTGTAAAGAGACCTCCTACGGCAAATTGTTGAGCTGTGCCGGCCACACCTGACACACCAAACAGACTGAGGGAAACCCATCCCCATGGATACCAAGGTATGTGTAGGCCTAGGAATACTAGCCACAGGTACCTCCCAAAGCTCAGTTGGGGATATCATGGGGATCTCACAGGCATCAGGATCTAGAGTATTCCACCCATTCCTGGATGTCATGTTGGCACATGCCAGTGAGCACGTATATTTCCTCAACAACCGTGAGGTGTTGGCCAGCAATATGCATCTCTTCCACCAAATAGCAAAATACCCTGAGGAAGTGGGTGCTATAGACTGCATGCACATATGCATCAAAGCACCACCTGGTGATCAGGGTAGGGCCTACATCAACCACAGGGGCATCCCCTCCATCAACTTCCAGGTCATTCCCAGGGCATTATAATGAATGTGTGCTGGTTCCCTGGAAGTTATGATGATTTCCACATATGGCATTTGACACAGCTGTACCAGAGATTTGCCAATGGGGACATCCTCTATGGCCACCTAGTGGGGATGCTGGTTACATACTGGAGCCGTGGCTAATGACACCCAAAAGAAATGCACACACACCTGAACAAGAACGCCATAATGAGGCACACGCACAGACCAGACTTATAATAGAGCATGTGTTTGGGATGCTCAGGTCATGGTTCTGGTGTCTGGACACATCCGGTAGAACCTTGCAGTACTCACCAGCTACATGAACTCAAATTGTTATGGTATGTGCCATGCTACACAATATGATCCTGTGGAAACAGCTGCAGCAGGAACAGCATGGGGCAGGGCCACACAGCCCTCCACCAATTCCAAGGCCTGCACAGGCATAGAGTGACTCAGAGGAGGAACAACCTGAGCCTGCCCCAGTAGGCAGATGGAGGCGTGCCCAGTATGCTGAGGTCGTGGCAAAGAGACAACACGTAGCACATACACTGACACAGTAGGGACCCAGGGAATGACACCTCTCTCTGACTCGCACATACAGTAAAAGGGATGCCAAACATGACACTACCTGTGCTCAACCATGTATAGGGAGTATACTATGCGCATCAGACATAGACAGCCCTCCAGCACCATCTGCACGTCTGGCACACCCTCAAGGTAAGTCAATCAACCTATCAATTGCCAAATGGAGTAGAATGTGTCGTTACCTGTATCTATGGTATGGATGTGTGCATACAAGGGAATAGGGTGGCTGAATGTTATGGCAGCAGACAGCAGACACCCATAGTGGCACCATGACATCTGTAACACATACTGGAGTCACCATAATAGCTAGTACTACACAGGGTGACAAAACCCACTGCAGGAAATGTGTTGAGCGACATGTGTGTTCATATGACCCACACATGCCAGTCAGGGTGGTTCACATACCCAACAAAAGTCTCAGCCAGCAGGACAGGTGTAGGCAAACCCAAACAGAGCCTATGCTATGGCCCCTGAATGATGGCTATGGTTAACCTCCCCCCAAGGCCTACACAGACAAACTACAGCAGGTCAGGCAGTGGGATGTTAGTTCTGAAGGGTAGGAAGTCAGACACTAATATGCAGGGCATACAAAGCTATGATCTGTAGTACACTGGTGTGCCTCTAGTCAGCATGATAGGTAAGA
This sequence comes from Protopterus annectens, assembly GCF_019279795.1. Classification (NCBI taxonomy): domain Eukaryota; kingdom Metazoa; phylum Chordata; order Ceratodontiformes; family Protopteridae; genus Protopterus; species Protopterus annectens. The sequence continues at coordinate 1,097,111,519 of NC_056727.1, read as the reverse complement.
AAACAGAATGAAATGAAGTACCTGAAATACCAGTATAGTCATAACAAATGCGTACAAGTGGCAGGTGTGCCCCCCATCTGACGTAGTAATGTAAAAACAGTCAGGTGTGCCCCCCCAATCCTGTGTAAAAATGCAGAAATAGACAGGTGTGCCTCCCCTTATCCTATGTAGAAATGTAGCAATAGTCAGGTGAGCCCCCTCACCCTATGTAGTAATGTAGTAACAGTCAGATGTGCCCCCAACCCTGTGTAGAAATGTAGAAATAGACAGGTGTGCCCCCCATGTAGTAATGTAAGAACAGACAGGTGTGCTCCCCATCCTGTGTAAAAATGTAGAAATAATCAGGTGAGCCCCCCACCCTACGTAGTAATGTAATAACAGTCAGGTGTGCCCCCAACCCTGTATAGAAATGTAGAAATAGACAGGTATGCCCCCACTATGTAGTAATGTAAGAACAGTCAGGTGTGCCCCTACCAATCCTGCGAATAAATGTAGAAATAGTCAGGCATGCCCCCCCATCCAACATAGAAATGTAGTAAAAGTCAGGTGTTCCCCCTCAATCCTGTGTAGAAATGTAGAAATAGTCAGGTGAGCCCCCCCCCCCCATCATATGCAGAAATGTGGGAACAGTCAATGCCAAATGCTTGATGGATACCCTGCAGAAACTGCATGCCACCTGTCGGTGTACAACACAAAGGTCAGCACTGCAGTACTAACTACCTGGACTCGATTCACACATTAAATACAGATGGGCATACTGGGCATGCTTGCACACTTAAAGAAATGAAGGCAATGTCAGTCAGCAACATACTGAAAGGTCATTCTGGGCATGCTCACACACTTAAACACATGAAGGCCATGTCTGCAAACACTAGTGGACCAGACATATCTGGCAGTCGCAGTTGTTAGTGCAGACACTCGTCAGTATGCACCACTCATGCCTTGCACACACAGTGAATAGAAATACAGACATATATTTAAGGACAACACACTATAATAAGCCAAATGTAGACGTACATAGATGTGTGGAAGAGGGTGACTGTGACAAGGAGCCATCCAGGCCTGTCCTACCCAGCACACAGCTAGAGTGCCCCAACCACATGAGGATCAGATTTCACTCACTGCAGATACTAGCCATCAGTATCTGGCAGCATTACATACTATGTGGTGCATGTGCCAGCTGTGCAATATGACTGTACAAGGAAGTAGTCATCTAGCAGCTGTATACACGTATCTGTGAAATAGGACCCTGTGTGTGCCCACATGTGGTGAGTCAACCTCTAGATGAATGGGTTATGGCCCATGCACACACACTGCCCTCCCCTAGCCTGCTGAGGTCATCCACTGTGAAATACACCTTTGACAGAGCTGTAGCCCAGTGATCTCCGTGGTGCATCCCATAACTTTGTTGTGTGATGAAAGATTTAGGTAGGAGTTCAAATCCCTGACATGGCGTCTGTGTAGAGAACAATGCTTTTTACAGTATTCACACTCCCTACAATTCAAATGCTCAACTTTGGCAAGGCTGCTGATGTCATCCACCTAGAAATACACTTCTGGGAAGGCTGCATCCCAGTAATCTTTATAGTGTGTCCTGTAACTGCGGACTGCTATAATGTGATAAATTAGTTAGGTAGCTGTTCTAATCCCAGCCTTGGCAAGTGTGTGTGTCTGTATAGAGAGCTATGCTTTTTAGGGTAGTCACACTCCCTACAATTCAAATGCTCAACTTTGGCAAGGCTGCTGATTTAATCCACCTAGAAATACACCTCTGGGAATATGGTAGCCCAATAATCTCCATAGTGCTTCCTGTAACTGTGTACTGCTGTACAATGATAAATTAGTTAGATAGCTGTTCTAATCCCACACTTGGCAGTGTGTGTCTGTCTGTGTCGAGAGCAATGTTTTTTAGGGTAGCCACACTCCCTACAATTCAAATGCTCACCATTGGCAAGGCTGCTGATGTCATCCACCTAGATATACACCTCTGGGAAAGCTGTAGCCCAGTAATCTCCATAGCGCGTCCTGTAACTGCAAACTGCTGTAGTGTGATAAATTAGGTAGCAATTTTGGCAATCCTGCCGATGTCATTCATTGTGAAATACACCTTTGAGGAAGGAGTACTCCAGTAATGTACTATAACTGCGTAGTGCTGTAGTGTAATAAATTAGTTAGGTAGGGGTTCTACTCCCAGACATGACAGTTGTGTGTGTGTGTGTGTGTTCATATCCTGTGTGGATGTGTATGTGTGTGTGTCTGTATCATGTGTGGAAATGGGTGTGAGTGTGTGACACCTGGGCCCAATGTAGAGCGGGGTTTGCAATTTTTTTATATGGTGGCCCTAGTATATATCACAATGTCCACCACACAGGGATAACAGATGTGACATAGCTGAGAGGATGGGGTGCAAATCCATACCCATAAGTGACATCAAGAGCAGGCAATCACAGTTAGCAACCCCAGTATTACCCAGAGCACACTCTCAAACCATGCCCAGGCAGCAGCCAATATGTGGGTAGAACACTGCATAATGGCCACTGATAGTAACTATGGAGTGATTGCAGTGGGCTACAGAGGGCATGTCACCCTGTCCATCTGTTCAATAGTCACATACATACAGACAGTGCACCTTCCCCATGTTCCCCACAGAACACCTGCAACACCTGTGGTGCCATCACATGTGGCCCACAAAGGACATACCATGCCTGAAAACATGCCCTGTATGGACAGATGCCACTGATACCAGGGAATGCTGTTAGCATGCTATCAATGTAGGTGCAGGGCAAACCTGCTGTCCATTACCAGTTCCTGCCACAGGTGGACAAGACTAGCACATCTGGTAATAATCTGTGTACACAACATGGGCCAGATACCCCAGGTACAATTCCACATGTCACTGTACATGCATGTGGGAGGTGTGCACATCCCAGACACCATCCATGCCATGGACTAAGGAACACATACATAGCAAGTGATGCACAGCATTGGACACACTCAATAGTCATCCAGGTGACTGGCTGGAGGATACAATACCTACCTGTGTGGGCAAATGCAGAAACTACAGCCCTGAACCACAATGCAGACCATTGTCATGTGGCCTGATGCCAAAGTATACCAATCACCTAGCCTTGTATAGCCATCTGGCAAAGTCGACCACCACACACCTGTGCAGAAATGCACCCATGCAAGTTAGTACTGGCACTCTGTGTGTTTGTGTGTGTGTTGTATGATGTGTATGATCACATGCACAACCACTACAACCCCCAGTGGCATACTGAAGCATGCTGGCTGATGTCAGACACCTCCCCATACCCTTTTCCCATATCACCTCTGTATGACCCCTGTGGTGCATGTGATACCTGCACAGTAATGTGTTGTGGCAATCTCACTAGTGATGAGTTGTATTTCTTGCTCTGCCAAGTATGTCAATGTGTGTGTGTCCCTGTGAGAATGTGGCTGTGTTGACACTGACACCTGTTCATGTGGACAAGCACGTGTACTACACCTACCATATAGCTACCATATCTCTGTTGCAGATGTCACTCATCATCACATATACGTTCTGAGGGCTCCACAACATGTAACCTATGCTGCGCATTCAATAACTGCATAGTAATGTGATAGCACTACATAGTCATCAGGGGTTTGATACCCTATGCTGGTAGGTGTGTGACGCAAACATGCTTATGTTTTACTCTCCCACCCCACTCTGACTTGTCTTTGCCTCTGTCTGCCTCCCTCACTCCCTCTCTGGTTGATGTGGAGACCTATACATGCTTTGCTTAGGCAGCAGCGTGTGTATTTTAAGTGATGTTCATGATCAGCTGATGTCCTCTGCATGAATTGAAGCCCTCCCCTAGCTGACTGTATGTGGAACAGCTGTGGTAATATTCCCATAGCCAATTGCATGGAAACACACTCCAATATCTTGGACAACATGTTGGTGATGGCCCTTTTCATGGCAAACAGCATCTCAGATGGATTGGGGATTTACCTCTAACAACATACACCGTGAAAACAGGGCAACACACAGGAGGGGGATGTGCCTGGCCTGACTACAGACTTTAAGTGCTGCTATACTGCATTTGGAGTAATGTTGGTTTAACAGTATGTGTGTGGATATGGCTGTCCTACATGTTTTAATACCTATTATGTCAGTTCTATGTTTATGAGGAATACCCATCTGTAGGGTCATCTGCAGATGGGACAATGTGTTGTGCCTTTGGTTTCAATGTGTTACTCACAGAGCATCTATCTGTGAACTGCAGAAGGTAGTGTGAGGATTGCAGTCTGTAGATGGTGAAAGCCGTGACAGTTACTGACTTTATATCCCTCATAGGACATATGTTGCAACAAACCCTGTTACAACAGTAAATGTATGAGGTTATCACAGCAACATTTCAGTACTGGCACTGTGTATGTGCTTCCAGCCACAACTCTGTCAACCTTTGTACATATGTCATGCATTAAGAGGTGCATGTGTGCTGTACACCATTAGTGTCATCATATCTGATAACAAGCCAGTGAGATATCAGACTGCTATACATGTTATGTACAGTAGGGGTTATATTTGATTACAAACAACCACAGAATGTCCAGGTTATGTCCTGTACTGAGGTATGCATACTTATGGTGAATGTCGACAGTGTGTGTATTGTTAATATGTACTTTAGCCTGTGTACAGACTGTGGTAGATGTCATTGTTCTAGGTCCTGTCCTATCTGATGTTACATGCTGCTCCACTGTATGTTACCATATTGGCTTACATGTTTGTAGGGCCATACACACACATGTCCCATACCACAGACAGCCATCAGACCAAACTGTGTAGCCATCCAGTATATCTAGGGTTAGTCTGTAAGTGGAACATATGAGGATGGTGTTGAACAGATAGTCCATATACTGTAATATTATGCTAGCTTAGCATATGTGGCTGTGTTCACATTGGTTGTGGTTATGCACTTTCACACAGGTGTATCTTACCCTGTGCTGTGACATGCTTGTAGAGCCTGCTATATATGCAGGTACATGTGCATTCCCCATTGGAGATGTAGGCCAGTGTTGAGCCAGTCTGCCTGTAGCATGCACAGTGCATTCTTCCATGCCTATCAGCTTAGTGTACTTACCTTTGAGATGTCAGGTGCAGATACTTGGCAGATGTACTTCTGCCGGGCCTCCCTTAACAGTCATGTATGTCAGACAGAGCAGTGGGATGCTGTACAGATGTTTGTCAATATCTAGTGGGTAGTATGTGGCCATAACACCTCTGTACCAGTGGTTATTATCTGTTAGGCCAGACAGGGGTGTGTGAATGCATAACCTATGGTGACATATGTATACCAGTTGTTATGTGTTATATCCATCTACATGGCTGTTAACATCCATATTGTCAGGCATGGTACACATGTTTTACACTATGGGGTTCTGTGTATACCTCTGGACTGTACAGAGTGTGTCAGAATGTCCACATATATTGGCCAATATCTCTGTTGCAGTCCAGAGGGGCATTACCCGCTAGCAGCGGTACTTTACTATGATGTCCTTAGGATGTATGTCAGTAGCCAATGGCACACATGTGAAAAACAGATGTGACCTCCCACACACACTATGTCTGTGAAGACAATCCCAATTACAGTAGCAATAGTCCACTAATATACCTGCTATACATACCTAACATCCCCTTGCACTACGAAGTTGGGACTATAGGTGCTGGGGTAGGGCTACACTCCATGTCCAGGACATATGGTGAAAATATATGTACATGTAATTATATATATATATATATATATATATATATGATTACACATATACATATCAACATATATAGATGGGTATATGTACATAGATATACATATGCACACCTAGATATATACACATACAGAGCAATATATGTCTACACATATACAGATAGTGAAACATATGCACATATAAGTGTGGATATATACAGATATATTGGCAGTATTAAGCATATCAGAATAGATATGTATGCACATATAGTTATAGATATCTGTATATATATATATACATATATATAAAACAACATAACTAGGCATATCTGTACACATAGGATGTGCATATTATAGCTATATACGCATATATCCATATGTACATATACGTATACCTATATATACACATATGTACATATACATATATTATATATATATATATATATATATATATATATATATATATACACACATATGTACATATGAAGAGATGTACACATGGCCATATATATGTAGCACTATACAGATGTGTATGTAGACATATGTATGAGCATACATGTGTATGTACATGTAGACATATATACACCTATGATATATATATACAATCATATTCCTGTCATGAGTAAATGTCACGGTTGTATATACCCTCCCACATGTATCTCACTGTATGTATCTGCTATGTGTACATTATGATAAAACAACATATGTGATGCAACAGTTATATTAATAAGAAGGACTACACAGATTAGAAAGTAAAGGCAATTGTTCAATACTACTCAATATGTGTATTGACAGCTATATTGGTAAAACAACAACTGTTTCCACAGTGGTCATGGTGTAGTGGTTAAGTGCTGTGACTTCAGTGTAAAGGGTCATGTGTTCAAGATTTGCAAGGGCTGTTCATTTTGTTGCTAGGAAGAACAAGGACTGTCGGATACAGAGCGGTTAAGGCAGTTTTGAGCAGCTTTAAGAGAGTTTGCATGGGTTTGCTTGAAGCTAAGCAGTGCTAAACTATGGGTAAACGTACAGGCACTTACACAGTGTAGACAGTGTTTACCAGTGCGCAAATCAGCTTAGCTGTTATATTGCACCAATGTTGATACTTGCTAAGCATATCTTATCCCTGGTAACCAGGACACACAACCCAGTCTGATAACCTGTAATAAGTTTATGCGATGCCATGTACAATACATGCACCTATGTGCTGTCATTACAGTAGCAAGGGGTGTGAGTGTCATATGTGGGACACAGACATATATGAGGCCTGTACAGCACTATCCATGTGAATGTGTGACATACAGGTGCAGTAGCCCAGGGTACATGCTGTCACACTGGCATGTAGTGTATCATGGCAGTACTACTGTTGACAGTGCTAACCCAGGCAAGAGCAGAGTGCTTAATGTAGTACTGACAACAGGCACACCTGCAAACATGGCTGGACACCGACGACTCCCTGTTGTATCCCTGGTGTGTGAGCTGTGTCATAGTATATACCCCTTACTGGTCTGTTAACACACTCATGCTACTGCATAGCTACCTGCCAAGCTGATGACTGTCAGTCCCTGTACAGGTGTGCAGATTGCAGGTATCCAGCTGGGAATATGTACAGGCAACCTACGCTTGATTGATGCCCTACTACGCATGTGGCATGTGCATGAGATGCATATCCCTGTAGTACCAATGTTGGGGTATACTATGGGTTGTATTGCAGTCATGGCAATGTGTGATGGTGGGTATGACAGAGTGTCATCATGAGTTTCTGGGAGTACAATATCCAGTGGGGGATGTGGGTGCTGTGTACACTGTTATTATACCAAGGTACACCAGGTATATATGCCATGTATCAACATCAATCATACAGGTAACTGTTACCACAATCCAAGCCAGTTATGCATGTGATGTGTGCAGCCTACCTGTAACACATTGGAGGCATGTTCAAGGTAGTTAGCAGCGATAGGCCCTGGTATCTCAGATGTGTGTCTGGCTGTTATGTGTCTGGAAATATGTATATGAATGTATGCCACACTACATATCATCCAAATATACCCATTACATCCCCTATTAGCATACTTTACATGCCAGGAGATGTTCTGCATGTACCATGTAACCTGGGAAACACCTCACCCTAAACGTTGTGTGGTGTGTGCAATGTAAGACACACACGTCAGTATCATGACATTGCTAGGTAGGGGTCTAGTCCCAGTGTTGGCAAGTAACAGTGTGCATGTATGTGGATGGGTCTACATCAGGTTGCAGGGTATACATGCTTCAGCGGGCCACCTGTCCATGTGGCACAGGCAATAACTGGTATAGTAACCTGTGAAATGTATTTGACCGTACCCCAGATATGTCACTGCCATGGTGACAGCACAGTAACATACCCCGTTGTGCAATATGACTGCAGACCATCCCCGTGCTGACACATGTACACCTGCAACACACATGGTTAACATTTTAGAGACCACAACCAACCAGTGTTACTAACAGCTATAAGGCAGCATTGCTAGATGGCTACATTACCTGCCAAATATGTCTCACACTCTACTCCCTACAACATGTTACACTGCAGGACTGTGGTACACTGTTGTACAGTCACCGTGTGCATCAGAACCATATCAGCCTGTCCCTGCATTAATGGTATGGATGACAGGGATGGGGCACAGGTATCACTATATGCACAGGATGTGGTGTTGCTTTGCCAGAGGCCAAGGGTGGGCCATACATTTGGCACCATGCATGTGGGTGAGGGGTGTACTCTGGGAGCTGGCTGAGGTGATGTGGTGTGTGTAGCTATGGGGTTGCCCTAGGTGTGTTTGCATAGTGTGGGGGTATGCATGCACACAGTTCTACCATGTGGCTGCCCTACATAGGTGTTTATAGACAGCTGCAGACCATACCTGGCAGGGTGTGCAGTTCAATGTCTTCGGCCACAGACACGTGGAGTGTGCCTGCCAGATGTTCTGCGGGCACGTCCAGGTACAGGCATTGATTTGCTACTCTCACCTTCTGATGACATTTGTCCGCTGGTACCAGGTCCCTGCTGGGACTGGCCAGGACCATGTGCTCATGGCCTGCTGTGGTGTGGTGTGGACAGTACACCCCCCACACTGCTGGGGCTGCTATTGCCTCTATGAGAGCCCCTTGGTGTCCTAGCACATCCACGTTGACTGCCAGCTGTTGGTGTTGCTGGCCCATGTCCACACAGGTGTCGCCCCATCCCCACCACACGTTGAACAAGGACACACCACGGCTGATGAGGGCCATCATCTCATCATGCCATCTATCAGCTTGCTCAGGAAAAGCATGAATGGCATCCAACAGTTCACAGAGGTTGTCGCTTACAGATGCGAGAGCAGCCCTCTGCAGCCTAAGGCCCTGTCTGGTGTAATGCTCAATATGTGCCTGCACCACCATTACAGCCTGAAACATGCTTCTGTGCTTCTGCTGGTAGCAGCTATGTTGCCTCTGCCAGGGGCATGATGTCCAGTGGCTCTACCATATGCACCCTGGGACATCTAACTATGTGGCAGCCTGCTGGACATCTGGCTATGCCTGCTGTGACCAAACACAGTAGGTATGGATACCACACTTTCCTGTGCACTGCCACTGAACACCAGCTGTCCCTCTGCTATGGCCACTGGTGATGAGGTGTGTATAAGCACTGAAACTGTGTGAGAGGGTGGGGTGTCTGAAAGGGGAATGTCAAATGTTGGTGCAGTGTCAGCCCTGACAACCCCACCTGTGCCTCAACATTATTATCATCATCATCATCATCTGTGTCTATATGGACACCTACATCAGATTGTATGCAGGAGGGACCCTGACCCACCTCACCACCTGTGGGGGAAAGCAATAAATGCTCTTTAAAACCTGCACAGCATTGCCTAACAGTATAAACACACACACACACACACACACACACACACACACACACACACACACACACACACACACACGCACACACGCACACACACACACACCCACACACACACACACACACACACACACACACACACACACACACACACACACACACACACAAACACACACCTCCATAAATACCTATCTGTCCATGGCTTTACAGACAGTCCTACGTATATGTCCATCTTTTACACCACCCTGCATCACACTTGTTAATATACACACATTGATACCACTCATTAACATCACAGTCCTCTAAATGCCCACACATTTGGCCCCAACACAAGACCTGTTGCTACTACTGCCTGACCTGTGTAGTAGATTTACATGGCCTCATTGCTGTCATTCGGTAAACACCCTCTATATGCCCAAAATTATGTGCATGGCCCCTATATGTGTGGGCTACTATGTTGTATCCATAATAGCTCCCACTGGTGTGGCATGTGTATGTAATGCTCAGTAAATGCCAGATATGCTACTCCATCAGCCCATCATGTGACACCTGTAATATTTGGATACACTCCCTGGTGTCGACTATTACTTACCCAATGCATCTGTAGAGCTGCATATGTGGGTTGAAGGTGACCTCTCTGCTGACTGTGATATTAAGTGTGTACTTGGAGTCTACCTTCCTTCTGGATGCCTGTTCCATGCTACAGACCATATTATACTATTTGCTGTCTTGTGATTACACACATGACAGGTATTCCTGGTGTGTAATGGGGCAGTCCATGTCCATGTATTGCACGGTCCCAAAGGGGGGGTACAGCCATATGAACACCCCACAATCACACATGTGCATACATGGCCAAACACACAAACACACACATGCACACACAGATCATACATACATCTACCTCGCAACACTTTACCAGAGTGACCCTGCAGGCAAACTAACCACAAGATGCGCGCGCGCGCACACACACACACACACACACACACACACACACACACACACACACACACACACACACACACACACACACACACATACAGGTGAGGTTGCACAATGATAGTACACAGTCCTCTTATTACCCATCTGCCAACATGCAGAACATATGTTACAGAACAGCATGCAGTTCAGCTATAGTCAATCCATGCTAGTAACAGTATACATGTGTGTGATGCATGTGCTGTGACTAGGTGATGCCCCTTCCCCTGGATACCACTGCACCCATGTACACAGTATTGCTGTGCACCTGTTCTGCACCCTGCCATGTACTGTGCACCACAATTCACAGGTGTACAACCCATTGTGGAATGTATAGTACTGTGTCAGTTATGTCAGCTTTACTTCCCAAAGCCCCTATGTTTTTCAGCAACACATACCTGGGATGATATGTGGACTGTTGTTATTGGTGAATGCCTGATGCCTGATTTACAGCTGTCAACATCAACAGACCATGTATGACCACTGCAGAAATGCTTACACTGACAAGCATCCTGTAGCTATGGGAGGTGTACACACCTTTATTGATTTTACACACACATCTGTATCTGCCATGGGACTACAGCACTGCATATCTTAGCAGTACACAAGCCTGGTATGTGACATATGTCCTGTACTTTCACATGCAGTGTCTACAGATTGTGTTAGGTATGTTGCTGCTGAACACAATGCATACACACCATGTGGGCATATGTGTGCACACCCTTATCATGATGGTTTATCACATCTCTTGGTGTGTGTACTCCAGCAGTCATTGCTAATGGCCGTGGTATACTAGCGTGGGCCGTCTGCAATTGCCAGTGTATGTTCAGTCTACTCTACACATGTCCCCCTATTCTGCATGATTTCAGGGTCTACTCATGTGCACATCCCATGGTGTTCACACAATGCCATCACTATTCCAGTGAGGGTAGGGTTACGGCTGCCACATGTCCTGAACCTGACTATATGCAGATAGAGGCATTCTTACTATCATTAGGATCCCTACTTACTGTTGATTGTTTGGTATCCTGTGGCCCAGTCTGTCTTTACTATTGTACAATTTCAAGGGCTTGGCCTGGATATCAACAGTTGTGAACTTTTCCAGACTACTGTATTAGTATAACTGTTTCACAGTTGCATTACTCTGTTTATATGGGTGTCAGTGTCTGAACAGCTATATGACATGGCATATAGAACTGTAATAGTACACAAATAAAGGTTTTCCATTTCTGCAAACCTGTGTGTGGTGTTTTTTTTTCCCTGTGACCTCTCTGTGGATATATGTTGCAGACAACAAATGTCATTTGTATGGGTGGCCCATACAGTGTCCAGTTGTTAAGGTGGTAACTGTAGTTATAGTGGCTGCTCCATACTGTGTGCACCTTTTACATATGTATCTTACTGTACATATCTCTGCATGTGTATGTGTAGTCAAATGAATATATATATATATATATATATATATATATATATATATATATATATATAAATAGATATATCTGTATTTGCATATATGTGTCTGTGTATATGTATCCTGGGGATGTTGATAGCTTCTACATTTTGCATTTCCTATGGGAGCCAGGCTGTACTGCATGATATGTTACCAATACCAGCCTGACATCATACAGGTGGGATGTAGTACTGTTAATATCTTGTGACCATGTTGTGTCAGGTCCTGGTTATAGGATCTGCAACACTTGGTAGTGTATTACTGGGTGGACATGTTTGGCTGTGGGGGGTATGCCTATTCGTACAAGAAGTATATTGTTTGGTGTCTCTCAACCCCATTACCTGTGCATGTGGACATATTTGTTTTTGTTAATCTGCCATTGCTATCTACAGATGTATGGCCATATATACCTATATATATATATATATATATATATATATATATATATATATATATATACTTACATATATATAACTATGTCCGTATATACCTTCATAGATATATATTTGTGTATATGTAGACATATATACCTACATAGATATATATCTGTGTATATGTAGACATATAGGTGTAGACATATATATATATGTGTTGATGTAGGCATTTGCATGTATATATGTTCATATATATTTATATATATCTACATATATAGATATGTTGTATCTGTTTAGATATTAATATATTTACACACACATACATGTAAATGCTGGTATACATTGTCTGTACTGTTGCATGATTGGGCTGGATGATATGTTTCTGAAAACATCAGATTTATGTATAACTGTCATGGCATAGTGGTAAATTGCTTTGTCTATGGTTTGCAGAGTCCTGGGTTCAAGCCTTGCAGAGGCTGTTTATTTTGTTGCTGGGCAGAACACGGGCCATTGAATACAGAGTGATTAAGGCACATTAAAGTAGTTGTAAGTGGGTTTGCACGTGTTTACATGGAGGTAAGCACTGCTTACTTCTGGTTACAGTTTCTTATACTTAGCTTCTAAATTGCTTAACCAGTGTAGGCATTGCTTACCCCTGCGCAAACAGGCTTAGACCCACTTACTGCTGCTTAAAAGTGCTTACTCCCACTTACCACATGCTAATTTCTTTGAAAGAAAAGAAAAAAGGGTTGATAGGAAAGTGGTGAAAAAGGGGCACAAAGAGGTAACAACAGCTGGGAAAATAGCTAGGGATGTGCAGGAAATGTGTAGGGAAGGTCCATAGCTGCCCATTTCTTCTACAGCAACAGATGTGCATATACACTGAATTTGGAGGTAGATGTGGACACTCAAACCCCTGGGAGAGGCATGAGGACAACAGTAATATGTTGTGATGCCTATTAGACCAGATTACATGTGTCCAGTGGACACGTGTGCAAAATGGGCAGCTATGTATGGGGGGTGAATTTTTTGTGGGAACAGATTGCCCTTTTTTTATTCTTTTTCCTGGTGAGAGTGGTATGTTGGGGAGGGGTTGTAGGTATATTTGGGGAGGTAGGTTGGGTAGATTAACAGACAAAACACACAAGAAGCATACAGAGGTGGTATATGACACATGTGGGGGGGTAAACACCTTGATGAGGAGGGGTGTTGGGATATCGGAAACCCACAAGCCCCCTAGTGGTAACAGTGGGTCTGAGGTCCCCACCCATGGGCAGTCACCACTGCACCTTCACAACCCCGAAGGTGGCTGTGCTGGGGGATGAGCCACAGAGCCAGGCTGACTCTCTAAACATGACACGTGACCCTCAAGCTGGTGTAGAAGATCACTGAACTGCTCACTGATTGCTCTACACACCACAACCCCAACCTGGCGATGGGTGTCAGTTGCCTGTCTGCCCCCACTTTACAGGGGGGTGAGCCCCATCCCCTGAGGTGGTTCTACCCGACGGTGGTGCAGTACCAATGGACAGGGAGGTATGGAGTTGGGCCCCAGACATGATGGTGCCCGGTGCCTCGGTCAGCTGAGGTGGGACAGGTGGGTCAGCTGGGACCGGCCTTCCCAAGCATGCTATAGTGTTTAGATTTCAACACCATATATGGGATAGTAATAGTCAACACATTCCAGGGTTAGGTATAACAGCATGCATAGATATTCGCCTTTAACCCAGAGATCAGATACGGAACAGTTGTATAGCAAACAAAACACATGCATATATGGGACCACAGTGGTGATACAAACAGCATGCAGGTATGTTGATGGCACCATGTCAACAATGTTGGAATAATTCAATATGGCACATGCATGGGAACCATTAAAATATTTATCAAACAATTGAACATTATCAGAGTCAGTACATACCAGTTGGGGTGGGTATGTTGATTATTGTTGGAGATAAGGTGTGGGGAGAGAAAGATGTCAATGAACAACTAGTATATTCCTGTACTCCACATTACTTTCCTAGTCAGTGCTGTTATCTGAACCTTACAAGTCTTACTACACTACCCTATAGACTTATACTGGACAGTGATATGACTGTCAACATCATTACACATGAACCGGTTTTACCTGCAGTATACAACTCTTACCTGGTATACCTGTGGAGGGAATGTTTGTTAACACTGACTTACTGTTTGTACACATATGCCCGGATTCCGGGTTGATGTTTTGCACTATGCTATCCAACTCTTTCTGCACAGACTCTGGCCATGTGTTGACCAAATGCTGGTGTGCCTGGACATATCTAGAATATTGCCCTCTTCCACCTTTAGTGACCTGACACACACATATACATGCTTTCCTAACACAGTTATATTATGTAGCACTTACATATGTAGCAGTGTGGGTGACAGTGACCAGTGATACTTTATTATTCGGAGAAGCTGCAACACTCATAATCCCCTACAATACCAGGGTGAACGGTACCAGTACAGGTTATATTGGTCTGTTTTTCTCAGCACAGTGTTTGTATCCAATGTACCTGTGGGAGCAATGATTTTAGCACTACTTGATTGTTGCCACACAAGGTTCCAGATTACACAGTATTATGCACATGCATCTCACTCTTTTACTGTATACACTCCGGTCACAGCTTGACAACATGGGAGTGTAGATAGAACATACTTGAAATATTACTCTCCTAACAGTTTTGGGGGTTGCTACAGTGACAGGTGTGTTCTTATGATGGTTGACAATCACTTGTATTCCCTGTTTGCTAGCTACACATCTGGGATCATCCCACAGACTTACCAGGGGGACAGGGGGACAGGCAGCAGATATGGGCACATATACTGGACATTCTGGCCTCATGTGTACAGTTGTGGGGTATGAATCTGTATGCAGTCTAATTCCACTCCCACGATTCAGATCATGGCTGTGTTTGCTACAACTTAAACACTGTACATCACAGTTGTGTCTGCTAAATTGATATTGCTGTATATCTCCAATCTGCTTTCTGCCTTATTAATCCCCTATGCTTATGCATTCTGACTTTGCATAACAACACTCATACAGATTTCCTAGACAATTATATGTTGTAGGGCAGTGTGGGTGGCAGTGATGTGTAAAACCTCATTA
Organism: Protopterus annectens; assembly: GCF_019279795.1. Lineage (NCBI taxonomy): Eukaryota > Metazoa > Chordata > Ceratodontiformes > Protopteridae > Protopterus > Protopterus annectens. Next base: position 1,097,095,981 of record NC_056727.1, on the reverse strand, counting down.
TTCAGAGCAACTGCATATCATTCTTGTATTTCTGGGTACAGTGTCGGTATTTGACAGACCTGTGGAAGGACTGTTTATTAGCACTACCTGAATGTTCCCACACACAGTACCAGGTTCCACATTTCTATTATGCACATACATCTCACTCTGTTACTGTACACACTCTGACCACAGCTTAACAAGTTGGGGTGTAAATGGCACATATGTGGCTTTTTAGTCACATAAGGTATTGGGGAGTTGCTCGTGCCAGGTTTGTTGTCATAGATGTGTGTCAATCAGTTGCATTTCCTGTTTGCTGCCTATATGTCTGGGATCATCCCACTGATTTCCCAGGGGACAGGTTGATAGGCAATAGATATGGACCACTTTAATAGACATTCTGGACATATCTGTACAGTTGTGGGGTATGATTCTGTATGCAGACGACTACTACTAGCAGGATTCAAACCGTGGCTGTGTGTGCTAAAAATGCAGCAGTTCACATCTCAGTTGCATGTGCTATTCAGTTTTTGTTGTTTGCATTTTTCCTGTTTACTATCTATGTGTCTCTCAGTTGTACTAAATGGCCTCTGGGGATTACACCTGTCATATACAGGCAATCCTCCACATTCAATTTATGATGCGTGGTGTGGGTAACAGTGCTTAATACTGCAGTACTATTACATGATTGCAAATCTACATTACAATGTGATACCATAATATACACATGCAGTCCAGCAGTTAGACTTGTTTTGTCAGGATATTACACTTTTATTGCCATACAAATAATATGAGACTCTTCCTGCCATATTCTCTAGTGTATGCAGTACTTGCCTTGAACAATAAGGGTTTTATACTAGCAATTAATTTACTACTACTTTTATTTTTATTTCCTATAACAGTAAAAGCATGAGTATTACTGACCTGCCTCACGTGGCAACCACACCAGGTGACAGATGTGGACCTCCTGGTTCACAGCCCATTCCATTGCAGCTGTGAGGGACATAAGAGGAATATTTAGCCATACCTATCCATGATATACCTGAGCTGGCACTTATTACACACATACTGGATTGATACTTACACACATCTGGAACATCCCCTGATGCTCTTGCCTCTTGTAGCCACTCCTCCAAGAAGTCCCCCTTCCACCGCTTCAGGTCAGCATAGTGGTGCCTGACCTACTCACCAGTTCTGGGTATACCAGTGGCACTGGTGAAGTTGTGGGCGAGATGGTCCAATGCCTCTGCCTTATATTGGGAGCTCTGGTACTGGCCCTGCAGCAGTCTCTGTGCATGGTCTTTAATTAGGAGTCCTGCCATGACCTTGGACTCCTGGATGCACCAGTGCTGCACCCCCGGAAGTGCACTCCTTCTCCCCATACTGCCATAGAGCCTGCAAGGGGATGCTACAACCAGTTATGAGATGTATTCCTGCCACTTGGGTTTAAGTTTGGCTAATTTCCTGCACTTTTCCGTGATTGGCCAGTTTTGAAAAGGCTAAGCTATGGGCAAACCTGCTTACCTAAGGTTAGAATTGCTTAAAGGGGTATACCACTGAGCACAAAGAGTTAGCTGGTCTACACATTGCTCACACTTCCTATGCTGGCCTGTGCAGTGCTTAGCATTGCTTACATTAGACCTTCATTGTAATGCCTTTTTGGCATTGTGTTATTATTCTTTACACCTTATATGTATGCTGGTATCCCTGATTGATGTGTACGTACACTCTGTGAGGTCCTTGTGTTTTATTGGGGACTTCAACACTCTGTTACAATTACACCTCACTTCTGGGATTACTGCTGTAATCCAGTTCACATATTTATGTTATGTAGTGGGATATGGCACATATGACTGTATACTGATGCCTTTCACAGGTTCAGTTTGGTTATACTAAGGTGGGGACATGTTTACTACTACCTCATTTCTTCAGCTCTCTTGTGATGGCTTGGTGGATAACTACTGGGACTATGGTGTATTAGGTCCTGGGTTTGAGACCTGCATGGCTATTTATTTTGTTGATGGGCAGAACAAGGGCCGTTGGATACAGAATGATTAAGGCACTTTTGAGCAGTTGTAAGCAGGTTTGCACGACAGTTTGCACTGCTAGCCTGCCATTACATCTGCTTACAGAGAGTTAGCTTTAGAATTGCTTACCCAGTGTGTGCATTGCTTACCTCCACACAAACGGGCTTACGCCCACTAACTAGTGCTTAATTATGCTTACTACTGCTTTTTTTTGCTTAGACCTGCTTACTAGTACCTTATTCATTATGACACTGACACCTCACATGTGCATTTACTACAGTACTCCAGTTCATACATATATGTTATTTAGTGGGTTTTGCAACAAAAATATTGGTCATAATGTGCTTTGCCATGTAAAATAGAATGTGCTGCTGTGGGACTCGAACTGAGAATGACTGCTCGTTAGGTGTATGCTCTGCCCACTACACTATTGCTGTGTTGCTTCATTTGCATATATCTTCTTTGTTATCCTCTTCAGCCTTTTCAGCTACTTTAACCCTAGCTAAGAGATGGGCACACCTGCGCACCAACGGTTAGCTTCCATCGGATTTTTAAAAAAAAATTTAGGGTTTCTTCATTTTATTACTACATTCTGTTGTTATACACAAGGGGGACTGTTGGTGGGGATATGCGGACATCTGTGAGCGGTCTCGCTCATTGCATTCCCCTTTCTACTGTTCTACATTGCAGGGGCATGTTTATTCTGAGAGCTCTGCTCTCAGACACGCCCCCTGCACTCTTACACACTCCATGTAAGCCTAGGAGCTTGGGCAGCACGCCTTATTAATATGCATGGCACGCTGCCATCCTGCTCCTAAATGGTCTCTTCCATGCAGGACTAAGCTAGTCCTGCACAGATGTTTAGTAAATCCGGGGGATAGTGTCTCTTGTTGCATTGAAAACTAAAGGATACCATTGTTTATGGCCTAGCCATAAAGTAATGTAATTTCAGTTATTTATCTGAAGTTTTCTAGACTGAAGTTAACCTCCTGTATTCCATTTTCCACTGTTAAAATATATATATTTAAACAGATACAATAGTGCATGTACATTTCTGTTCCAGTAGGGCACACTGTGGTTACATTTCAAACAGCACTTTGCAAATACTTTTCAGCACACACATCTGTACAAGCAGTTTGATATACAGATGACATGCCCTTCTAATACATTTGTAACACAAGCATCTTATATAAATCATTTTGGTATTCACAAGTGACAAATACTTATTTACAAAATTCCAGCTAGCTGTGCTTGCCATACATCCTTTCATCACACTTCTTCCCCCCTTCAAAGATTCAAGCTAGTTTCTCAAGTGATCCTTGAGAAACATTGCTTGAGAGGAATGAGACTATCTGGGAATACATTACCACATTACCTGTCTTGCAATCCCAGATGTTTTTGTATTGCTGACCCCATTACATGTGTTGCACTACCATATCATATGCCTGCAACCCTAGGCTCTACCATAGTAATTTGGAATTTTGCTGTCTGGAGCCCTGTAACCAAAGATCCTCCTCAGACTCCTCTTGCCTCCTACTACAAATACTTGACACCAGAGCCTCCCTATCATGGTAAGATTTCAACATGTTAACATGGTACAGTTTGTGCCCCTTCTTCCTGCCTACCAGTTCTACCATGTAGTTAACGTCACTGACCTTCCTTACCACCTTGAAGGGTCCTTCCCAATCTGCCTGCAGCTTGTTGTGTCTGACAAGAGTGAGAATCATAACCTGCTTCCCTAAAGCATACTCTCTGGCTCGAGTATTCCTGTCATACCAGACCTTCCTCTGCTGTTGGGCTTCTGCCAGGTTCTCCTGGCCCAAGACCATGAGTTCCCTGGGCCTTGTCCTGAGGTTTAGGACATATGCCACAACCGACTCCTTGTGGTATTCACACCCACTTTCCCACTCATCAGAAATCAAATGTTGAGGTCTACCCACCCTGTGCCCATACAGTAACTCAAAAGGGTGAAAAACCTGTGGATTCCTGGGGCACTTCTCTGTAAGCAAACACCAGATGGGACAAATATTTGTCCCGCTCTATCTTGAACTGGTCTGCAAATGCCTGTAGCATGGTCTTTAGTGTAGAGTTTAACCTCTTCACAAGACCATTAGTCTGGGGATGGTAGGGGTGGTCTTTAGGTGCTTCACCCCACCATGCTTCCAAATATAAGCCAGCAGGTCTGACGTGAAATTGGCACCTCTGTCAGTCAATATTTCTTTTGAAAAACCTACCTGTGCTGAAATCTCTAACAAAGCATTTGCTACCTTTTCTACCTCAATGAGGACAGAGCCATCACTTCAGGGTATCTGGTAACATAATCTACTACCACTAGAATATACTTCTTCCCTGTGGAACTTGGGGTACTCAGAGGCTCCACAATATCCATAGCTTCCCTCTGCAATGGCTCCTTAGTCAAAGGCAAAAGCATCAAAGGAACTTTCCCCTTATTTCCTGCCTTTCCTAGTTTTTGGCACTGCTTACAGTTTCTGCATTACCCAGTTATACCTCTGGAAATCCCAGGTCAATAAAAGTTCTGAATAATACATCTCTTTGCATGCTTTATGCCCATATGGCCTGCAAAGGGAATATCATGGGCTATTGCTACAAGTGCCAGATGGTAGATTCTGGGCACTACCAACTGCTGTATTACCTCACCTTCTAGCCCTCCCTTAGAGGTACACTCTCTATACAGTAACCCTTTGTCCCAGTGTACAGATTCATTTTTTCCTTGACAATCAGACACCTCACTGACTACCTCCCTCAAGACTTGTAATGTTGGGTCTGAGAGCTGAGCCTGTCTCAACTCTCCCTTTGTAACCCTCCCCAGCTCCCTTTCCACAGGAAGTCTGGCAGCCCTCTGATAGTGGTGCCTCACTGTCAGCCTGGGTACTACTACTCACCTCTACCCTTGCAGTCAGTCTGTCCAAGGGAACATCAGTACCCACAAGCAGCAGTGGCTCACCTTCAGTCTCACTGCTACAGGGTAGCTTCCTCTTTGAAGTAACCACCTCACCAGTCCTGGCTTCAAGTGCGTGTCCTGTCTGGGTCCCCCCAGGCTACCAGACCCACATGCTTGTCTCCAAGCCTGACTGTGTGTAACTGCATGAACACACAGTACTGCATTATCAAAATCATTCCCTATCAGGACATCTGCAGGAATATCCTCAAACACACCTACTTGCTTGCTTCTTTTTCCACCCTCCCAGTCCAGCTGAGCCCTAGCCAAAGGTATTTGGAATGGGGTCCCTCCTAAAGCTCTGACTTGAGTAGACTGCCCAAGCAAGTAGTGCTCCTCTTTAACCAATGCAGGATTCACAATGGTTAGGTCAGAGGCTGTGCCTTTTAGCAATGGCCTGTTCCCCATCTACTAAGATAGGATATAACCTCTTGTGGTAGTTTGGTACCCTTGTTGCCTCCAGACAACTTATCACTGCCATTCTGTTATTCCCAGTTACTGGCTTCCCCACCTTTTGTTCCCCACCTTGGTTCCATTGACATATCTATGCTACATGGCCCCACTGGTTACATTTAAAACATTTAACCCTTGATCCTGGCCATGTACCAGAACTAATAGCTTCCCCTGTTTACTGGCATACTCAGTTGGGATGATTTATGCTGCCCACTATGGGTTCTCTTAAACCCATGTGCAGCACTTGATGCCCTGCTTGCTAGGTATAGATCTCCATTTTTTCCCTAACTCATTGGCAGTGTTGCATTCTCTATCTGCCAGCCAGATTCGCATGTCCTTAGGCAAAGTGCCAAAGGCTTGTTCCATCACCAAAAGGTCTACCAGCCCATTGAAAGTGGTGACTTGACACCCACTCACCCACCTATGAAAATAAATGCATAGTTCAGCAACATAATCACGCACATTTTCATCTGCCTTGAGTATATGGTCATGAACCTTTTTACTATAAGCTTCAGGAGTTAACTTAAAACACTCTAATAAATAATTTTTAACTGTATTATAATTTAAGCAATCAGTATCAGACAATTTAGAAACAGCAGTTACATCCTGACCATGGAGTAAAGGGGTCAGGAACTGTACTCAGAGTCCTTGGTCAACATTATACTGTTTACGTACCCTTTCAAACATATGAATAAAACTATCAAAAGTATCACCCTCTGTAAATTGTGGCAGGAATTTACTGACCTTTATTGCTTCTGGAGTTGAGTTATTCCCTTCCCCATTACCTCCATGATCCTGGCGAAGAGTCAGTATCTCCTTTTCATGTTGCCTCTGCCTATCATTTTCTTCGGCTTCCAGATGTCTCATTCTCTCTGCTGATTCTAATGCCATCTGTTTCTCATTTTCTTCAGCCTCCAAACACCACAGTCTCTTTACTGATTCTAGTTCCAGTCATTTGGCTTCCAGTTAAAGTCTCTTTATCTCCAGATGGATTATTAAGTCCTCTGAGCCATGTTGAACTGTCCATTTTCTGAGGGTTGTACATCACCAAGGTCAGTCTTGTTTTCCTGATTGCTGGTCTGTGATGCAGCTGTGGATAAGGCTGCAATCATTCCCAGTTTAGTTGGGTTGGCATGCACCAATCCTTTGGCTTGGCACATCTCAGCCAATTGCCTACTTCTCAGCTTGCCATACTCCTCTGCTGACATCCTTGCCTGCTCTCCCTGACTAACTAAGCTAACAAAAAATAAATAAAACTATTGTGATATAAAACTCTGAATGTCTACCATGTGGTTGCTTGAGAGTACAAATATCTTCTTTATTGACCACTGTTTACAGGCTACAAAGGATCACATCCACACCACTGAATCCCAATAAGTGATGTGGTGACTCCACCACTGCCAGCCAAATGAGATGACCAACCACTGCCAAACAGTAATCAGGGAGCCTCAGTCCTCACCACTGACAACAGTGGAGGACCTTGAATGAGAGGATAATAAATACACACACAGTATTTACAGATGCAGCACCACAGTCAGCCCAGGGCTGGTTTCTTATTCTTCTTCTAAATCCCAGATAAGAGTCCCCAACTGGCACAGTTATACAGTTGAGATTTCAGCTGAGTGACCAAGCTAAGACCTCCAGCACCCTCTGTATCCAATCAGTGCTTCATGCCCCTGCCCAAGTAGCTGACACACACACACCATTTGAGCTTTGATTTACACACAAACATACACATGGGAAAGGCTGGCACAGGTTTACTAGCTATGCCCCCTACTGCTCAGACTATAAAATAGTTTCTGCTGCCACCAGTCACTCCTTATCAGCTACTTTAAGGCCCTTAATAAAGGGTGTCCAATCTTACTGTGTAATATTAATACTAATACAAATGGTAGTTTGACCAAGAGCAAGGCTATTAGGAGTGGCCCACAAAGTGTCACCAAATAAATATGCACATACTCTCAAAACTTAAATATCTCTGCAGAGATCAGCAACAATGCAATGTTTAAATATATTTAATAATAAATAATAAAATAACAATACAATACTAAATATATATTCACAGTGACATTAGAGTTCAAAACCACAGGAAATGTTTAAAACAACATTGGAGGAGAGTCTCTAATAAAAAGCTTAATTATATTCCTGACTGAATATAAGAGAATTGTACTACAATCTAAGAACTTACTAATAGAGCAAGGCAGATGTGGTGAATGGATCTTTTAGTTGTTTTCAGGTCCAATTCAGAATGCAGGATGCTCTGTCTCACTAAGAAACTTCTCAAAATAACATCTAAATTATTACTACTGGGATCACTTGCAGAATGACATCACTTCTTGTCATCTGGCTCCTAGGCCCCGGGCAAAACAACCATTGATGGCAGCTGGAACCATTTAGCATCAACCTGTAAAAATACATAGACAAGGGTTTTGCTCAGATCTTTGGCAGATGCTGGAAGTCATAAAACAATTGCATTCCTTCATGCTTTCAAGACTTGTAATTAGTTCACTCTAAAGACAATACAGAAAGCTTTCTAACACAGACATTGTGTCTCTTGCTGCATTGAAAACTGAAAGATACCATATTTTATGGCCTAGCCATAAAGTCATTTAATTTCAGTTATTTTTATGACGTTTGCTGGGCTGAAGTTAACCTCTTGTATTCCAGTTTCCACTGTTAAAATATATACATTTAAACAGTTACAATAGTGCATGTACATTTCTGTTTTCTTCTGGTAGGGCACACTGTAGTTACATTTCAAGCAGCACTTTGCAAATACCTTTTCAACACACACATCTGTACAAGCAGTTTGGTATATACATGACATAAGGTTCTAATACATTTATAACACAAGCAGCTTATATAAATTATTTTGATACTCACCCATGGCATATAGTTATTTATAAAATTCCAGCTAGCTGTACTGGCCATACCTCCTTTCTTCACACCACCCATATTATTTATTTATGGATGCATATTCTTCTCATTCATGTTAAATATTTTGAGCATGGTTGCGAATAACTTGAATATTCATTAAATTCCTAGGAACATATTTATAATCCATAGCAGTGTGTTAACACTAGCTATTCAACAACAGAGTCAGTAAAGCTTGGTACAGACTGTTATATGTCTCACCAATGTTTTTATTAATATTGTTTACTTTATAAAAGTGCTATCAAGTTCAGTTTTATAATTGAATATTACATTCAGTTCAAGGTCAACATCATCCTCAAGTTTTGATGGAGTGGGATGGACAAATAGCTGTAATGCAGAACAGGGAAGATGTATGTATTTTTCTAGTGATGTTCACTTTGCCAAGAAATATCATGGTCCTCACACATTCTTTACTGTGTCCTTTATGTACAGCAGCTTGTATGGTTCTGTTCACAGAAGCTGTATGCTGCATAACACTGTCCAAATGTCTGAGGAATGAACACTGTTAATGTTTCTGAACATAGTGCTGATATGAATGAAGGTTTTCAAACTCTTTAGGCACATGTTCAGGAAATGTTCATACTTTGAAATCCTAATCCAGCATCCATATTAGTAGACCATTCCCCCATACAGGTGATGTAAAAAATAAGTTTTTTCACTGCATTCAAAACATGCATTTTCAGTCAACATGGATTAGCTAGGCAGCTTGCCTCTCAACTGTACAGATTTTTGCAGAATGCCCAGATTTTTGCCACATATTTTTGGTTAATTCCTCATAAGATTGTGCTTTTCTAGCAAATCATTGGCAATCCACTCAGGGTTTAAGTCAGAAAATAATGACAGACACTTGAATTTCAGACTTCATACCCTTCAGAAAATCTGTGCTAATGCAAAACCTGTTAGTCTATCAACTAATATTTAAAATAGTGTCCCTATTTTTGGCCCATTGTCTCCCCATTATTTATGGCTTTGTCCAGATTTCTTGCTCAAAGAGGTTGAGAGGTATGGTAGGTATGTAGCTCTCAAGATTAGAGTTTGAATGTACGTTGTAGTTGCAGGTTTGATGCTTTCCAATCTGTGCTCAAAGATTTTAAAACCTGTATGTAACAGTAAAAATGTGTACTGTGATTGTCTAAAGTTCTTCAGGAATAAATTGACTAAAACCTGTTCTGAGCAATCAATACCACTATTTGAGGAATACATCATTCAAATTTTTTGTTTGCAGGTGAGGAAGATCAGACCAGGAACTGAGCCATGTGCATCGAGCAGATGTGCAAGCTTGAGGAGCAGCTGAGGGAAAGAGGTATGTTGATTACTTTTTCTGTTTTATGAAATTAAATGAACTGTATCTATTCCTGTTTACAGGCCTGCATTTTTCACAATAACATATATATTGCTTAGAATGCAGGAATACCCAGGATGCATGAGTGAGGTAAATTAAATCATCAAACTGTAGTTGTGCTTACAACTGTGATTGAAATCTAAAAATGTTGAAGTATCATGTAGCATTGAGCCATTGTTTCAGCACACAGGTTGTACTCTACAACCTAATTAACAGTTGGGTTGGTATATCTCTCACACATATGTTGAGGTGAACATTTTAAATGCAAGTCTTAGTGCTGTGGCTGCTGCTTATATGGTTTGCTCTACTTGTATGTGTGGCTGTGTTTTTTCAGTGACTGGTTTTCTTTGGGTGTCTGTTGTGTTGGTGTTTGCATTGTTATTTGCAGACTGCATGGCATGTTTTGTAGTTCAACTCTGGTACTGCATGTCTCTACAACAGTTTGCTATTGTTTGTTCGAACTGTAAAACATTTGCCATTTGAAACAACGAAAAGTAAACCCAAACACAAACATTCCGACTGGCCACAATGACGACCCAAATGATTGACACATTTGAGTCCACATTGTGGCCAAAACCATCACATGACAGCCATATAGGAGCTGATGTAAATCAGACTCCTATATGACATATCACATTTTTGCAGGGGGGCAAGACCCCCTTCACCCTCCTTTGGGGGGCTGTGCCCCCCACACTTCCCTACTAATATATTCTAACTCTGAGATTGCACTACAGTGGGGATATGGATGAATTTCCTATCCCCACTGTACCGCGATCTCCACGCAGATAGTTGAATACACTTATGCAAATGCACTATTGCATTCGCATAAGTGTGTTCGACTATTACATCCATTTATGTTTTGTGCACGACATTCTGATTTTCGGCAGCAATGCTGCCAACAGACTGTCTTTTGCACAAACCATAGTAAACCCTCTTCAACAGCTTGGGTGTTTCTTTTATAACACAGTTATAGCCCAGGTTTACTGACACTTAAGCATATAGACACTTGTTTGCAAAAGTTCATAATCAGCAAGCATCTTCATGATGGTTACATTTTGCAGGCTAACGATTTGTAATAATTTTTGGTAGATAATGCATACAGTATTGCACATACAATACAGTTAGTACCAGATAAATTAGATTCTCATATGTCACAAGCTGAGGTGAATGGACATATGAAATATTTGTTTCTGTTGTATTTATGTATATTCAGCAAATTATCATTGTGCCTATCTCAGATGTTTGTCGTATGACTTGCCTATTGTCCAAATATTGTCATATCACTTTCTTCTCATTTTAACAATGACATTTAGTGGCTGTCCTTAGAAATCATTAGATGTAGACAGAACAATCTCTCAGTGAGCATTCAAACATTCTTACAAAGCTAATGACCCAGGCTGGTCGATCTAAGGCTATGAAATTAGCTAAAAAAGAACAGTGATGCCCTGTTCATGAATAGGACATTTAGGGCCAGACATTTATGTGGTAACTCTGTCCATAATGAATGTGCATCAGTCCCTGTGTAAATTATTGTCATCATATTCATGTTAGGTTCTGCTATGATATCCACAGAACTGTTCTGCATGATAGTCATTTGCTTTTCTTTTCTGTTGAGTTTTGTAATTAATCTTTAGAGAGCATGAGACCCATGGACATTCTCCTTTCAGATAATGACTAGCAAATGCCAGGTCATTGCCAGAGTCTTTTGAAGATGACGGTGACAATGAAGACAATGGTGATTATGAGGAACCTGGTCCCACCCATGCCTGAGTTATCATGTCTGCACATCAGAGGAGACAATGACTTTGCTGGAATTAAGAAGATTATTGGGAGGAGATCTGGGTGGTCATGATCAATGTGTTCCAAATGCAGATGAGGGACATGATGGGGTACTCCTTTCAGGATATGGCACTTGCTATGCCCAGTTCATTCAAGTAGCTCATGAGGTCATTCAGGATTCTCAGCTCCATCAACCTGGTCCATCTGGTCAATACGTATCATCTGTGTGTTACATTTGTGTTATGCTGCAAACATGCTGATTGCCATTTGATTGATTGGACTGTATATGTACTCTTGTGCATGCATATCATGTATCTGTCGCGTGTATGTGTTATCGTCATGTGATATTTACTTCTGCCACAAGGTGTGCATGATGCACATTAACATATTACACATTCCGCCAATATTCTACTGTCCATGCATTGTGGCAGTTAACCTGTAGCTACTGCCTCAAGTGGCAGCCTGCAAACGTGTGTTTGAATTGGGCAAATGACAGACAATGTATGTTGCCCCTACTCCATCACTAACACTGTGTTATGACTTGGAATTGTGTACTGCCATATCGGGTATGTGCAACAGACAGACATGTCATTCCCATGTGTTTTGGATGACAGTTGTCACAGTGTCCCCCTGACATGATGCGGTGTTGTGTGCTATAGGTTGGCGATACTGATGCCATGTGGGACTTTATACAGTTATATCCTGTCTATGTACAGTCCTCCTTTTCTGACTGCATCAAACAGCAATATACCATTAATCTAGACACAATGTTGCAGATAATACATTCTTTAACAATACAATATACTATGTTTGGCGTATGTAAAATTTCCACATCCATTGCTTATTACATACGTTTACACCTTCCACAAATAGTTGTGCTCATTAACTGAATGTACATGCATGTGCACATAGTTGGAATATGCTGACACACAATTGTACCTTTGACATGTGAGCATTCACTGACCTACTGCTGATGTGCTGTAATGATGCCTACAGGAGTGTGGTCTGCTCAGTAATGAGCAGGGTGGTTGACATACACCTGCAGTTGTTTATTCAACAACTGCATGACAGTATATGTGCATGTGCTTGAAATTCTTAGCTTGCTTGCCTATGCATGTTGATGTTAGATGATTGCACATTAATAAGTCTGTGTTTTATACATGTCTAATTCTTAAACATCAGAAATCAATCTAGCAATTCACCATACATTTTCCATTTGGTTAAATGTATTTCTGTTTGGCTTCTATAGCATCCTGTGTGCTATATGCACACATTTGCGTATATCAACATACCTTGTTCTGCTTTACCCTGATGTAGGGCCAGGTTGCCCACCTCTCTTCCACTTTCATATTTCACTATTATATTTTGCAGATATGTTTGCTTTTGTTGTATATATTGATCATTGCCATGTATTAGTTTGACAGAGTGAACATATGTCAATTATATGGCCATTTTACAGTTCAGGACATCTACACCCCAATTGCTGAATACTGATTGCAATATATCTTTTATCTCATTATACTTATATGTTACCCACTGTACTTTTTTCATATCCATATGCACAACATGCTATATTTATTATGCTGAACTCTTACATTTTTGAAATTATTTTTGCATGTCATTGGTGTGTGTATGTATATTGACCTTGCTTTCATGTACATTCCATTTAAACAAATGACAGACATACATATACATCTACACCTGTGTGTTGCCTTTGACATTGCATATGTGTGTGACATATACGCATTCCATTGCACATTTTTTGGGTTGTGTACACATGCTTTTGTATGTAGCAGTCTTTGTTGCATTTCTGCAGTACGTCTGTTTGGCAATGTGCTTGGTTGTTTGCATTTCACATGCATGCTTGTAGGTTTGGTTCTGTCCTCTGCTGGAGTTATCTAGTTTTGTTAGACCTGCATTTGCTCATCTATAATGATACTTGGCTTACACTAGCACTGCTGAAAGACTAATTGGATATGTGTTTATTTACCCAATGTGCACTGTAATCCAAATGTATCACCCTAGAAAAAACTTCTACCATTGGTCATACAAATCCAGGTATTGCTACCACACAGTTTACAACATTTTGCAATGTGATAGTGCATAGGTAGATTTTTTTTTTTTACATTTTACCATGGCTGGTACACATTCACACCCTGTTTTCCAGGTTTCCATAGCCCCTGTTGTGCAGTGTGGCATCTGTGTAACTTACCTGTCTTTACTGTTTTTTTCCAAGCATTGTCTGTCTTGTGTTGTGATATTTGCTCTCTGAATATACCTGCTGTGGTGGTCATTTCCTCCTCTTTCCCTGTGTTTACCTTTCTTTGTATGCTTAGGAAAAATAAAAAAATGGGGCCTATTCCCACTAAAAAAAAAAAAAAAAAAAATCAATGCCCCTCTGACTTTCCCTCAGATTTTCCTTTTCCAGCATCCCTCTTGTGTGTGCCTCTTCTTCATCTGTACCCCACATCTTATTATCTGTCTCCCACTTTCCTTGGGTGTGTGCATTACTTCTGTTCCCCACACAAGTCCCAAACCCATCTGTAGCAAATGTTAGATGTGGTGAAGTGGCTGTGATTGCTTTCTTTTAATGCTTTTATTAGAAAATGTATGGATTCCATTGGTATCTGTAAGGCCAAGCAACCATATTTTATTAATACATGTGTTACGGAGATATCCTTAGTTGTCTCTGAGTTTATTGGAGTTATTTCTGTCAGTATATATTATAAACAGCCTTGCAGCTTTGAAGCATGTATGTTATGTTAGTAAAAGAATTACAGAAATATCCATAGTTGTCTGTACAATTTCTGGGTATATTTCACAAAATATATGTTATGAATGCCATGGAGCTTACCATGGGATAGATGGCATTAGTGGAGGGGGGGTTGGGGGGGTATCATAACAGAGTCAGTTCTATTCCATAGTTGTCCTTAACCTTACTGGACAAATTATTTTATATAAGTGTCTGTATAGCTATCAGGTTGCTTGAATTATGATCCTCTTACCATAACTTTGTTAATGTACAAAGCGATTGGACAACCATTTATCATTACTTATGTATTACTTGCTGATTTGTTTAGTGCACCATTGATACTGTGATACTCCACTTAGAGCTGAGTCATTGTGAGTTTCTTGTAGTAAATGTACATATTGCAGTATTGTCCACAACTTTGCACTGGTATCAGAAAAATGTTCTGGGTTCAATGAGCTTTATCGAATATGGCCCTCAAGATTCAAGGTGCATGGAAAATCTGTTACTCAGTTGTACAGTGCATGTGAATGTATATTCCATGCATCAGTGTTGGGACTCAGGGAATGAGATAAGGCTTTCAGGTTGTGTGCAAAAGAGGAATAATCTGATTCACAGACCTTCATGTATATTGCCTTTTTTATTTACCTGTTTAGTACACAAAATGGGTATAAAATCAGTGAGTAATAATGTTGTCTCCATTTTGCTTGCATTTGATTTGCAAAGTGTGCAGTATAGTGCACTGGTTTTCTGAACATTTTCCTGTTAGCAGATATCTGGATTTCACTCTGAGGGTATATATTTCCATTCATCCTTATCATGGTCCCAGAAACCAGAGGCATGATACAACAGTAGGCATATTTCATTGATATATTTGCATGTGTTAACATGATGGTATCTAATGTTTACCCACTTTTGTTATTAACATTTTAGTAACTATAGCTGCAAGTTACTGAATATGTACCTCTGTGCTACATGCACATTCTCAGTAGATGTACACATGTACTTAGCAATATGTATTCTTATAGTCTCTACTTCTAGCTAGGAGTCAGCATGAGCACAACTTGAAGCACACAGATGATGGAGAAGTTCAGCAATGTTAAAAATGATGTCTTCTTGCAGATAGTCAGGCATCATGGCCTGTGACTAATGTGTAGACCAGCTATGGAAGCTCAGGTGTGCCAGCCCTTCCTGTACAACAGCAATGTGTATGGTGGTGGCAACCACAAGATGACAATGTGTCAGCACATGATTGATGTCATCAACCATGTCAAGCAAAAGGTACAGAAAACAGTGACCTCCAGTATCCAGAAATCATACTGAAGTGGAGGAGTTTCTTATCTTGCTAAAAGGAGGAGCTGTAACTGGATTTATACCTGTTAGAGGTGTGGATGTCAGTAAGTAACTTTCACGTTCCACTTCTGATTCAGTGGGAGCTATAGGAGGTTAGTATTATGTAACAAAAGAGTATGTGTACAGTTATTATGAAATGGGTGCATCCTAATAAAGTAAGCACAACACATTTTTGTCTAGTAGTGCAACTGTCAGGCAAGGCCAAGCTCAGTAATAAGGAATGATACATTTATACCCTTTTCCTGTATGTCAAATGAGCAGCCTTGCAGCATATGATAATAATCTCAATGTCATACCTCTCAGCCTCCAAGCATTACAAATAATATCACTGTCCTTTAAAAATCATAGTGGAGTACCAGAAAGAGAAGCATATTTTTTATTTCTCACAATACAAGGTCTTTGTATATTAGACCTAATATCATTCGTGGAAGGAAGTCTTTGTGTAGGCTTAATTCATTTAATAAGTTATGTACCCATAAACAGGTCTGACTTTATGTGGAACATTATAACTCAGGAAGAGGAATGCTAAATTTGAAGGCCAAAATCATAGTACCATGCCTAAATCATCACAGATGAGAGGTATGTTTGCCATGTTTTTTTTAACGCTATGCATTCTTACTTAGAAGCTGTGATAGGCAACAGGTAGATATGTATGAAACTAGACATTCAGCTGATGTCTGCTCCTCTGCATAATCTGGCAATCATACTGAAAAATATGGTCATATGTCACAGACAGTCGATACAGTAACATTCATGACTGTCTCAATTCTGGGTAGGAAGCTACCTTCCACAAAAAATGTACTATATATAAAACAAAACATATTGAATTGTGTTATTTGAGTGCATACTACTTCATGTGAGGAGTGACCTTCTGTTGTTGAGATTCTCACAAGTGCTTCCCCCTATGTCTGAAATAATAGTTTCAGAAGCAAGCACTGCTTCTTCCATAGGCATGACCAGTATCGGCCAGCAACACAGGAATAAATGACGCATTTTGAACTCATTCTTGCCCTCTGATGTGCATATAGTTTTGGTGATAAAACATTTGTGTAGGAGTGCCATCCAGGCAGAGTCTGCTGTCACACAGCCTCCCATGGAGTTAGCAACTGTTTTCAATGATCTTCCAGATGTTTTTCCACCTTGTCCCATTATGAATTCCTTGAACAAATTTAAGAAAGCCATCTCAAAAGGATCAGTCTCATGAGGACTACAGTGGTGCACACTTCCTCATTTACTACCTCTGTGGGTAGGATTGCCAGTGCCATTCTCTCTTTCCAAACTGGTAGAGTGGTCCATGGCTGGGATAGCATGCACAGATGGGCTGCACACATGCACAGGATTTGTTAGATTGTGTCTCTATCTATCAGTAGACCTGCCACCCTTAACATCAGCAGCAGTGATTATCTACCTCCAGAAATGGAGTCCCTCAGCAGAAAGCTCTACATAGGCACATCATCCCTGAAATGGGAGGTCACACTATCTGCCTCTTTTTTGATATCAGAATGATATGAAGTGAATACACAAACAATAATGGTCAATGAGGGGTTGTGTTATTGGAAAAATAATGGACACCTCTGAAAGATCCTTTGTTTTTGCAATAACACCACACTGGAGGGCATTATTACACTTAGAAAACGGCTCTGAAGTTTTTATATGAAATAATTGAGAATGCAGCACTTTTTATTGGTTTTCATTGTGATGTATGACATGAAATTGTCCTTATTTACTTTGTATCTACAGCATATTATTGTCACGCAATGCGTACTTATGAAGTATTAAGTAGGCTTAGAATATAGATTCATGTATTATAGAAAAGATGTTTCAATTTTTTAAACTGTAAATTGTAACTTTTGCTTTATAACATTTGTAGAAAGTTTAATTTTACCCTTTAGGTTAGGTAGTTTTACTTTGTAATTAACAGTTTTTGTCCATGGATGAACTTATTTATTTTTGTATGCTTTGTCCTCTTTCTTTTGTGGTATGCAGAATGTGATTGTTGCATTAAAAGTACATGCTGTAGGGTTAAAGTATGTTGGGTTTGAGTTCATAAGTTTGCAGAAGCTATTTGCAGACAGCACAGTATACCTCAGGAAGACTTCAGCACACCTGCTGCATATACAATTCCAGAAGACACACTGAAGGTAGACTGAGTACTTAAGTATTCAGTATAGGATAGTTAGGGATTCCGTACATGCCAATGTAATTACAAAACACATCATGTGCATGCAATGCAACTGAAATGTGAAAAAGAGCAGCACCAACTCAATTTTTGAAATACTTGGTGCATACATTACAGACCCCAAGGAATTCTAGAGAATATTACAGATTACACCAAAATCCATAGCAAATCCAAAAAAAAAAAAAAAAAAAAAGGCAAATTGCAACCTACTGGTAATATAATGCAACAGGCAGTAGTGATGCAAACCATAAATGAGGCTGTGGCTGTGCATCCTAGAAGTCAGCCAGGCAGAGTGAGAGCAGGGCTGAAACTAAACAGCAAATAATTGACAGACATCAACTAGACAGCAAATGGTGAATGCTGTCTGTAGCATGACAAGCCACATGTTCATTAGTACACAGATTTAACAGGGATGTCTAGGTGTTGCCCCTCCACTGCAACACAGATTACATCTAATGGTAAGTACCCACTAGATGTACACACAGAGCATCACACATAACAGAAGCCTAACATATTCCAACATGAGCATATGCAAATGTCTCAAAAAAAATCAGCTCAGGGCTCAACTAACACAGGTATGCATACACACTCAGTTTGTTGTATCACTGTATATTAAACAATATGGGCCACAGATCAATGCTACACTTACATATCTGTACAGTATTATAACCTGAAAAAGAGAAAGCACGCTTGACATGATGTTGACATTTTTACTTCAGAAAACGCATATCACAGTACAGTGGTATTGGAATACTATGAGGCAGCGGTGTGTACTACACTGTTGGGCACACTGTAATGCAGTTTTGGTCAACCTTGCTGACATCTCACACCATGGTCTTCCCTGCCACCCCCACGTGCAGACACATCCTGCCCAGGTTGATCCACAGAGGAGATTGATGGGGGTACAATACCATGTTGGGATGAAGGACCATGACTGCAAATTGAAGGCCTTGTAATGGATGGGACCTCAGCAGGTTGGCCAGCAGTTGACATCCTTGCATGTTGGACTACAGACAGGGATTCTCAATGCCCAATGGTATTTCTGCAGACAGGTGACCTGTCTCTCATAGGTTGTAATCTACTGTCATATTTTATGGAACGCAAACTCCTTCTTGTAGTACAGCTCTGCTACTGTACTGTACTGTACAGGCCAGAGTTTCCACTGACCATGAAACAGTTACCAGACTCTCATTCTGAGAGGGGCAATGCATCCATAATCTCATCATGTCTGTTCTCTTGTCCTTCATGCATGACACATTAACTGGTGTGCCACTTATCTGTGGCATGGGCAAATGTATAGATGTCCAAACAATACCACTGCTGTGACCATTCATTTGTCTGCAGCAAAAGGCAGACACCCTCTGACACCTGGTAATGTGTAACATCTATTCACCTATATCTAAGGAGACACCCTGTGTCTGGTTGTTGCGTGGATCTGACAGCAGCAGTGGTCTCATCTGTAGTGTGATCATCTACAGCCTCTCCCTGCTTAACGCCCACTGTACTATCATCCTCTGAATGCAATGAAAAGTGGACCTCCACATCTGAGGATACATCTAGTGCAACATCCATGTCAGCCTCATGGATGGACTCTCCAAACAACTCGAGGTCCTCTGTGCCAGGGGCCATACTACCATGCTGAGACACATCATGAGCAACATCATCATCACTGTATGGGCTGCTGGATGATAAAGACAGTTGATGTGCTACATAATACAAAGACACAGATCAGGACAATGTGCCTGCAATACATGATGAATATCAAAGACACTTGGCATACATATTTCACTGCAATCTTACAAATATTAATTTCTTCACTTGCAGACATACCTCTCAACTGTTTAGATGTTTGCCTGTTTCTCATAATGTCAATACAAATCCTGACACTATTAATCATTAATCTATAGTTTACAGAAAAATTACTGGGATGATCGGAGTATTGAAGGCATTATATAATGCCATACATTTGAGTTTCAGGCTTCATATCTTTCAGAAAAATGCATGTCAATACAAATCCTGTTATTCAATCAACTTTCTAAGTTTATAAGAGTATTATTTAAACATCTGTCTGCATTTTTTGGGCTTTTGTATCCCATTATAATAGGCTTTTTCCAGATTTCTTGTGCTAACAGGTTGAAAGCTATACTTGCAGTGTACTGTATGCATGCTTCACAGAATGTACATACCACAACTATATACTTTATTAATATGGGCAACATACCTGACATATGTGATGCATAAAAAATAAAAACACACCTGGAAAGCACTCAGGGGATGATGCTGTTGTTCCACTGAGGTGAACTTCAACTAGTTTAGGGAAAGAAAAAACATTATGGATCACAGCATTGACACTATTAATCAGGTGAACACAGTTAAAACATGCTGAATGAGTAACATACACATACCACTGGTATATGTACTTGAGGACTCCTGCCATGTAGTGGCTATGGTTTGTACTGTGTGTCCTGTAGTGGGAAAGTAAAGAGAAATGCAGCACTATCATTTACTTAGCAAAACGAATACTGACACCATCAGATATACAACACAGTAATATGGGCTACAAATTCTTATGTGATGGATGCTGCAACTACACACTAGAAGGGCCTGTACTAACAAAAATTGACAAAAATGGCAGGTATCACATGTGATACACATTGTTGAAATCTGTGACAATATTACTGTCACATGCCTGGTCTGTTTGCCCCTGATAATGTGTGGCTTCTTCTCCACTGAATGTACCTGTAGTGTTTAATTGGGGCACAAAGAAAGGTAGTGTTCACAGCAACAGTATAGAGACACTCACCTGCTGCTCCCTGGTGTAGGCCTGAAGTGGATGGACATGCAATTATCAATGCAATAGCTATTACAAATGTTTTCACTGCTCTGTCTGTAATTCAGATGTACCAATACATGTAATTATACTTATTTTCATCATTTTGTGTGGAAGTGTGTTCATGACAACTTTTCTGCGGTAAATCAAATGCAGCAATACATGTATATGTATGCTGAAGCAATCTTCAGTGTCACGATACTCGTCCTTGTTCCGAACATAAATACATAAGTTTTTGCTCTGGAACTCCAGGTTCAATCCCACTACCTAGGATTCATCACTCCCTTTTGCTGTATACAGTAAGGCCAAGAAAAAAATGGGATGCTACTGGGGAGGGGGGGGGGCAGCAATGGGCCACCACCTGTGACATCCATCAGTTTCTCATAATCTCATAACATGCCACTCTGTTGGCTGCATGAAGGATCATGTCCAAGCAGCAGCATCTACAGGCTTCATGTGATCAGTTATGGCTTCCAACTGCATTGATCATGTTGGTGAGGTCTATCCAGATTTCATTTCTCCAAACATTACCTCCTGAATGGCCTATAAGTCTCCTTCCATGTTGGCAGAGAGCATAAATTATGTTATTTTCCTGTAGGGAAAAGATGTCACCCATACAACAGTTGGCCATCTGGAAAACATTGATATGCACGTGATAATATTCATGGTTTAGCACATTTATGCATCTGATTCTGTGACCAGCATATGTCAAAATAAACATTATGCATTCCTGTTCAATGCAAAGATCTGTATAACAGTGCCTGTGATAAGTACTAACATGACATGTAAAAAGTATCAACAATGCCCTCATACAACATAACTTGTAATGTCTGTACAGTTTGTGACTGGGATTAGAATCCCTGACACTATATTTACGTTGATCATCATGCCACCAGAGTCTACTTGTATTTCATATCAAAATACTACATCAGTTTAACTATTAACTCATTCCCTCCAGTACAACTCTTTTGAGTGTGTACCTTTAACTCCTAGTGGGTGTGGCCTGTGCCTTTAAAAAATTAAGTTATCACCTTACAATTCTAACAAATACTCATTGACAGAGGTCAAATATCAATATAATTGTGCTTGCCATTATATGTGCTTCAAGATAAAATATTCTGATACCTTGTATGAAGCATGATTTTGAAATTATTAATGCATGTATGAACAAGTAATACATGACACCTAGAGGAGCAGTAGCAGGTAACTGCAGATGCACCTGGAGGCGTCACTTGGATGTGGAATGGAATGGAATTATGGAATGAGTCAGAATAACTCAGAATCCATAGAAAGTAACAAATACATTGAGACAGTAGTGATAACACCTGTTTAAGAGGTATCATTGCATAAATATCCGTAACAACAACAGTATATGTTTGAACACTGATTTGGAAACATGATTTAAGAAATATCCATAAGATCAACATCACATACTATATACGGATAGTGTCATAATCCACAGGTTTAAGTAGTTAGACCACAGAGTCAAGGAACTCCCAGTAAGAATTGCATATGATATGTAAATCCTCCTTTATATATTCTTATCATTTGCAGTGGATGTCTGTCTACACAACTGAGCCAAAATATTTAGAAAAACACCTGTATGCATACATTTCTAGACAACATGACTCCAAGAATCTGTGCCCAACTTTGTTAAACTATTTTGAGTAAATATGACTTTAAACATATACCTTTTGAAATAATTATCTTTAACAGATTTGTAATTACCGCTATGGAAATTCCACCATTTGCCAATGTATCTTGCACTCAGACATATAGAATTAAAATGCACCTTATGTGCATGCAGCCTTAGGTGTCATTAGCATCATACATAATTAATGAGGTTAATTAAAATTTAATATTTTGAAATCCCATTTGTGTACATCTGAGGGAATTGCCATTATGCAACATGTAAACACCCACTAGGTATTGATAAATAGTAACCTAGGTTTACAACAAGCTGACTGCTCTTGTAAGTCATTTTAAGGCTAGCCAGTTGCCTTAAGTGAGAGCCAAACCCCCTCCCTTGGGTTTGCAAGGTAAACACCTTAACCATTATGCCAAGAAGTGTGTGCCCATTATTGTCAAATATTCTTAGAATATGACATCAGTGCCACTTGCAAATCTTTAATTATCAGACCATAGCAAACTATGAGCTGAGTGGCACCTCTGTGAGCATTTCTGTGTTTTTGTACTTTTCAGATTTCTACTACTTGAGGATCATGAGGGCTACTTCAAGGAGGTTGAGATGTGCCCATGTGCACAACTGGACTAATGAGGAGACAACCCAGATGTTGACAGTTTATGCTGGATTGGTGCAGCAGATGAAATCCAGACCCAGAAACTTCACTATGATGGATGTGTGGAACCAGATCATGAGAGAGCATTACAGAGGATGTGGATCTACCACACTGGAGCATAGGCTCGTCTCCACTATGATGACCTGCGTCTGTGGGACACAGCAGAGCTTTGAAGGAGGGTTAACAAGGTGTGGAGGTATGCTGCAGTTCTCTACTGTAAGAAAGAACATTCTATGTATACCCTAGCATTCCTACAGATTTGACAAATATTTTTTTTGAACCATATATATCATAGATATGTTTTTATAATTATGTTATAGCTGCTGTAATTATTAGCTTTGGGGATAATTGTGTAGACTTTGTGCAAACTGCCATCTTAACTATGGGTTCAATACCCATGTTGTTGTTTTATGCAATAACTGACTAATATCCATAACTATGTCCTTTGTAGATGTACATATGTTTCAGAACATCTAAGTATATAATTTTATATAGTGTCTGCTCTCAGGAATCACAGACATCTAAAGTACCTAAGCCGAGAATGACTGCACATTTCATAGTTTTCCGTTATAGTCCCACTGTACCACCTATTGAACCATTACAAGCTGGGAGATGAACATGTATATAACTTACTTACATCTTTCTCCATAAACAAGTACACAGACACGTTTATTTAATTTAAACATTAATACCCATAATATTGCATGAACATAGTTTTTTAGTTATGTGTTGATAGCTGTTATGTCTTCACTATGAGAGGTGTGCAAATTGTATACATTTTTTGTATTCTGCCATTTATCACAGTATTTCTAATAAACACTTGCGGTACCTGTTTTCTACAATGCAATCCTAGTTGACTGTTTACTTGGCCTTTAAAACCATTGGCCAGCATGTCTAAATTTTGGCATGTTGTGCATGCCAAACCACACAGGGAAAATCTGTTACATTGGTTAACTTCATCCATGTCATTGTTTTAAAAAACATATCACATTACTTTATATTCTGTTTTATGATGTGCATGATAATGACGCACTGATGTAGTCTATCTACTAATAATGCTCTAATCCTTAACAGCCTAATAACATCAGTTGTTGAATAATATTGTTTGAAGAACAGTGCCTTTTTGTGGATGGCCAGCATGTGCTGAGTCTTTGCTCAGCTTGTAAGGACTTGCATCAATAAATCTAAATTTTGTGTGCTGTGTGTTCAATTCTTGAAAGGGGGCACGTATATCTTAAACTGTTATATTGATTTCATATAGCCATAGCTGTCACATAAGGTGATACTGCCAGCCCAGCTAGCTAGAATGTTGTAAATAATTATATGTCATTTGTGAATATTAATATGATTCATATAGAAGTGTGACAGAAGGAGATACTGCCAGCCCAGCTATCTACAATTTTGTAAATAATAATATGCCATTTGTGAATGTCAACATGCTTTATGTAAGATGCTTGTGCTACAGCTGTATTAGAACTGTATGTTGTCTGTATATCAAACTGCTGGTACAGAAGTGTGTGTTTAAAGGGTTTGTAATGTACTGAGCTTAAAGATGTATCCACAGTGTATCCTAATGGAAAAGAACAGAAATGTATATACACCTGAAGCTTATAGAAAAAGGTTTTGTAAGCATTGACACAAGGCAGATGAAACTTGTGTGAATATATTGCTGAGTCAAGTACTTATTCTCATGGGTAGATGAGTGGGTTTCAGGTCACCACTTTTAAAGGGCTGGCTGACCTTATGGTGAGGGAACAAGCCCTCAGCACTTTGCCTGAGGACATGAGAATCTGGATTGGCAATGTAATACTGCAGATAAATTGGGACATATGGGGGACCTATATTTAGCAAGCATGGCATTACTACACAGGAAAGGGATACCCAGTGCTGCTTATGGGTCTAAGGGAACCCATGGTGGGCAGCCTAAACCAACCCAATAGAGTCTGCCAGTAGCAGGAGAAGCCACTAGTCCAGGTACACATCCAAGACCAAGGGTTAAGTATTTTAAATGCAACCAGTGGGGCTATGTAGCATATAGATGTCCATGGAGGCAAGATGGGGAACAAAAGGTGGGAGAGGCAGTAAGTGGGAATGACAGAGTGTCAGCATAAAGTTGTCTGGAGACAACAAGGGTACCAAACTACCACAAGAGGTTATAATCCAACTTAGTAAATGGGGAACAAGCCACTGCTAAGAGAGACACAGCCTGACCTAACCATTGTGAAGCCTGCAATGGTTAAAAGGACCACTACTTGCCTGGGCAATCTACTCCAGTCAGAGCTTTAGGAGGGACCCCATTCCAAGTACCTTGGTTAGAGTTCACCTTGACTTGGAGGGTGGAAAAGGAAGCAAGCAAGTAGGTGTGTGTGTGTGTGTGTGTGTGTGTGTGTGTGTGTGTGTGTGTGTGTGTGTGTGTGTGTGTGTGTGTGTGTGTGTGTGTGTGTGTGTGAGGATATCCCTGCAGATGTCTTGATAGGGAAGGATTTTGATAATGCAGTAACTTGTGTGCATGCAGTGACATGCAGTCAGGCTTGGAGACAAGCGTGTGGGTCTGGGAGCCTGGGGGGTACTCAAACTGAACGTAGACTTGAAGCTAGGACAGGTGTGGTTCTTGCTTCAGGGAAGGAGCTACCCTGTAGCAGTGAGACTGCTTGTGGGTACTGATGTTCCCTTGGACAGAGTGACTGCAAGGGCAGAGGTGAGTAGTAGTACCCAGGCTGACAGTAAGGCACCATTGTTATAGGATACCAGACTTTTTGTGGAAGGAAAGCTGGGAAGGGTTACCAAGAGAAAGTTGAGAGAGGCTCAGTTCTCAGACCCTACATTACAAGGCCTGAGGGAGGTAGCCAATGAGGCATCTGACTGTTAAGGAAAATGGGACTCTGTATACTGGGACAAAGAGTTACTTTATAGAGAGTGGACCCTGAGGGAGAGCTAGAGGGTGAGAGAATACAGCAGTTGGTAGTGCCCAGAGCCTACCATCTGGCACTTCTAGCCATAGCTCATGACATTTGTTTACAGGTCATAGGGGCATAAAGCATACAAAGAGATGTATTATGCAGAACTTTTATTGGCCTGGGATTTCAGAGATGTAACAGGGTACTGCTGGACCTGTGAGCAGTGCCTAAAAGTAGACAAGGCAGGGGACATCAAAGCTCCTTTGATGCCTTTGCCTGTGATTGAGGAGCTGTTTCAGATGGTAGCTATGGATATTGTGAGGCTTCTGAGTACCCCATGTCCCACAGGGAAGAAGTATATCCTATTAGTTGTAGATTATGCTACTGGATATCCTGAGGTGGTGGTCCTATCCTCCATTGTGGCATAAAAGGTGGCAAATGCTTTGTTAGAGATTTTTAGCATGGTAGATTTCCCAGAAGAAATACTGACTGACAAAGGTCCTAATTTCATGTCAGACCTGCTGGCTTGTCTGTGGAAGCACTGTGGGGTGAAGCACCTAAAGATTTCCCCCTACCATCCCCGGACTAACGGTCTTGTTGAAATGTTAAACTCTACACTCAGGACCATGCTATAGGCATTTACAGACCAGTTTAAGAGGGAGTGGGACAAATATTTGCCCCGTCTATTGTTTTCTTACAGAGGTGCCACAAGAATCCACAGGTTTTTCATCCTTTTAGTTGCTGTAGGGTGAGGGGACCTCTAGATTTTATTCAAGATGAGTGGGAGAGTGAATGTGAATCTCATAAGGAGTCTGCTGTGGCATATGTCCTAAATCTCAGATCAAGCCACAGGGAACTCATGGGCTTAGTCCAGGAGAACCTGGCAGATGCCCAACAGCAGAAAAAGATCTGGTATGACAGGAATGCTGGAGCTAGAGAGTATGCTGTGGGGCAGCTAGTAATGATTCTCATTCCTGTCAGACACAACAACCTGCAGGCAGCTTGGGGAAAGCCTTCAAGGTTGTGAGGAAGGTCAGTAATGTTAACTACATGGTAGAACTGCTAGACAGGAGGCAGGGGCACAAATTGTACCATGTTAACATGATGAAACCTTATCATGATAGGAAGGCCCTGGTGCTAAGTATTTGCAGTACAAGGCAGGAGAAGTCTGAGAGGCATCGATGGCTACGGGGATCCAGCCAGCCAAATCCCAAATTACTATGGTGGTGCATAGGATTGCAGGTATATGATAGGACAGTCAGCAATGCCAAGATAGCTGGCATCTCAAGACAGAGAATGGGGTAAGGTATTCCCCGATAGGCTCAACCCCCTCAAGTAACATTTCTCATGGGTCACTTGAAAATCTAGCTTGAGTCTTCGGGAGGAGGGGGAGAAATGTCACAAAAGGATATACTGCCAGCCCAGCTAGCTGGCATTTTGTAAATAATAATGTGTCATATGTGAATATTAATATGATTCATATAGAAGTGTGACAGAAGGAGATACTGCCAGCCCAGTTATCTGCAATTTTGTAAATAATTATATGTCATTTGTGAATGTCAACATGCTTCATGTAAGATGCTTATGTTACAGATGTATTAGAACGGTATGTTGTCTGTATATCAAACTGCTGGTACATAAGTGTGTGTTGAAAGGGTTTGTAATGTACTGAGCTTAGAGATGTATCCACAGTGTACCCTAGTGGAAAAAAACAGAAATGTACAGTGTATACACTATTGTAACTGCATAAATGTATATATTTTAATAGTGGAAACTGGAACATAGAAGGTTAACTTGCAAAACTTCAGAAAACTATTTGACATTAAATTACTTTATAATGGCGCCATTAAAAGATGGTTTTAATGCAGCAAGGAGACAGGATGACTAAAACTAGGGAGCTTTCTGCATTATCTTGAAAGAGTTTTATTGTTTTGTGTCTTCCAGCAGCTGCAAAGATCTAAGGGCTGTGTATTTTTTACAGGGAGATGCTAAATCCTGGCAGTTTCTAGCAATGGGGGTATAGCTTAGGAACTGGCAAGAAGTGATGTCATCCTTCAAGCTAACCCAGCATTAATATTTGCAATATTAATTTAAGAACTCTCTGAGACAGTGACTGCGCATTTTGTATATGTCTTTGACTTGACAACAACATCAGCTAGAAGATCCATTCACCACACTTGTCTAGCTTTGCAAGTAAGTTAACTAGGGTACAGGATTTTTTTTAGATATAGCCAGGACTATTGCTAAGCTTAATTTACATGTTTTTCTTTATTTATTTGAGACTGTCCTGCAATGTTGTTTTAAATATTTTCTGTGATTTTGAACTCTGATGCAACTGTGATTATTTACCAAGAATTTTCTTTATCTTTTATTATTTATTATTAACTATATTTAAACATTTCATTATGACTGATATTTGTGACACACATTTAAGTTCTGAGACTACTTGCATATGTATTTGGTGACACTGTGGGGCACTTTTAATAGCCTTGCTCTTGGTCAAACTACTTCTATTGATAGTAACATTACCAGTAAGATTGGCCACCCTTTGTTAAGGGTCTTAAAGTAGCTGATAAGGAGTGACTGGTGGCAGTAATAGCTACGTTATAGTCTGGGCAGAATTGTGTGGAGTGTGTGTGTGTGTGTGTGTGTGTGTGTGTGTGTGTGTGTGTGTGTGTGTGTGTGTGTGTGGGTGTCTAAGCATAGAGAGTTGTTGAAGAAAGAATACTGTCATTTTTAGGAGTATAACATATAGGGCCATAGATAACTCTCTTCATAATAGATGTGTCTCACTCCCTATGTGTATTGTCATCATAATGATATTGTATTGTATTGTGCTATGATATTCATAGGACTGTTCTGCATGATAGACATTTTGTTTTCTGGTGTCTTTTGCAAGTAAACTTTGCAGAATATGGTACCCATGGACTTTCTCCGATCTAAAGATGACAAAGTGCACATGCAAGGTCACTGCCAGATTTATCTGAAGACGAAAGTGACACTGATGATGATGATGCTAAAGCACCTGGATCTGCTGCTGGCTGAGACATCCAGCCTGTGCCCAGAGGAGACATTACCATGACTGTGATAGAGGCAATTTTCAGGAGGAGATCCAGGAGGTCATGGCTGACGTGCTCTGAACACAGATGAGGAATATGAAAAGGACCTTCTATGATGAGATGGCATGGGCCATGTGAGATTCTTTCAGGATGACAGCTCATGAGATCCACATCAGCCTTTTCCCTCCAGTCAGTATGTATTGTCTGTGTTCTCCACTTCTGTTACACTGCCAAGATGGTGATTGCAATTTAAGTGATTGGACTGTATGTGGACTGTTGTGTATGCATACCATGTATCTGTCATGCTTACATCTTATTATCCTATGACATTTACTTTGTTTTCAATGTGTGCATAACACACTAACACACATAAACATCTTACATTGCCCACACTTATTTAACATTCCATGCACTGTGTCAGTTAACCTGTTGCTAGTGCTGCAACAGGCAGCCTGTAAACATGTGTCTTACTGAGATGAATGACAGAAAGCACATGTTATCTACAGTCCAACAGTAACAGTGTCATATGCCTTGGATGTCTACTTTGCCACATCGGATATGTGCAACATATAGTCATGCCATTCACATGTTTTTGATGACAGTTTTCATGATGTCCCACTGTCATGATGTGGTGTTGTGTCATGGTTTGGCAATACTGATGTCACATGGAATCATATACAGATAGAGTGCGTCTATGTGCACTCCTCCTTCTCTGAATGCATCAAACAACAAGGTACATTAATCTGTACACAATGTTACAGATTACATATTCAGTTACAGTACATTACACCATATTTGTTGTATGTAGCATTTCCATACCCATTATGTAGTAACCTTCCATAAATAGTTGTACACAATATGACTAGACGTGTGTGTGCACATAGTTGGAAATGCATTGACACAAAAATGTACCTTTGATAAGTGAACATTCAATGATGTACTGCTTATGTGCTGTTATGATGCTCACAAGAGTGTCCTCTGCTCCAAAATGGTTGGTTAACATACACTTACATTTTTTTATTTGACATTTGCTTGACATTATAGGTTCATAGCTATTTATTAGGCTATTGGCCCTAGGGCCTATATAAGCCTAGTCACAAAGATACCCTGGCTTTCGCCACCCAAGAAAATTATTTTCCTGTGCCCCTGTCAAGCAGAGCCACAGATATGATCTCTGGGGTGAATTTCCTATTTCCCATCCATTCATCAAGATTTTTCTTGAAGAATGCTTATGAGGGGCTTTGTTTGATATAGATAGGTAGTTTTTTCCAGAGTATGGGAAGTCTCTGAGATAGGAATCTATCCCACCAGCATGTTCTGTTTATTGTGGTGACAAGGTTTAGGTCCCTAGAGCATGTAGCTCGGAGGGATTGGGATTTCATTAAGTGGAGCATGTCCAATAGCTCTGGGTTTGACATAGCTTTGTATGTTAGGCAGAGATCACCTCTGAGTAGGTGATATGCTACAGAGTAAAGCTGGAGCTTTTTGAGACAGTCTGCGTAGGTATCTATCTGAGGCCAGTAAACCTCTTTGTGATGTATTTCTGCTGCCTTTCCAGTTGTTGTAGATGTCTTGTGAGGTACATACCAAAAGGGGCATTGTACTCTATAATGGATCTAATAAGCGACGAGTAGAGGGGGACAATGACTTCTTTTTTCCTGGCTGAGAAACCTTTTGTGATGAGGTGTGCCACATAGAAGGATTTCCTGACTACTGTGGCAATGTGATTATCAAAGGAGACACTACTGTCCACCTGTGTCCCAAGGTCTCTTATCACACTTTCAGTGTTAAATAGACTACCACCTATGTGGTAGTTCATGGTTACAGAGTTTTTACCAAAGGGGATGACAATGTACTTTTTGGCATTGAGATTGAGGCCATGGCTTTGACACCAGGCATCTGTCTCAGTAAGGCCCTTTTGTAGGATGTCCACATCATTAGGAGTTTTGATTATGGCTCCTAGTTTGCAGTCATCTGTGAACTTCATTAGCCAAAGACCTTCTGTGTTAGTCTGTACTTCAGAGAAGTAGATACCAAACAGGAGAGGACAAAGGACTGAACCCTGTGGTACTCCACTTGTCACTGGTCTGAAGTCTGATTTGGAGTCTGCTACTTACACAGTGTGGGTTCTGTCAGTGAGCCAGTTGGCAACCCATCTTGTGACATAGGGATTTATACCTATATTAGTGAGTTTATCTATAATTCCAGAGTGGGGGATGGTGTCAAACACCTTGGTGAGATCTAGATAGGCTGTGTGAACTACCTTACCCTCATCTATGGCTTTGGTGACTGCTTCAAAGAAGTATATCAGGTTTAGGAGACATGATCTGCCTTTTACAAACCTGAACTGGGTGGGGTCCAGAGTTTCGAGATTACCAGTGTCTTTGTTTATAAGTTCCATGATGATATGTTCCATGGCCTTGCATACCAGGCTAGTCAGGCTAATGGGGCGGTAGTTCTCGGGGTCTGTGGTGGCTCCCCCTTTGTGAAGTGGGATAACCATTCAGTGGGCACAAAGCCTGAGATGAGGCTATGATTGAACATGGTGCTTAGGTGGGGTGCCAGTTCGTTCTGTAGTCCATGTAGAACGCAGCCTGGGATATAGTCAGGTCCCATGCATGCTTTGTTCTTAGCATTGGAGAGTGTGACTTTTACTTGTGCAGCCATGATTACAGGAACTTTGCATTCTTCCAGTATAGAGATGGGCCCTTTAGGGGGTGAGAGGGGGGTAATGTTAGCACTGAACCTATCTGCCAGGATGTTGGCAATATCAGATGGTTCTGTATATTTAGTGCCATTGTGCTGTAACTCAGAGCAGATCTGAGTGTTGCCATTGAGATTCTTGACATAGCTATAGAATGCTATGTGTATGTGCCTGTAATTTTTAGCTTGCTTATCTATGCATGTCGATGTGATATAATTTCACTTTACTGTGAATGTGTGTTTTATACATGTCCAGTTTTGTGAACATCAGTAATCCATTTAGGCATTTGACATGTATTTTCCATTTGTTTAAATGTATGTCTGTGTGTCTTCTACAGTAGCCTGTGTCCTTTGTACATGCATTTTCATTGTGTCAACTTACTGTATCCTGCTTTACCTTGATGTGGTCACAGGTTGTCCACCTCCCTCTCACCTTAATATTTCCATACTATTCTTTGCAGGCACATTTGCCTTAGTTAAAACTACTGTTCATTGCTACTTCATACATTGATGCAGTGAACATGTGCCAAATATATGGCCATTTTATAATGCAGGATATCTGAACACAAGTTGGTGGCTAATGATTGCAATTGTTTTCATTGTACTTGTGTGTTACCCAGTGTAATTTCCTCACATCCATGTGCACAGCTTGCTTTATTCATTATTCTGTACTGTTAAATATTTTAAAATATTATTACATCATTGGTGTATGTATGTCTGTTGATCTTGATTTCATATACATTTCATTCATGCCACTGATGCACATACATACATACACATGTACACCTGTGTGTAGCTTTTGACATGGCATTTGTGTATAACATATGCACATTATATTACGTTTGTTTTGGTTGTGTAAACCTACTTGTGTATGTAGCAGCCTTTGCTGATCTTCTGGAGTTCTTCTGTTTGGCACTGTGCTTGGGTGTTTGCCTTTCACATGTATGGTTATAGGTTTAGTTCTGTCCTCTGGAGTTTTCTACCATTGTTTGAGTTGCATTTGCTTATCTGTGGTACTGCCTGGCTTTCTTCTGCACTGCTGACAGACTATTTGAATATGTATTTATTCATCAAATTTGTACTGTGATCCTTATTTATTACCGTACAACCATGGGTCATACTCATCAAGGTATGACTTCCACACAGTTTGTGAAATGTGGTGACAGGAGAGTGCATAGATAGATTTGTTTTTCTGCATTTCATCATGACTGGTACTCACCCCCATCCTGTATGTCAACTTTCCATTGCCCATATTGTACAGTGTGCTATCGATGTAACTCACCTGTCCTTACTGTTTTATTTCCAGCTTTTGTCTGTCTTGTGTTGTGCTATTTGCTCTGTGGGTATACCTGCTGTGATTACTTTCATCTTCTCTATCCATATGTTTACTTTTCCTTCCATTCATTAAAAAAAAACAGAAAATATAGGGTGTATTCCCACGAAAAACCTCCTCATGCCACTCTTACTTTCCTTCAGATTTTCCTATTCCAGCAACCCTCTTGTTTGTCTCTACTCTTCACTATCACTCCACATATTATTTTCTATCTCCCACCTTCCTTGGGTATGTGCCTTACTTGTGTTCCCCATATAAGCACTGAACATTGTTAGTGACAGTTACGTATGGTGAAGTGGCAGTGATTGCCCATCACCTTCAAATTTTTTAATTAGGAAATTTATGGATTCAATTGGAATGTTAATCCCAAGCCAATATTTCTTTAATGCTACATGTATTATGTGGATATCTGTAGTTGTCTCTGAGTTTAGTAATGAGTGATGTGAATATATATATATATATATATATATATATATATATATATATATATATATATATCTACTTCAGTAGATCGAACTTTTACTAGTTTGAACCACATATGGCTGAGACCATATGTTTGAACATGTAAAAGTTCGAACACTGACGTAAAACCACATAAAACTAAAAAACACAAATCTAAACATCTATAGCAGGGGGGCTACACCCCCTGCACCCCCCACACCCCCCTTACTTAAATATAACAACTCCGAGATCACACTACATTGTGGAAATGGGAAATGTTCACTTTCCACTCTGTACGGAGATCTCCATTCAGTCAGATCGGACTTTTACAAGTTCGAACATATGTTCTCGGCCATATGTGGTTCAAACTAGCAAAAGTTCAATTTACTGAAGTAGATATATATATATATATATATATATATATATATATATATATATATATATATATGTGTGTGTGTGTGTGAGTGTGTGTTTGTGTGTGTGTGTATGTACATATGGGTCTATTTCAGTAGACTGACTGCTCACTTACCAGACACCCAGTTGCCCAAGACAACAAGACTGACACCTTTAGAAGACTATCATCTGGAAGACTGACGTTTCATGCAAGGTAAGTAACTGCTTGACCATCCAGATAAAATTAACTAAATTAAGTAAAACTAAACCCACTGATGTGGAGGGTTTTGCCCCCCACACCCCCTAACTAAATATACCAACTCCAAAAATGCACTACCACATGGGTAAGGGGCAAATGTGAACAGGATGGCCAAGCGGTGACTTATCTCACATGAAACGTCAGTCTTCCAGATGTCAGTCTTATAAAGGTGTTGGTCTTGTCGTCTTTGGCAACTGGGTGTCGGGTAAGTGAGCGGTTGGTCTACTGACATAGACCCGTACATATATATATATATATATATAGATAGATATATATGTATAATACTTTAGTGGAGCTCATACTGAAATACCCATGATTGTCTGAGATATTTCTGTGTATAGTCCTGTAAATTTATATTATGAATACCATGTGGCTTACTTTGGGATACTTGGCATTTGTTTTTTTTTTTTTCTTGTTTTTTTGGTTATCACAATGGAGTCAGTGACATTCCTTAGCTGTCCGTAACATTACTATACAGATTTTGTTATATTTCTAAACTACTGAAATTCTTGATTTGTGATAATCTTTCCATTTGTTTCTTAATGTACAGCATTATTGGACAACCATTTCTTATAATTACAGATTACTTGCTCATTTCTATAGTGTGCCATTGTAACTGTTGGACTCTGCTGTGCATTATTTTGAGTTTCTCGTCATACATTAGCATATTACAATGTTATCCACAAGTTTCATGCTGATATCATTGTAATGCACTGAATTTCACATACATTACAGAATCTGTCCCGTTGTTTCATTTTTCTGTTTGTGATTTTTTTTTCTTTTCTTGGCTGACATGGTACTTATTTCTTTTAAATGTACTGTTTATTTATTTAATTTTACAAGTATGTTGCTTCATTTTTTTCTAATCTTTTACTGTTTATTTCCAGTCGATTGCTAGAATAGTTTTGTGTCCTGATATTGAAGTTACTTTTCTTGCAGCTAGTCCAGCCTCTTTGAGAATTTGTACAGCTGTTGTTGTTATGCTGTGATTTCTATATCTTTTTGGAAGGTTGTCAATGGTCATTTTCATGGCATCTTGTGTTCTTAGTAATTCTGCCTCATTGGGCTTCTGCTGTACCATCCCTTTTGTTCTTGATGCTTTTCTTGTTATACTTTTCAGGGGGCTTAGGGAAATTGATGGTGTGTTGTGTGGTAGTTTTGACTGTTGCTTTTCAAAGGTTGTTAATAGACATAGTAGATCTTTTCTGATGGAGTTTTGAGGTACTTTATTTCTTTGTTGTTTGTAAGATTTATATATTTGGCATCTGTTAGTTGTCTGTTAGTTGTTGTCCTTCTCTTTATATTTTTCCTTTGCATAATTGTAAATCAAATCAAACTTTGTTCCCAGTCCCAGTGGTGTGTTTGGTGATGTTGCTGTGGAGGTTTTTGTTTTTTAGGTCTTCTTTTAATATTGGAGATGGTGACTTGTATGGTCTTTGTTTTCTCTGCACTTTTTTTGTCATGGCACAGATTTTGTTATTTTCTGATTTAAATGGCAGATCAGCAATTTTGTTAGTTTTTCTATTATTGTTGACATAATTTAGTGTGCTGTTTAGACAGGTTATTAGTGAGATGTAGCTCTGTACAGAGTCTTGTTTACCTTTTGCTGTTCATACTGCTACATAGAATGTTTTAAATATTGTTGTTAGTTTTTATATGGTATCAGTTTGCAAGTTATTTGCATTTTTTTTGTTTTGTTTTTGTGTTCACCTCATTCTTTTAACACATTTAATAGCCATTTGATATTTCTGTGGATGTTTTCTTGTTTACTGTATTAGTCTATCTGTTTTAGTTCTTCCTGTGTCCTGTGTCACTGTTTTGAATGTTGTTTTTTTTTTCCATTTTCTGGTATACTTGAAGTTAATGGCCAGTTGTATTCTTAGAAATGGTTTTGCCCTTCTGTTGACATCAATGGTTTTGGTGAGTATGTTATTCCTGTTTCTTTATTTACTTTTCTTGTTGAACATTGGTGGATGATGCTTTCCTGTGTTTTTTTGGTCCCTTTTTTTGTTGTTTATGAGTTGTTAGTTGTGGAACTGTATACAGGGGTAGAAGTTGATGGCTGTTAGTCTTCATAGTCTAGGTTTTCTTTTGTGGGTGTGGTATAGTTTCTTTCTTCCCTTTATTAGTGATGTCTTCATGTAGTTTGCCTAAGTCAGTTGTTTCTATTAGCTGAAATGATGTATTGATGTATTGCTCGAGCAAAGCAGAGTGGGATCAAACTGATTCATGCAGAAAAACAAACAATGAGTCAAGATTAGCAAAAGGTATTTGATTCTGATGAAGTCTCTGGAAAAGAGATGAAAGCGCTTAATCCGATATCTTTTGTGCTGTGTGTTTTTTAATAAACTGTTAAAGTGAACGGCTGAGACTTGTGGATTTTTGAATTGGACAGCCTCTATTGGATGACTACGTAGGACATTTGTTTACAAGTACAGGCTTGAGAACAGACCCAACCAAACAGGCAGCTATTCTTGAAATGTCAGCACCAGATAGTGTGCAAGCTTTACAGCATTTTCTCAGTATGGTCAATTATTTAGGCAAATTTATACCAGACTTCAGTGAGTTAACAGCACCTTTAAGAGAGCTAACATGAAATAATGTTGCATGGTCATGGTTAGAACAACACCAGAAGACATTTGAAATCCTTAAGCAGAAAATTGCCACCCCATCTACGTTAAGATACTATGATGTGAAGAAACCAATTATTCTTTCCTGTGATGCTTTGAAATTTGGTCTAGGTGCAGTTATACTTCAAGAGGACAGACCAGTAGTCTATGCATCTAGAACACTAATGCAAACTGAGATGCAGTATGCTCAAATTGTGAAAGAGCTTTTGGCCATAGTATTTGTATGCTCCAAGTTTCATGATTATATTTATGGTTGAGCTATTCAGATTGAAAGTGATCATTAACCTCTAGTTACTATTCTAAAGAAGCCATTGGATTCTGCTCCAGTGAGATTACAAAGAATAATGCTCAAATTGCAAAAGTACAATTTTAAATAGGTTTACACTAAAGCAAATTGCTTTATCTGGCTGATACTTTATCCATATCTCCCAGAATTACAACAGAACAGCTTGATGCAGAGAATTTTGACTTTGATGTGATGTCAGTGCATAATTTTTCCACCACTTGACTTGATGAGTTAAGAGATCACACACAGGCTGATCCAATTTCATAAAAGCTCAAAGACTATATTAATGTCAGATAGCCATCAAAGCAATCTAGTGTATCACCTGAAGTGCAAACGTATTTTCTTTACAGAGATGAATTGCTGATGAAAGATGGCATTATTTTCCAAGGTCCTAGAATTGTTGTTCCTGCTTCCTTATAACAAGAATACATCCAGATTTTACATCGTGGTCACCCAGGAATCCCATCCACTAAGAGAAGACCACAAGACTTAATATTTTGGCCTTCATTATCAAAAGACATTGATAGAGTTCTTTCTTCTTGTTCAGTATGAAATAGTACCATATCACAGTTGCAAAGAGAACCTCTTCAGCTAAGACCAATTCCTGAACTACCTTGGTCTACTGTATCAACTGATATATTTGAACAATCAACACTACTTAGTTCTGGTAGACTCTTATTCAAACTGGTTTCAGATTGCTCTGTTACCAAATTTAACCTCAGCTGCTGTTATTACTAAGTTGAAACATCATTTCTCAGTTCATGGTAGCCCACACAAACTTTTTTCTGAGAATGGTACTCAATTTAATAGATAGTTGTTTCAGAAATTTGCAAAAGAATAGGACTTTGTACATGTCACTACTAGTCCTGAATATCCTCACTCCAATGTTCAAGCTGAAAGAGCAATGCAAAGTGCAAAGCATTTACTTGAAATGTCAAAGTGTGACGATATTGATTTGTTCTTGAATTTGCTTAATCTCAGATATATATCCCTTGATGATATTCTTGGCTCACCTGCTCAAAGAGTATTTTCCAGGCAAACTAGAACTATGGTACCTATTTCTTCAAATTTGTTGCAGCCTATGTCAAAAAACACTAAAAGCATCAAGGCTCAGTTATTTAAGAAGTATGTTGTTGTTGCGTCTTTTGGCTTTTCCCGGTTAGGTGTCGCCACAGTGGAACTCTGGTCCACTAATGATTGGCAGCAGATTTTTACGTGCTGAGTTGCCAGCTCTGACGCACAACCTTCAACGAAGGTACGCCCATTCACGCATGTCTCCACACAGAAGACGCGCTAGCTGAGAATTGAACAGGACAACGTCTTACTGTGAGGCGACAACGCTACCGCAGCACCACCACCGCAGTATCCAAAAATTTAGTTATGACCAATCAAGCAGATTATCTCTTTTGTTGCGGGAGGGAGAGATGGTACGAATCCAGACAACAAAAGGATTTGATCGAATAGACAGATTACAGGCATCTGTGCTGAGCTGAGATCTTACTTGGTAAATTCCAAAGGAGTGGAGTATAGGAGGAATTGCAAACATCTTATTCCTGTACCAGAACTATCATTATCATTGCAGTCACAACATTGTTTCTGTGATGCAAACTCTAAACCAAAGAATGAGTCAGACACTGTTTCCAGACCAGAATGTGCTCAAAAGTTTGATTCTGTTCCAGAAAGAGATTTGAACATTCCACAGGTCAACCATTTTACAGAAACTGTTCCAGTTGCTAAATCTAATTTTCAATTTTATGTCACATGATATGAATGAGTGTCTAAACCAAGTGTGAAATACGCAGCAATGTGAACTTGATTGTACATACTTATATGTTTAATATTGTATAATGCATGTCTATGGATTACCTGTGATTTCTGCATGCCAAACAGTCTCATAACAACTGTATGGTCTATTTCTCAAAGAGGGAGGATCTAGATGAGAGTGTGAAGTGCATGTGATTATGTCTTTAAGAAGCCTATTTTCGCCTCACAGCAAGAAGTTCTCCCGTTCGATTCTCGGCTGGAGTGCCTTCTGTGTGGAGTCTGCATGTCCTCCCCGCAGTCAAGTGGCATTCGAAAGACATGCGTAGGGCGTTTCTTCATTGAAGGTTGGGTGTCGAGCTGGCACCTCAGCACCATAAAAATCTACTGTCAATCATTAGCGGACCGTGTTCCGCTGTGGTGACCCTAACCGGGAAAAGCCGAAAGAAGATAAAACAACATGAGGCTGTACATGCATGTATATAACCCACACACATGCACAACTTTAGTGCCATTTTGAAGGAGCAGCTAGGGAGTGAGCATGCATGATCTTAGTCATTAGTTGTATATAAGTTATTCAAGTTAGAGTCAATAGTCCACAATAATAATGTGTTTGTAAGTAATAAAGCTGCTTAAACAGAACCCATGAAGACTCATTTATTCATGTCCTAACATGAAAGTGACAGTATGACTGAGTCAGCCACCTCTGCCAAAATACCGACAGTCTGTGCCAAGTTACATAACATTATTGTAAGCAAATAACTGAAGCTGGGAAAACTAGGAAAAGGACCGCAACTCTCAGTAGCACAGGCATGGCCAGCAACACAGATGAGGAGGTACATGAAAAAGAACAATGTCTACTGGACAAGCTCAAATTACAACCGCATCCATGGCCATGACCATATAATATGCCATGTCTGGGTGTGGACACCTCAATCACTGACAGAGTAGTGCAAGCATTTCCTCTACATTAGCAGGACCTGGCATGACCATGGCCATGTCGCCTAACATTTGATGATGTACCAGCTGTTCAGTCATATGGATGCTGACCTCCCACAGCAAGCATTTCGTAATAGACACCACATGGTCCAGTGTGTCATTCATCTGATGAAAGGAGTCTCTCACACACACACACACACACACACACACACACACACACACACACACACACACACAAACTTCATGCAGTCTCACACATCAGAATGCATGACATACATTATTTCTCTATCTCTTCCTAGACCCTGGTGAAACTTGCATGTGCCTTCATGATGGCTCTGCATATATGTTGGATGGCACCTACTGACACACCAAAATTGGGGGATGGTGGTAAGCATGTCTACTGTGAGCAACTCTACCAATTCACCTGTATGGTACTTCACCCTCTTGATGGCCAGGGGGAGATTACACCAACTCTGCAACTGTGAAACCACACTACTCTAGTCAACCATGCCACCTCATCCTGTCCAGTCTCAGATGGTTCTGTGTCATGGGTATGTGTAGGCACACTGACTGTATCAAAACTCTGGGACAGGGGATGTGGGAACCATCTCCTCATTGTCAGCCATGCCCACTGCAACCTCAGGCTGTGCCTGTTCATCACTGTCAGCATTGTCAGAAGCTTCTGATCCTCCAATATCAGGTGGTAGGAGCTCCATAGCATTGGTGCCTGCCTCAACTGTGTTTATAGGAATAAAAAACAAAAGCAGGGGAAATAAAAAGTGAAATGAAAAAAAAAACTCTACCAGTTCCCTGTTTGTAAATGTTTCATCTTCCAAACCCCTTTTTAGACTTATCAATGGTACCAGAACTTGTCAGAGATTTGGGATGCATAGCTAAGTTTAAAAAGGCCATAGCTGTCATTAGCCTAGTATACACCTATGAACCTATAGATCTCTTTCTCTAAGATTTATGCCCCTTGAACAATTACCTCATTTGCAGCATCTATGAATGCAGGTTTTCGTGGGATAGTTGATTTAGGTGCCATGTCCCTATAGTGAATTAAAAAAACATATCAGTCAGCACAGCAGGGGTGCTTAGTTACAAGGTGACCTAACACTAGACAGAAATAAACAATCGCTTATACATGTATCACCATAGAAAATGTTAATGGGGATATATCTGAATACAAACATCTATGCAATATTGTTAAAATTCTCCAGCACCCCCCCCCCACACACACACACACACACACACAAGGCAATAACACAACTTTATCATTGAAAAGAACTGCTATCAGTGATACAAAACAGCATTAGCAATTTATAGTTTCTGAAATATCACGTTGACCTTCATACAGCTTCTCAAGTCAGACATGTGTCAACATCCTCAGGAAATGTTTCAAGAAACCCATCAAATAGAAGCCAAGAGTCATTGCAATCACGAGTGTTACAGCTTCATTACAAACACCCCTGTGCAAAGTGAGGATAACACTAATTTTGCTAAGAACAACATACTATAATAATGTTATAACCAATACTTAGAGATAACATAATCACACCCTGAAGGAAATTATAGGGCAGTTTTCGGTCCTGGGTCCTCTCCTGTTTGTTATCTACTTCTCTGAAGTCCAGGCCAACACGAAGGGATTCTGGCTGACAATATTCACAGACGATTGTAAGTTGGGAGCTATTATTAACTCCCCAAGTGATGTTGACATCCTACCGAAAGGCCTCACTGAGACCAACGACTGGTGTCAGAACTGTGACGTTAAGCTCAATGCCAAAAAACGTGTTGTCATCCCCTTTGGGAAAAACCCAGTTCCCATGAATTACCACATCAATAGTAGTCCACTGAACATAGAAGGCATTATAAGAGATCTGGGAACACAGGTTGACAGG
The DNA here is from genome assembly GCF_019279795.1 of Protopterus annectens. Classification (NCBI taxonomy): domain Eukaryota; kingdom Metazoa; phylum Chordata; order Ceratodontiformes; family Protopteridae; genus Protopterus; species Protopterus annectens. The sequence goes on along the minus strand of NC_056727.1, from coordinate 1,097,054,498 downwards.
AACCTCTCTTTTGACCACCACATTGCCACTGTGGTCAGAAAGTCCTTCTATGTGGCACATCTCATTACTAAGGGTTTTGCATCCAGAAAGAAAGAGATCATTGTCTCTCTCTACTCTTCCCTCATTAGACCAATCATTGAGTACAATGCCCAATTTGGCATGTACCTCACTGCACACCTGCAACAACTGGAAATGCTGCAAAAATACCTCACTAAGAGGATCCTAGACCTTAAACACTTGTCCTGTATGAACAGACTGAAAAAACTCTAACTATTCTTTGTCTCATATCGCCTACCTAGAGGCAATCTCTGCTTGACTTACAAAGCCATGTCTGACCCAGCTCTGTTAGAAATGCTACATCTAAAGAAATCCTAAATCCCTCTGCACCACATGCTCCAGAGAACTCAACCTCATTACCGCAATCAACAGAACATGCTTAAGGGACAGGTTCATAACCCAGAGACTGCCCATGCTATGGAACAGACTTCCCATACATGTCAAACAGAGCGCCTCACTGGCCCTCTTCAAGAAAAATCTTGATGAGTGGATTGGAAATAGGAAATTCACCCCTGGGATCACTCCAGTGGCTCTACTTGACAGAGGCACTGGGAACTAAGGTCAGGTGGCACGATGCCAGGGTAATCCTGTGGGCTAGGCTTGTAAAGGCTCCAGAGCCATTAGCCTAGTACACACCTATGAACCTATGAACCTATGGAAAATATAAATGCACCAAGTGTACACAGTCAGGAACAGTAGTCAGTTTTGAAGCAGCTGGGTAATCCAAGCAGTCGTCCCTAGTGTGATAAAAGTTCCATAACCCTAGATTCTGCTTATATTGTGTAGAGTAATACCCCTGGCCACATGGAGTATGTAAATCAGGTGTCAGCTTATCATTCTTGAATCACTTAATATGCTTAAGGTGCCCAGGAGGTAAACAAGGTGCTAGGACCTACACAATTTTGTGCACATGCCCTAGCAGTACAAAAGAGGGTATTCAGAACTGGAGCTAGATTCTATCTTGCAAGTGTGATTAACTCTTTATCACTCCTGCTAAAGGGAACTACTCTTACTGAGAGTGTGTCAGAGAGAATAGGGAGAATAGGCTTACTGCAAAGGTTTCCTTTATATTTACTGACTTAGGAGATAAATGGTTTAACTCCTTTGTTACAATATTGTTATCGGATAATGTGTCTCTAAGACAAAAGTGTCTATAAGTCATATCAAGTATATGCAGGCATAAAAAGTACAAATCATTACAAAATGTACCATAAGCATGGTAAATACTGTTGAAAAGTGATTAATGCTCACAAAACAAGGGAAAGGACACTCACTTGTCTTGGAGACATTTGTTTGTACTTTTCACATGGTTCAGCAGCATAACTTCTACAATATCACATTCAGCAAGACCTTTTTCCGCAAAAGGACAGATGATGACTGTGATTACAAGGGTTTATTGCTCTAAAGTGGTTAAAGTTTAGAAATAGAAAGCTGATTTTATGTTCCCTACTTTCTGTACCTTATGTTAATGGGGATGTGGCAAATACTGTTCATCGTGTCAACATTTCATGGTAATGTCATTGTTTCCTGGTTCAAATCTAGACAGGGTGATGTTTGTCTGGAATTAAGAATCTTAAATGTCAACATTTTAAAAGTATGTTGCCACAAAGTTGAGAAATCATAAAAAAAATATTTAATGTGTTTTTCTCCTTTTTTTGGCATTATTCTTTGTTGGGCCTGGCATTGAAATTTGGTAATGACTGATGATAACTGTCAGTGAATAGCAGTTCGCTTTCTAAGGCAAAATCTCAAAAATGTATTTTGCGTGTGCAAAGACAGCCATAAGTAGTAAAAAATCAGACTAGTGCCAGTGCTTTTCAGTAAGCTCTCTAGAAAGTACTGATTTTACAAAATATACTTCTTGTGTAATGTTTTCTGTGGCTTTACATGCTAATCCATCCAAACATTAGGCAGGATTTTTCCCATGTCGAAAATTTAACAGCCAACAGATAACAACAGTTGATGCTTCTCTGGTGGTTGTTAATGCAAGGAGCATTACTAATAAAGTTTTTTATTGAAAATTTGCTACGTTCCCACAACATTGATGTTATTGTTTGTGAAACGTGGTTAAAGAACAATGACTAGGAATCAGTTCTGTCAGGGTATAAATGGTTTACCGTAACAGACATTCTAACAAAAAAATCAGGTGGAGGTGTTATGATAGGGAATAAAGATAACTAGAAGACCTGTGATTATTACATGTTCAATGATAACACCAAAACTAAAGACTGTAACTGTGACAATAAAGACAACCCTGGAACATATAACAGTTGGAGTGTATAGACCACAAAAGTGCAGATGTCCCAGCAGAATTCATACATTTCTTGCATGAAATACAGGAGGGAAGAATATTATTAGCTGGGCACTTAAATTTACCAGAAACGGACTGGAATAATATTGATTCTATAATTTTAGTATGGAAATTATTCACAGCGTATATTCAGAAACAACAATTGCTTCAGATTGTAAAACAAAACTACCAGGGGACGGAACATTCCTAAAGAAATTACTGCAACTTCAAGTCAAGATTTGCAACCATTGATGTGCAGTAATCATTGGATTACAAAGGTTAATTTGTTGCTAGATAATTCTGCCAAACTGAAATCTAAGCCAATGCACAGAAGGTTAATTACAGTATATATAGAAGCAAAACAGTCCCTATGTAAAACTGACTGGAGTGAGGTGTGCAGTGGAAAAACTGCAGATGAAATGTGAAAAGTTTTGAAAGAGAAATTGTTTGAGTGCAAAAAAATCAAAAAATGTTTAACATCAGGATCTAGGCATACAAGATGAGCCGCATATATTTCCATAAGAACAAGATATCGGATTAAGGTGAAAGACAAAAAATATAAGAAATGGAAGAGAGGTCGAACTGCAACTTTGAAAACTGAAATAAACAAACTGGACAAACAGATTAAGCATAGTGTGAGACAAGATCAAGAACATTTTGAAGAAAAGTTATATAAAGGTGTTAAGCATAATAGGAAACCTTTTTATAGATACATAAGATGTGGAAGGAGTAAAGACACACAAATGATAAACTGTGTGCAGATTCTAAAATATATTCTCAGACTCAACAGATAATAGATATATTTACAAAATCCTATGCAAAACAATTTGGCTCCACAAAAGGGGTGGTAAGTTGTCCTAGTGACATCCAGGCAACCCCAGATACTGGAATCAAATTATATTATATTGAAAAACAAATGTGCAAACTGGATCCAAACAAAGTGCAGGGAGGAGCCAGAATTAGTAACAATGACCTGAGAACACTTCAGCAAGAATGTGCAGTAGCATTATATCTATTATTCACTAGGTCATATAAATATGGGGAGATTCTTCAAGATTGGAGATATGCACTTATTAAACCTGTTTTTAAGGGAAATGGGGAGTAGGACAGATCTAGAGTCATATAGAGCCTTGAGTATACTTTCATGTTGTGGAAAAATAATGGAGAAGGTAATATTGGATAAGTTCTTGTCAGAACTGGATAAGTTGGGACTTGAAACCATATATCAGCATGCATATGTTGAAAACAGATATATTACCACCTGTAACATGATGTTCTATAACAATATAATAATATCTATGAATGAAAAAATTGTGCTGTGATGTAATTTATATAGATTTGATTTCAGCATTTGACAGGGTCATACACATAACACTAATCAATAAATTAGTACAACTAGGTATTGTAGTGATGGTACACTTGATATGATGGATAGCTGCATGGCTTACAAATAAGACATGGCAAGTATCATGCAGCAACTGGACAGGTGAAATCCTTGGTTACAGTCAACGTGTCGCACAGGGCTCTGTCCTAGGCCCTTACTTGTTTAGATTTTATCTTTCAGGCCTAACCTTTTCATCTGAGGTGTTTTACAGTCTATATGCACATGACCTGAAATTGGGTAAACTTATTACATGTGTTAGAGATAAGGCATGTCTGCAAAATAACTAGACTAAATTGATCATTTGGGGACAGGAGAATGTGCTGATAAATACATCAAAAACTAAGTATATAAGATTTGGGAGGCATAAATTGAAAGGTGAATATTTAATACAGCACACAGTGATTGAAACAGTAGACTCATTTAAGGATCTGGGTATATGGGTAGATTCAGCTATGAGTTCTTCTAATCATATCAACCAATTGCTTAATTATAGTTATAGAGCTATAAGTTGTATAAAAATATTTATAAAGTCTAGGAAATCAGAAATAATGAAGTCACTGATTGTTAGTTACATTAGACCCAAACTTGAGTATAGAATAACAATATGGAAACCCTATAAGAAAACAAGCATGAGTAAACTGGAAAGAGTACAACAGAAATATACAAAGGGTATTCATGGATGTGAAAATTTAAGTTATTATGAAAGACTAAAATATCTGAATTTGTACAGTGTCTCTTACAGATATCTAAGAGGAGATCTTATTCAGGTATATAGGGTATTTAGGGACAACTACCTCTGGGAATGTTTGGGGTTATCAAAAAGCACTAGAGAATCATCAGACAACCTATGTAGAAGATTCTATAGGAATGAGAAGTGTAATAATTGGTTCTCTGACACTGCAGCTGATGCATGGAACAGACTACCAAATTACATTAAAGCAAGTACTAGTTTAGATATTTTTAAGAACAGCCTGGATACTTATTATGGGAACAAGTGTTTTGGTATATTAGCACCCTAGAAGGGCATTAATGCCCGTGCTTGAAATATTTGTATGTATGTATTTATGTAATCTAGGAAGTTCTGAAGAAAAGAAAATGAAGTTCAGGGTTTGAATCCAGCTTATGGGTTGCTTTAATTTACGGAGTCAAATGAAGTTTTATCAGTTACTTTTGTCACTTGAACATGAAGGATAATTGACAAATTAAAGATTGAAACTTGCAGCACAATCCTGTGTAAATAATCCTATATAAGTCAGCAGTCTTCTGTGTCAAATTCGTTAAACAAAATAATTTAACAGTCTTCTGTGTTAAGTTTGTTAAACATAGCACTGATCATAATAAAGTCTACTTGCATGTCTTCATGTATACATACAGTGTTACAAATACTTCTTTGGATAAGGTATGAATCATTACAATTATCAGATCCAAGTGTTAGGGAAGTCATTATGGGGAGAGCAATATACAGTTCAAAGTATTTCTCAGCATGGCTTCAGTGTAATGAGATTTGTCATTACCCCAACTATATATTCTACTAATATATGTTACATGCAGCATTATGTGCTATAAAGTCTGTATGGCCTCTTCCACAATATGTGCCACAGAGATTACTAAATTTAACTTTTACAAAGGAATATATATTCCCTCAAAATATTACTCCAATAAAAGAACACCTCAAAGTGCAATACAACAAGGCTTGTCAGAATTAAGCCTATCTGCAATCAGTTTCAATTGGCTGCACCTCAATGTATACCATGGGGCTGTCAGTTATTATGTTGCATTAAGATGTAATAAACATAATAAAGCAGCTGTACTTCTTTTTGTCATGAGTTTGATTCACAAGTGCTCTCAGTCATAGCTTGTACAAAGTATGTGCTACTAAGGCATTATGTCCTACTTAAAATGGAGAATAGGGGGAAGGCATCCCCGAAGGCAGGTAAAAGCTAGGACTGTGATATTGAGGGTCGGAACTTTGAATGTTAGCAGTATGACTGTTATAGGGAGAGAGCTAGCTGATATGATGGACAGAAAGAAGGTTGGTATATTATGTGTGTAAGAGACCAGATGAAAGGGGAGCAAGGCTAGGTGTATCGGAGGTGGGTTCAAATTGTTTTATCATGGTGTGGATGGGAGGAGAAATGGTATAGGGATTAACCTGAAGGAACAGTATGCTAAGAGTGTTTTGAAGGTAAAAAGAGTGTCAGATAGAGTGATGTTTATGAAGCTGGAAATTGATGGTGTAATGATGAATGTTGTTAATGCATATGCTCCACAATTTGGGTGTGCGATGGATGAGAAAGAAAAATTTTGGAGTGAGTTGGATGAAGTGGTGATGACTGTACTCAAGGATGAGAGACTGGTGATTGGAGCAGATTTCAATGGGCATGTTGGTGAAGGGAACAGAGGGGATGAGGAAGTGATGGGTAGGTATGGTGTTAAGCAAAGGAATGCAGAAGGTCAGATGGCAGTGGACTTTGCAAAAAGGATGGACATGGCTGTGATGAATATATATTTTAACAAGAGGGAGGAGCATAGGGTGACATACAAGAGTGGAGGAAGATGCACACAGGTGGATTATATCTTATGTAGAAGGGCCAGTCTGAAGGAGATTGGAGACTGTAAAGTGGTGGCAGGGGAAAGTGTAGTTAGGCAGCATAGAATGGTGGTTTGTAGGATTACATTGGTGATCAAGAAGAGGAGGAGGAGTGTGAGGGCAGCACCAAGGATAAGATGGTGGAAATTGAAAAAGGGTAATTGTGAGGTGGAGTTCAGAGAAGAGTTAAGACAGGCACTGGGTGGCAGTATGGATTTACCAAATAGCTGGGTAACTACAGCAGAGCTAGTAAATTAGATGGCTAGAAAGGTGCTTGGTGTGACATCTGGAAAGAGGAAGGAGGACAAGGAGACCTGGTGGTGGAATGAAGAAATACAGGAGAGTATACAGAGAAAGAGGATGGCGAAGAAGAAGTGGGATTGTCAGAGAGATGAAGAAAGTAGGCAAGAGTATAAGGTGATGAGGTGCATGGCAAAGAGAGAGGTGGCGAAGGCTAAGGATAAGGCGTATGGAGAGTTGTACGAAAGGTTGGACACTAAGGAGGGAGAAAAGGACTTGGCTAGACAGAGGGACCGAGCTAGTAAAGATGTGCAGCAGGTAAGGGTGATAAAGTATAATGAGGGAAATGTACTCACAAGCAAGGAGAGTGTGTTGAGCAGATGGAAAGAGTACTTTGAGGGGCCGATGAATGAAGAGAATGAGAGGAAGAGAAGGTTGGATGATTTGCGGATAGTGAATCATGAAGTGCAGTGGATTAGCAAGGAGGAAGTAAGGATAGCTATGAAGAGGATGAAGAATGGAAAGGCTTTTGGTCCAGATGACTTACTTGTGGAAGCATGGAGGTTTTTAGGTGAAATGGCAGTGGAGTTTTTAACTAGATTGTTTAACGAAATCTTGGAAAGTGAGAGGATGCTTGAGGAATGGAGAAAAAGTGTTTTGCTACCAATTTTTAAGAATAAGGGTGATGTGCAGAGCTGTAGTAACTACAGAGGGATTAAACTGATCAGTCACAGCATGAAGTTATGGGAATGAGTAGTGGAAGCTAGGTTAAGAAGGGGGTGATGATTAGTGATCAGCAGTATGGTTTCATGCCATGAAAGAGCACTACAGATGTGATGTTTGCTCTGAGAGTGTTGATGGAGAAGTACAGAGAAGGTCAGAAGGAGTTGCATTGTGTCTTTGTGGACTTAGAGAAAGCATATGACAAGGTGCCTAGAGAGGAGTTATGGTATTGTATGAGGAAGTCGGGAGTGTCAAAAAATTTGTAAGAGTGGTACAGGGTATGTACGAGGGTAGTGTGACAGCGGTGAGGTCTGTGGTGGGAGTGACGGATGCGTTTAAGGTGGAGGTGGGATTACATCAAGTTTCAGCTCTGAGCCCTTTCTTATTTGCAATGGTGATGGACAGGTTGACAGATGAGATCAGACAGGAGTCCCCGTTGACTATAATGTTTGCAGATGACATTGTGATCTATAGTGAGAGTAGGGAACAGGTGGAGGAGACCCTGGAGAGGTGGAGATATGCTCTAGAGAGAAGAGGAATTAAGGTCAGCAGGACTAAGACAGAATATACGTGTGTGTGAATGAGAGGGAGGATAGAGGAATGGTGAGGATGCAGGGAGTAGAGGTGGTGAAGGTGGATGAGTTTAAATACTTGGAATCAACAGTTCAGAGTAATGGTGAGTGTGAAAGAGAGGTGAAGAAGAGAGTACATGTAGGATGGAGTGGGTGGAGAACAGTGTCAGGAGTGATTTGTGACAGATGAGTACCAGTAAGAGTGAAAGGGAAGGTCTACAAGAGGGTAGTGAGACCAGCTATGTTATATGGGTTGGAGACAGTGGCACTGACAAAAAGGCAGGAGTCAGAGCTGGACATGGCAGAGTTAAAGATGTTAAGATTTGCACTGGGTGTGACAAGGGTGGACAGGATTAGGAATAAGTATATTAGAGGGTCAGCCCAGGTTGGAAAGTTTGGAAACAAAGCCAGAGAGGCAAGGTTACGTTGGTTTGGACATGTGCTGAGGAGGGAGTTAGAGTGTATTGGGAAAAAGATGCTAAGTATGAAGCTGCCAGGTAACAGGAAAAGAGGAAGGCCTAAGATAAGGTTTATGGATGTGGTGAGAGAGGACATGCAGGTGGTTGGTGTGACAGAGCAAGATGCAGAGGGCAGAAAGAAATGGAAACAGATGATCCACTGTGGCGACCCCCTAACAGGAGCAGCCGAAAGAAGAAGAAAAAGAACAACAACAACACTAAATTACAGCAACCTTATTGATAATGCCGTGTCATATTTGTCTGTCACTAGGTTGTAGTTATGATTGCCATCCACCATCCCAGAAAGAATGCCTACAGGTGCCAAGACATAATTTGAAATGTAGCCAATATCATCATAAAAAAACTGGTGATGTAATCACTGTGGAGCATTTATACATACACTGAGCAGTACACATAGCCAAGTCTTAACTGCCTTGTTTCACACCTGAAGAGTGCATTGAAGAAATCATACCCAGATTGTACCCTATTCCATATGTGTGATTTCTGACATGCAAATGCAGTTATCAAACAAGTACGTCAATATGCACAGGCTGGTACAAATGAGATCTGAACTGGATGCCAATTCCTTGCCATTTTTTCAGATATCTTTGAGAAGACAAGGTGGGTGATTGTTAGGGTGTTGCATTAGTTAAAGCCAAAAGGTGGTGTCAGAAGGAGAACTGGATCTTTGTTGGGCTCCCCAAAAAGTGCTACAACTAAAGACTTTTGCAGGAGGATTATAGCAGATCTCAGTACAAGGCTGAGACTTCAAATAGCTTGGCCAAGGCTATCACCAGTTCAAATAGCATTCCACACACTGGTGAACAATATCCTTACCATTATAATGACATCAAAAGTTGTAAGTAGGACCTCCTTCACTGATATGAGAGAGAGTTTAGGACCAGTAATAACCATCATTTGTGTAAGTGCAGTGGTCCATCACCAGCCAATAAAATACAATGGCTTGCCAACACATACAATTTTTCATTATTTTTGTCTGTTTTATGTTCTGTACAGACTCTAAATAGATAAAAAGGAATCACAATGTATGTCAAGAGAGATTACAATGCCCCAGAGAGGCATGTGGTTAAGTATGGGTCAGGTATGAATGATAGTCATGTAATAATATGTCAGAATTGTAATTCACTTTATCAGTACTGAGGCCATCAGTCCACAGTGGCTTAACACCCACACACACACACACCGACACACACACACACACACACACACACACACACACACACACACACACACACACACACACACTTGAGTAGGTATGCCTAATATATAACTCGTATACATGCCTGCTTGAATAGCTCTTGAACATTGCATTAGGCAATGTGTAACTTGAGTTAGTTGTGTTTATGGGTTCAAGTCCAAGCAGTTGTGATTTGCTTTTATGACATAAAATAGTCTATTAAATGTTCTACAATCAGTAAGTAATAATAGCACTGCAATTTCTATAAATGGACACTTCTTTAATTTGACTGCATATAACATATATGCAATAGTTACAAAGATGCTAGCCTAATATCTCTAGTAACAATGATCTTAAAGAGTATTTTAAGACACATGTATGACTACACACTTATATGTGGTTGTGCCAAAGTTTAACATATTTATATGTCATTTGGATGTAATGTAATATATTAAAATTAAATGGCATTGATGATGTTTTGTGTGTTGTCTCTCCTCTCATACCCCTTTTTTTAGTATAATTCCTGCTGCAACACAAATGACCACAAGCAAAAGGAGCAAGACTGAGTGCTGTGTATTGTACCACCATAATTATACATGTGGTTGTGGCTGCATCACCACATGCAGCACAGACACCCAGCAATTCTTGGTCACAACCTGTCATCGCTGTCTCCACAACTTCTGCCCTATTGTCCAGTTGTGTCAGATAGCGCTTCACCAGAGGCTGCTGGTGCACCGGTGCCCACCATGTGTAGTGTTAGTGGTGGAGGTAATTACATCACACATCAAGAGCTGATAGGGCTGGTGGAGGGCATAATGGAGAGAAGCATTGGCAGAACAGACAAAGTCTTGCATTGAATAGCAAAGTCAGTGCCTGTCCAGCACTGCCTGTATTGTCTGCGACACTAAAAAGTGATGACAGTTCTGAGGGTGCAGACTAGATGCTCACTCTAGTCATGCTGGATGAGGATGCAGTTCCGAAGTCCCCTACATATCTCCAGTTATGGTGTCCCCCAACATTTTGTCTCCATCACCATCCCTGTTTGACACTTTTCTCCAACATTCCATAAAAATACAGCTCATACAAAGCTTTCCATTTCATTTTCTGTGTGTATGTGTGTGTGTGTGTGTGTGTGTGTGTGTGTGTGTGTGTGTGTGTGTGTGTGTGTGTGTGTCATAGCCACATTACATTATTAAGCTGCTGTCACAGAAACCTCATGTGGTAGCTATTTACATTCCCATATTATTTGTAGAAGTACAGTGCTATAGTGTAAAGAAGTGGATAGCTATGATGCTCTCTCACCACTACCATTCCACACACACATTATTTATTCCCCCTGTGTCCTATGCTATGCTTATCCTCTGTCTTCGCCACTGTCCTGTCAACTGTTTTTCACACATTTAATCTGGTCAGAAAATAAAGTCATACACAGCACACATGGCCATGAATGACCCACAAACCCTCATTTTTCTCTTCAGCATTTGCACAATGGTATGCATCATGCACCAATGGTAAATGATGATAAATGGAATTTCTAGTTCTATGGCAAAATATGAAGATTCTACCATTACCTGCAATAACATGATAGCACTATGAGGAGACAGTTATTCTCATATGTTTAACATGCTGCAGGGTTTAATGTAGACCTTACTGGATAATACATTTCTTATTACTGTAATAAAGTACAATGCATACATTATCCTTTGCATCAAACTTTTGCAATTGTCTTTTCATGTATGTGATTTTTACTATACAAGCTAAAAGTTCCTTTGTGCTCTGCTCAGATAAGGCTCTGGTCTATAGAATGCTGATGCAGATTGTCAGGTGTTTGGGTTCAGTAGCATCTTAACCATTATTTAAAGTATATAGCTATTCTGTATGCTGAAGATTTTGCTACATGTTTTAGTAACCAACCAGTATCCTGCTTATGTGTTAGTAACCAATCAGTGTCCTGCTTATGTGTTAGTAACCAATCAGTATCCTGCTTATGTTTCAGTTATTGTTCCTTATTAAGAACACTTTATTGTACATAGCATAGCAGAGTTATTATGAAGCAAGACATTAACACAACATACATATGGCCAGAAATAGCTCATAAACAAAAATATGTTTCTCTGTTCATCTCTCCCTTTCTTCCTCTCTCTCTCTCTCTATTTACATATATATATATGTATATATATATATATATATATATATATATATATATATATATATATATATATATATATATCCCCCCAAGCAATTTTTGTCCTCAACATTTGCTCAAGGGTTGGCATCACGCATGCACTTAGAGGGTATATAACAAATGTCACAAACATTGGAAGCATTGCTATGATTGGAAGTCACACTGCAGAAGCATGTAACAGGTTTGTCTTTTTTTTCCAGTTTTGGAGTGTAAGCATGTTGCTCCATGCACTTCAAAAGATTTAACATTAGCATGTATTTTCTGAAGGATATAAAAGTGCAATGCATACATACTAAGTATGCACTGACTTCATTAAAACATCAAAAATGATCATCAAAAATAATGTGTTTTTAGTGTTAGCTACATTAGTTTGTTGCCTCTCTTGCACAAGTGCTTAACAGCACAGTGATATTAAAAGAAATACTGATAGCACTATGAGTAGACAGTTATTCTTAAATATTTACCAGGCTGTTGGGTTTGATGTACAGCTTATGGTATGTTTCAATTGTCATTACTGTTATGTAATGTGATTCTCACATACTCCTCTACTACATACTGTTTTTATTGTCCCTTTAAATGTGTGTGTTTTAACACCTGTTATTTGCCTTGCTTTGCAGTGTAATCACTTAATGCTCATGTCAATAAATTATTCATACAGATTGGCAGGTGTTTGAATCCAGCATCAGCTCTAAAATTATGAACATTTTTATTTCTCATAACATTTCCCCTTGGGAAATGATGGATACATATATTTTCCCAAAACAAGTCTTCTGCTTAGCTGTTTATGTGGTCCATAATTATCTGAACCCTGCCCATAATTTCCCAGTTATAAGTACAAGGTGTCTGGACCAAGCAAAAAATAATGAGGACAACATTTTAAAATGCTAAGCACAGGTTACAGTCAATGCTGCTATCCACTTAGGAGGTGCTAGGATAAAATATTTAGCATCAGCATGCATTTTCTGATGGCTATGAATTCTGACATGCAGATGTCTGTTTGTATGCAATGAATTCACTACTCAAAAATTTGAAAAAAAATGCATAAGAAGCACAGCAGCATGCCTAAAACATATGGGCACTCATAAAATTGTGGACAGCAGAGAGGCATGCCCCTGTACTAATCATATAACAAACACTTTACTTCAATGATTATGACACATGGGTATATAATGACACAGAACATGTTAACATACTACACATGTTCTGAAAATGCTCAGAATCAGAACTATTATGTCTGTACTACTAATTATTATGAAGCATGGAATGGAGCAATATAGACCACTGCTAACTCTCTAAGTTCAAAAACTCGAATAATAATTATGTATTCATTAACACTTTGCCATTGGTAGTGCAAATGAGCTTGCCAGCAATGCACTTTGATTAGTGCATTTTGACAAAAACGAAACTTGTACTACTTGTGTAAAAAAGTAACCTATACAACTTGTGTAAGTTTTAATGTCTTGTAGCCAGCATCTGATGAGTTCACTGTGATGCTATCCACTCACTACATATTATAAGTAATATTTGCACCCTAACACATCAGCCTTGCAAATTATTTACAGTGATGTTGGACATTTGGACCTTTGGCTGCATACTTGCTAAGTATTATTAAGTAATGTAATTTAATATGATTTATACATATGTTACCTTTTATATTGTATGCAGATTGCAAAATCTTCACAATGATACACCAGCTATTTAAACTGTGCACAGAATGTTCTTCAGATGAACAGTCAGGAATGCTGAGGTGACAGTCCCTTGTTAGACACGTGATTATATTCCATCAGATGCATGGCCAATACACAATAATGTGAAACACTGATATATATCATTCTTGCTACCCCAATGTCAAGGACTGAAGTGATATATGAGTTAGTTCTGTAGTATGTAATGAATTGTGATCACTGCATTGCTGTTTGTTCTGCTTGTAAAGACACATTGCTATTAGTCCAAACATGTGATGTACACTACAAGTATTTGCTGTTTGACACTTGTAGTAAGACTTCTCTTGTGGTGCCAGCAGTTGATACAATATTGTCTAGCTGGTTTAGAGACAGGCAGGTGCTTGAATAAATTCCTGACTGACTAGAGAGTGTGTGTGTGACTCTAGTGTGAGGTATGAATGGTTTAAACAACAGATCTGATGTGCGCATTTCCACTCAGGAGGAACAGTTACACTGGTAGAGGACTTCCCCATCAGTTTTAAACCCTTTTAGTCCAAATCTTAATTTTACAACACAATGATGATATCATCCATTCAAATTTGCTCTATCTCACATTTTTAGTGAGACTTCTCATTTGACATGAGCTGCTAATACATGGTTATCTAGATTATGTACTTGGATGTCTGTACTTGTATAGGTTGGTATTCAAATCCAGCTCTGATTCCCTTGTGTGTGTGTGTGTGTGTGTGTGTGTGTGTGTGTGTGTGTGTGTGTGTGTGTGTGTGTGTGCGTGTGTGTGTGTGTGTATGTGTGTGATCCTGCTCATAGGTAGGGTTGCCTGTTTGGTATCTACTTCTCTGAAGTACAGGCTAACAGAGAAGGTCCTTTGGCTAACAAAGTTCACAGATGACTGCAAACTAGGAGCCATAATCATATCTCCTAATGATGTGGACATCCTACAAAAGGGTCTCACAGAGACAGATGCCTGGTATCAAAGCCATGGCCTCAAGCTCAATGCCAAAAAGTGCATTGTCATCCCTTTTGGTAAAAACTCTGTACCCATGAACTACCACATAGGCGGTAGTCTACTTAACACCGAAAGTGTGATAGGAGACCTTGGGACACAGGTGGGCAGTAGTCTCTCCTTTGATAATCACATCGCCACAATAGTTAGGAAATCCTTCTACGTGGCACACCTCATCACAAAAGGTTTCTCATCCAGGAAAAAAGAGGTCATTGTTCCCCTCTGCTCATCAATCATTAGACCCATTATGAAGTACAATGCTCCTTTTGGTATGTACCTCACAAGACATCTACAACAACTGAAAAGGACACAGAAATACCCCACAAAGAGGATTCTGGCCTCAATAGATGTCCTACACAGACCGTCTCAAAAAACTCCAGCTTTAATCTGTCACATATTGCCTACTCAGAGACGATCTCTGCCTAACATACAAAGCTATGTCAAATCCAGAGCTGTTGGACATGCTCCACGTAAAGAAATTCTAATCCCTCAGAGCTACATGCTCTAGGGACCTAAACTTTGTCACCACAATAAACAGAACATGCTGAAAGGATAGATTCCTGTCTCAGAGAGTTCCCATACTCTGGAAAAGCTACCTATCTATATCAAACAAAGCTCCTCATTTGCACTCTTCAAGAAAAGTTTTGATGATTGGATGGGAGATAGGAAATTCACTGCGGGGATTACTTCTGTGGCTCTGTTTGACAGGGGCACAGGAAAATAATTTTCTTGGGAGGCAAAAGCCAGGGTACCATTTGGCTAGGCTTATATAGGTCCTAGGGCCAATAGCCTAGTACCTACCTATGAACCTATGACGCGTAAATTTACAATGAAAGAGGGTTCTCTTATCAGATTCATTCCTTTTTTGTCCAAACCTCACCTATGCACCATAATCATGTGGTCATGTCTTTAGATCTGCTCTTTGTCACACTTGTAACTTGACTTCTCCTGTGGTGACAGTGGCTAATACTCAGTTCCCGAGATTGTGTACTTAGATAGGTAGGTATTCAAATCCAGTACAGAATCACATGCATGTGTTTGTGTGTGTGTGTGTGTGTGTGTGTGTGTGTGTGTGTGTGTGTGTGTGTGTGTGTGTGTGTGTGTGTGTGTGTGTGTGTGACTCGACTGTGACTCTGCTGTTAGGACTGTCTTTCCCAACATATCTAATGTGTAAATTTACAGTGGAAGAGGACACTCCCTTCAGTTTCATTCCTGTTTGCTCAATTGTCAGCCTGTAACATACTGATGAAGTCATCACTTCGAACATGCTGTATGTCATATAGGAAGGCTTTTCTTGTGGCATGTGTATTTGATGCACAATTCCCTAGATTGTGGATGAAAAATGTAGATATCCAAATCCATCAGTATCTGAGTGTGTGTGTGTGTGTGTGTGTGTGTGTGTGTGTGTGTGTGTGTGTGTGTGTGTGTGTGTGTGTGTGCGTGTGCGTGTGTGCGTGTGTGTAGATGTTATTACAAGAAAAATTGTCTTCCCCAACATTCCCCCCAAATTATTCTATTCCTTTTATGTCAAATATAGAAATGTCAACGCATTGATGAAGTTATCCTGTTCAAATATGTGTTGTATTACTCTTGTGTTATGGCTTTTCCCATGGTGCATGCAGATAAGACAAAGTTCTATAGCATGTGGACTTACATAGACAGGTGTTCAAATATGGTATTGTATATGTGCAAAACAATATTGGCAGCTATGAGCAGCTTACACAACAGATGTTGATATGGATGTCTCACATTTGTGTGAATAGTAAAATGACTAAAGGATTTTGATACTTTAAAAGACATTTTAGGGATAACTTACCATTAAAAACATTGCTAAAGTCAAATCCTGAAGTCCTTATCTTTGTATCCTAAAGTCTCCTGTGGCACAAATGTTTAATACACAGCTCTCTAGAGTGTGGACCTATGAAGGCAGGAGTTTGAATCTGGTAATTATGTCTGTAATACAACACTGACATTCAGGAGTTGCTTACACAACCGATGATGATATGGCATACTCACATTTGTGTAAACAATAATAGGGCTATAGATTTTGGAGGTCTTGGACTATATTTTATGGGAGCTATAAACATTTTGACACACTATTGATGTAATCTCTTCAACTGCATGCTTTGTGACCCAGAAACACTTAATTTCTATAGTGTCAGTTGTTGAGATACTGCTCTATGGCATACAACCTCAGGTAGGTGTTTGAGTGAGGCAAGGTGTAGCTACTAAATGTGTACAAGAATGCTTAGAGGCAGGATTTGCTACTCCAAAATGAATGATATTTACAATGTGACTTACTGGAAACATTTCAAAATGTGGAGCGAAAGGGTAACTTTTGCATTCCCCTTAATTGAAGATATATGAATCAAAACATAATGCTTAGGTTATCCCTTCAAGTGCGTTTTGTATGACAGTTTTGATGTGGATTGTTGTGTGGTATCATCAGTTAGTGCACAAGTCAAGATAAAAATTGACATGCATTGCAAATGTTTGATTCCATTGGGCTATGCATTTTATCAATTTGTTCACAATATAGTGGTTACAGGCAAGAATGGATTATTCAGCTGATCTTGATGTGTGTCATGCTGCAGAGTGGTCAAAAAGTGTGGTAGGACCTGTGTTATGATACTTTGCTATGATTTTGTGGTGGGTAGACAGTGCTAAATCATACATTGCCATACTTCCTTATGAGCATGCCCAGTACAATGATGTATTCTGTTAAATGCCATTTAGCACAAAGCACATTAGGTAACAAATGTTGTGGAATATTTATTGTCATTGAGTGTTATTTGACCATGTTTGCATAACTTTGTTGACATCTACTCAATGATGTAGAGATAAGTGCGTGAAAGATGACAGCATTGTTACAGGCTAGTGTAAAACTCCTGTATGTGAACTACAGCATTTTCAGCAGTTTACGCACTACTTGATGTTACTGTTATATCTGTTCATGAGTTACGGTTATGTGATTTGATGCAAGTATTATAAATATGCTGCACAAGTCTCTGTTTAGGGCAAATTGTAATTTTGTTTATTTATTTGTTTATGTTTGTTTTCTAGGGTAGAGCAGTGATCTGCATAGACATTTTCACACACAACGGCAGCGTCTGGTTAATTGACTTGCTCAGAGTCACAGAGTTAGGCAATGGAGGCTGAGGGAATCAAACCTTGCACCTCTGGACCACAGGAAACAGCTCATTAACAGCTCCTTAATTCTGTAATCCAACTGGCAGGTTTACAGTATGATGTCATGCTGCATTCAGATGTGTAGTTTTTTTTTTCAGACTGTATTTAAATGTATATGTGGCAACTGCATCAAGAAGTACTCATGTAATATTATGGTTACACTAGACAATGTGCTTCAACACACAAAACACATTAAAATAAATGTGAAATGGATCATGTACCAGATGTCATGACACAATACAGCCAGTAAGAAAACTTTTTTTGTTTATTTCCTCTGTGGGCTAACTATCCATATCTGTACTTCCTTTCACTCATGTGTAGATCGTGTCCATAGGCATATACTGACATTATTAAGCATACAACACATATGTAAATTAACTGCTTTGTTACAACTTTTGCCTTGAAGAATTTGCATCTTAATATATGTCACATCACCATGTCCCTCATCTCTGAACTACACCCATCCATCTGCTACACTTAGACATCTGTAATAATGCCTTGCAGCATACTCATCTGTTAATATGTTGTTTAGAGTGATAGTTCCAGTGACAGGTCCTTGTGGATTGTACTACATAAATAATTGGGATGTATTAACAGCCTCACTTCCTACCATTTCCAATATATATGTTGTTACCACAACTGAATGCTTCCTCTATGACTACTTGTATGGGAAGGAGTGCACAGGTGTTCATTCATTTCTCAAGAGGTCCCCATTATTATATGTGTAATTTTCCATTGCCCCTGCATTATTACTTCATACATATAAGGAAAGAAAAATGTTTACATTGTTTAATCCGATGTCTGTTTAAATAAAAGTTAATTTCTATGGAAATTACTGCCTTTGTTAATTTCCAAATCTATAAAAGAATGCAGGTGATTTTCTCTTACTGTGCACTGCCTGCAGTCTATGAATGTCCCCTACTGTATCAGCTTTCCTTGTAAAATATTATCATACTTCAGAGCTCTCCCTAATACTCATGAACTTCCATGATTTTGTTACATTGTAGAGCTATCCATCTTAATACTTTGTAAAATGGGGAAAAGATGATAAATTAAAATTAATGGCAGTTATTGACAATAATTACAAGTATAGCCTTCTTATCATATAGAAATCATGTGTAATAAATTGACACTCATCTCATTCTGTCAACATTTCACTTTTACACGCATATAAAAGTATCCTAAGTGCATATAAAGTGCATATAAAACAATCATATAAATACATAAATTAATCATATAACTAAAATAAAATAAAATAAAATAAACCATCAATGAAGCCTATGTTAAACTGATGAAAGTTGGCAAATCACCTTTTAATTGCTTTAAGTTTCAGCATAGGTACTACGCTGGCTTGTTCATTAAGTCCTTGCCAACAATATGCAATTATTATTTATATTATTTATACGAGTTATTTATTTATATGATTTATTTATTTATTTATATGATTATTTTACATGATTCCTCTATTAATTCATTATAATTTACAAGAAGGGAATGCCTAAAAGCCTTATATTTAAGGACCATTTTTCCTTTCAAAATTGGTTTTGATTGTCTTATGAAGTTTCTGCATTGTCAAAATGAAAGTACTTATCTGTTTGGATATTTTTATTGGATTTGATTTTTATCTTATTAAATTAATTTGGATTTACTTCTGGTGTCTGGATTCCTTGTTTTCAGTTTGTCATTTTTTTTCTCTTGCATCTTTTTTCATGTGCAGTGGACAGTTGCTTGAAAGATCAGGGCAGGATAAAACCTCGATAAATAGCTCTCAGCCAAGATCACTGTAGACCCATTTAAAAATTAAAGAAATTTCAGCACCAACTTGCTAAATGTTATGTCACAGAGTACCTGACTTTCCTTGCAACAGAGGTAGAAAATTATTCCCCTTCCATTCAGACAAACCAGCAATTCCCATGTCATATGATCAACTGACACAGGACTAACAGAAGCAGGACAGAGGAACCACCCCTGGACAGCAAATGTACCATTGATCAAAATCAACCATGTGACCTGGCTGGTATGCAGAATATCCCGTATCTTAAGTTTTATTTACAATATGGTTAGTAATGAGTGAACATGTATCATCAACATGACAATCAAAGCACCAGTTATCAGTAGTACCTGATGAAGCACGTTTAAACAATAATAATGCAACAGCTGAAAAAAACTGGTAACTCCCCCAGAATAATAATCATTACCCACAATCACTCCATCTACAGATTGTGTATCACCAAGCACTGGCAGAATAATCAGAACATCATATTTGGCAAGGATTAGGGTGGAATAGGACTAGAAGTCATTCCACAGTCTGCAACCACTACATCCAAGTCAACAACAGGGATTGATCTGCAATCTTCACAATCCTGTTGCCTGTTGAGGAGTATTACAATGATTACCACAATGTCTCCACAATGTCTGTTTCCTCTGTGGGAATTTTAGGGGTTGAATATGAAGTATCCTCTCCCTCATCTTCATTGCATCCTACTGAAGGTGGGCAAGTACATCAAATATATTTTTCCTCTGCCAGGGATGAAATAAGTTTCTGCTAGCTCCCAGCCAATTTGCCATCTATTGAATCTTAGTGTCTGGCTATTTTTTCTCTTCCCTTCATTCCTGCAAGATGTTTTGCCAGGGAAACAGAGAAACTGCTCTGTCACATTTTTAAGGAATGACTGACATTTGGCTTCTACAAAAGTGAGGAGTTAATTTGTGAGAGAAATTGAAAGACCTTTTAAGAACTGGTCTGCTTCCACGAGTGAGTAAAACTGGCACAACAACCCACTTTTGCAGACACATAATGTTGCTGGAAAATGTAGACTAACAGCATACCCCGGGCTGTGACAAGCATGAAGTAATGGGACCATTTATTTTCCTTTAGCAAACAAATAGTTGCTACAGTCAGGTGTGATCCACATTGTACAACCTACTATTTTTTAGGGGTGGGCCCACAAGTCTAGCTTTCTTGAGGATGGCTTCAAGATCACTGGTAGTTTAATCATTTTACCCATTTAATCCTGAATTGCAGCAGGTTAATTAACACCTTTGCTTCTAGAGATATTCAAACCAGTAAACAGCTTGCTTCCTGAGAACTTTTCTTCAAGATCCTCTACTAAAAACACGTTACTAGATTTATTATACCCGACAAATGGTGTGAGTTAAAATATAACAACTTTGGTAAACAATGGGCTTTACACTGATGATAGATTCAAACATCTGTCTGTAGATGCTATTACTGCAGTATGAAAGAAAAACTGTATTTTGCTAGACAAAAATATTAGTGTTATGGTCAAACAACAGGTTATACTCTGTAACTGTGCATGAGAGATTCAAGATGTCAGTGAAGGAATGGTTCTGCTGCTCAGATGTTTTCCAATGATGTATGACAAGAGGGGATAGCATACTGTTGCCTTGCGATATTGCCAAATCTGTGCAAATTATGTAAGTTTACAATATTTCAAACAATATTAATCTACAAAACCATTTTTGTTAAATGTCAAGTATCAGGGCTGGCACTGTATACCGTAATGTCTTGTATATGATGGCATTATTTGTTCACCTGAAGGTCAATAAGCTTTTATGAATTTAATGCAGTTATGAAAGTATAGGTAACAGTCATAACTGCTTTACCAAGAGAGCATTTGTATCTCAAATTGACTTCACATTACCCATAATATTTTAATGTTGTTTTTACCAACACCCACTGTTTGACAACACCATCCCCAATATGACAGCTTCACACTCTATTTTTGCACTATTCATGTAAACGTGGAAATATGTCCTATTTTTTCATAAACTTTTGTAACTCCAGCTCTGCATATCCCATGCTGATCATTTCCCTATGCATGTTAAGCAAATTATTTCAGCTTATAAATGCCACCTTCTACCTTAGTTTTATGTAAGTACCTTTACTGGCACTTCAGGAATGAGACTTTGAAAACTGTGAAGTGTACACTTGTTTCAGGAGTACAGGAAACTTCCCTGTAAAGGCAAATATACTTTTACAGCAGACACAGGAACTCTGCTTTCCTGATGACTATACCCTTGTAGGAAGCAAACAGTTAACTTGCCACATGCGTTAGTCCTGTGCACTCTTTCTATGACCGAGCTATGGTTCACTCTCCGCACCATCCACAGTTCTCGCTCTATAAAAATAATTTGATCTGCCCACCCACACCTGTTGATGTCCAAGTCCTCAAGCTTGAGTTAGAGCTGTTGCAAGTTCACCTGTAGCTACGTTTATGTGGGTAAAAAGGGTTGCAATGATTGATCATTGTTCATTTAGTTCTGATTGCTGTTGAGCCAATGATACACTAATGTGTTGTAGCTGGGTTTCATGGCTGGTAGTAGTGTACTTTATTTGCTGCATGCCCACTGCTTTTGCTTGTAGAAGTTTAGTGAGAGATCCAAGGGATTAGTGAATGGCCCTTAGCTCTTCAGTCATGGTGCTCCTTTCTGTGGCCATTGCACAATCAGATGCCTCTTTCTTGCAAATAAGCCTTTTCCAACCAACTACTAGCCTTAATTCTCACACTGGGTCTGACTTCAGCAACTTATAATTCATAGAATATGCATTGAATGTGGTAATTTCCAGTGAGCACTATTGAATGTACTCCCTCACCATGCACAGTCCTGTGCATCCACCATAGAAAATATTTACTCAGAAGGATCAGAAATATGTTGGTCAAAAACTTGTTAAATAGTGAGGGTGTCAAGATTATAAGAGATAAATGTTTTTGCCAGGTCACTTTTCTGGGCTATGATGTTGTTTTGAGTTTTGAGATAAAAAGTGATTAATCTGGTATTTTTTAAGTGGGTAAGCAGAAGAAAAGTGATGATGCAATAATTAATTAAGGTATACTAGAAATTAATGAAATGTTACTGGGAATGCTAGTAGCTGCAAGGTTAGTTAGGAAAGTATACCTTTACCTAAGTTAGGTCTGAGAACTCACAGATTTGACTGGTGAAGCCTGAGCTGGATAAATAGTCTAAAACCATAACTTTGAGACTAAGTAGATTGGCATTAAATACATGTAGGGTTATACTATTTCTGGAAGGTTTGGTGTGCAAAAGCTGCTTGGTAGTAGAAGGCAAACTATGGCAAGAAGACTATTTTAGTTGAACTTCAGTGGCAAGCCAGCTGGGTTCTGTATTGATGGCTGCTGATTTTTGAGTTGTGAAGGAAGCTTTCAGGTTGCTTTTAATAAGGATAAATGTTTTACTACCATATCATTTACTGCTGAAAGCACTGAGCATGTAGTTGCAGTCAATGAAGTGGTGGCTGAAGATTGAAGCATTTATTATAATCCAAGATTCAGTTAATCCTACAATTTTGGGAATATGGGTAGAGAGAAAAAGGAGTGAAGTTGTTCTAATTTATTTTTATGCTTTCTGCACTGAGAAAACAAAAATGTTATTGATGTTTGCTTTCAGATGGTGGTTGTTGGCCTATGGATGTTGTTAGCTTGAGTTAGTTCAACATACATTTAGTTGAGGAGAATATTTATAAGATATTATAGATGTATAGTGAACTGTATAAATGTTGATTTGTGAAGTGAGCTGGGAACATTTTTAAGGTGAGTTTTGAAGGAGGTAGTAGTTGAATTTCTCAAGAAAATCTAAGTGTGAGAAAGCTGAGGTGTAAATGGGGGAAGGTGTTTAGTATTATATTATTATTATTATTATTATTATTATTATTATTATTATTAGAGGTACTGGACGTTGAAGGTGTGGATTTAATGAAGATTACAAAGTTCTGGGAGGGTCTGTTACACTTTATGAATAACAGACCCACTCCTGATTCCCTTTTATTTTGCAGGCATCCAAGTCAATATCCTGGACATCTGTTTAACCACATTTGTTGATAACTGTATACTGAGCATGATTATCAGAGATACTACACAGCTCCAGTAAGGGTTGGAATGTAAACATACCTGGTGTTCTGGAAACAGTCTCAAGTTAAATGCAAAAATTTGCAGAGGAGTAACATTCAGCAAAAAAGCTGCTCCAACCTAATATATTACAAATGGTACTTCACTTCAGAAAAATATTCATAACAGAGCTGGATACTTATGTAGACAACTGTCTCTCATTCGATCATCATGTCAGTAAATCCTTCTATCTAGCTCTATTAATTACTTGGCAATTAACTTCAACAGACAGAGAAGTCATTATTTCCTGTATTCTTCCCTTATCAGTCCCATAAACAAACAGAATGTATGTATAAATCCAAGCATAGCGCTCAACTCGAAAGAGCCCAAAGATTTCTAACCAAGAAATCAAAGGCCTTAAATTCTTCAGCTATCACAAAATATTATCACAACTCTCTTAATGGCTTCTCCAAAGTAACGTGTTTAGCTTTTCAAGCCAGGAAAGACCCAGTGCTATTTGACTTCCTATTACTTTACTTACCAGTGCCTGTCCAAACACCCACACCAGGGACCTAAATCCATACCAAGGCATAAGGAAGAATCACTGAATGGATAGGACCCTGACACAGCATATTTTCATCATATGGAGTATTTCACCAGCGCAGGCTAGCTTTGTTGACCGGATGGATGGACACACATTTACACCAGGGTTATTATGTAAGGCCCTGCATGATTTGAGAGGGAAGCAGTATTAAGTGTTTGAAAAGGGTGGCAATAACTTTAAAGTTTGTAAATTTTATTGTATGTAACTAGGCAGGTTTTTGTCCCAATGTCATGTTCACATGCCTAATATTATTCCTATTTTCCTTAGTAAATTACTACCTAATGCTAAACATGACAACATTTTGTGGGTGTGGTTGTAGAGGAAAACTGAGTTAACAATGAAACTAAAAAAAAAATAAATAAGTAACACAATATAATCTTCATTTTTTTGCAGAATCACTTGTTTCATTAACATGAAAAATACAACTGGAAATAAAAATTATTTTAAAATAAAGATACTTCTGAAACTGACCAATGCACTTTAACATCAACTGTAACCAGGAGAAAAAAACTTTCTTAAAATTAACAGATTTCACATTGTTAATTCATATAAAAAATCAGGAGTGAATAAATTAGTTCTGTTAATATTGTCTATTACATTGCAATAGATTACTCATTTGAACTTGTAGTGGAAACAGTGAGCCTAAATGGTGGCTGAATTTGGCACATATGTTAGTTGTGTATTATAAACTAAACAGAAACTATAGCAAACCTGAAGAATAAAACCATATGAGGGGATTCAATAAAGCCTACAAGGTCTTTTTTACCATGTGCCCATTGTACATGAAAAGATTTAGAGTCAATAAACTCCATGTAGTGGTGGGCACTCACGTGCAAACATAGCAATTTCCATGGCATGCAAATTACAGCATAAGTAGCTGAATTGTATGCTAATGAAGCAAACCAACATGGTGGAACAATTCTACAAGCTGTAAAGCAACCATGTAGGCTCCATGCTCGTGTTACCCATGTATTCAAAAACTTATTGAATACAGCCATGGAAAGAAGCCTACACAGAAACAAGAGCAAGTAAAAGTGATTAGATTTGAACAGAACTGACCTTAGCATGTAACAGCAGACAAATTATGGCATTATTAGACATAGTGGATGATACAAAAGTATAGTAAAAATAACAATAATCCTTTTTAAGTGCCATGACATAAATGCAGCTTTGCTCCCCCACTCCCAAATGAAGAATATACTCATAACTAATGTAGACAGCTAAAAGTCTAAGCCCCATGAAACAGACTATTCATACTGTCATGTAAACATATGCAGTACGCATCTGACAGAATACATCAAATTTTTATAACAACCTGTATTCTTCTGTGCAGATATATAACAAAGTAATACCCTCCCTTGTGTGCAGCATTGGGGTCCCCTTAAGTTTCTCTGCTTACACAATTACCATCCATGTAGATTCAGGGTTGTCAGCACAGTGAAGATGCAAATAAGGTCAAAACTCATTAGAACTGCTGAATCCTAAAAAAATTATGACAGTATATGGATGTTCATTTCATGTAGGCACTTCCACAGTGTATGTTTTCAATGGATAGCAACACTGAATGATGACATCAAGGAGGTCTGACAGGTTACACTTCCAGAGGTGTACGTTTAGGTCTGTGAAGTGTGAAAGTGCATGTAAGCAGTGCATAGCTCACAAGCTCTGTTTTACCCTCTTTATTATTTGTTAAAATGTGTCATTTTTGTCTGCTTTAAGAATTTTTTTATAAATGTTGGTCATTGTGCAATTTGGCACTTAGAGCGTCCATGTGACATGGAGGAATGAATGACATGTTTCTCAGTGTTTGTCATATAACTATTCCTGTGTCAGCATGTGTATGTGTAGGGCTAGAGTAGAGACAGTCCTGATCTCTAGTGCAGGGTCTGTAACCTTTCCTTCACTTTTTCAGCTGCATGTTTGTGCAATATCACAGGAATAGAGGAAAGTAATAACAAGATTACGTGTTTATATTTAAGCGTAGGTGTGAGCAGTGGCACAAAGGTACACATCGTGCACTAATGAGCACCACGGGAGTTAACATACTCAGTTAAGCAGCAGGTGTTTTTCATAGATGCTAATTACAGCATAAGCAAGTGATTTTCAGCATGGTAGAGCTATTCAACAAGCTATAAACATCCATATAGCCTCCATTCTGTTTTTTCTTGAATACTTCAATACCATTGGAGTAGAGACAAGGAAATTTCAGCCCAGAAAAAAAATTGTGACAAGTGCTGCATTTGCAAGTTAAGTCTTGAACCTAGAAACTATTCCTTAATAATATTATGGCATATCCTTGTATTTCTTAATTTGGTGCAGTAATCAAGTAAATAGTGATAGAGTTATGCAGAAAGTACCTTAACATGTGACAGCAGACACTTATTTTACTTATATGTGTCCATTACTAACTTTTTTCTTATTCTTCTCCTTTTTAATTGCACTTTTTGCATGATGCACCCCATAAAGCAAACAGTGGAAGCAGGAAACAAATACATTTTAAGTTTGGCTGTGTTTATCTGGTTTGTGCGAGGCATGGAAGACCACCTAGGAAGCAGACAGCCAAAAATAGAATCCAGATACTTTCAATTAATGCCCTTGGCCATTGTAAAAACCCAGCTTAGAGTACAGCTGGTACTTAGTTCAAGTACATACTGTACAATCTTTGTTTGACTGCTGTGACATTGCATTTATCAGCATTGAAGTGCAACACAGACAACTGTTTCCTCAAAATTCTTGTGGAAACATGTGTAAGTATAGGACTGCCATATACATATTCCTGGGTTCAAAAACAGCATATTCCATACAGTATTACTTTTACTGACGGAGTAATTTATGTATATCACATTTTTTATCAAATGTATGACTGTGGGTTTAAAGTGTACTATAGTCCTGTAAATGTATTTCTGCTATCTTGACTGGCATGTGTACACAGCTACCTATATATGCAATTCCTTGCCACTCCTGCATTCTGCTTGTCAAATATTAGCAATGCGGTTCGAGTTTGTGCACTGCTTACCTACCCACAAACAGGTGTAGCATGTACACTTTGTTAACCATCACACAAATCTCCTGCTCATTGTGCTATGGAACTGTATATATGATGCTTTCTTATTGGTGTTTATTGTCTATTTTCTTTGTATGACATAAAACTACATGGAGAAACTTTGCAGACTAAGGGTACTATCTAACTATACATCATATATTTACAATATATCCATGTGTATCCCCCCCCCACCACACACACACACACACACTAAGCAGTACAACCTTATGGAGTCAGTATTTTTTCCACACATATATCAACCACACTGCAAAGTTTAATATATAATGTTGTGTGCTCCCTCATAGACAGGAAAAGTTGGTGGTGCTCAGAACCTCACTCTGATAAACTCAAACATCCAGCTGTGCTCAATAAGGGCATTTGTGTTTTTACACACTCTAGTGCTGTTAGGCTACTGGCATCATATGGGCTTATGACTCTATATGCCTAGGCAGGCCTCCCAAACTGTTGCCCCACACATGGCCTGCATCAAGTACTGAGTTCTGTAATCTGTGTACTGCAGATATACTGTAGGTAGGGGTACTGTTCTCACTGTAGTCAACTGGGTATGTGTTTGTGTGTCTAGCCACAAGATCAAGTGTGTATCCTGCAGATACCACCCCAAACCCATAAACTAATGGTATTTTGATACTTGCACATGTCTACAGATCCATTTCAGGCAGGACTCCCAACTTCTCTCCAACATGCACTGCTGATTTCACCCACTATAAGTTGACCTGCAGGCATGTAAAAGTCAGACTTGTATCATTGCACTTGTGTAAAGTACTGCATTCTGTAGTCTATGCAGTTAGATAGGTAGGAGTTATGTTGTTACTGCAGTCAACTGTGTACATATGTGCATTTAAGTGTGTGTGTGTGTGTGTGTGTGTGTGTGTGTGTGTGTGTGTGTGTATGTTTCTAGCCAGAAGAGCAAGTGAGTATCCTGCAGTTACCACCCCAATCCCATAAACTGACAGTATTTTGATACTTGAACCTGCCCACAGATACATTTCAAGCAGGCCCCCCAACTACTTCACTTCAACATGCACTGCTAATGTCATCCACTATAAGCTGACCTGCAGTCATGTAAAAATCAGACTTGTGCTGTGGTGCTTGCATAAAGTACTGTGTTCTGTAGTATGTGCACTTAGGTATGGGTTCTGTAGTCACTGCAGTCAACTGTGTGTGTGTGTGTGTGTGTGTGTGTGTGTGTGTGTGTGTGTGTGTGTGTGTGTGTGTGTGTGTGTGTGTGTGTGTGTGTGTGTCTGTGTGTGTGTGTGTCTAGCCAGAAGAGCAAGTGTGTAACCTGCAGTTACCACCCCAATCCCATAAATTGACAGTATTGTGATACTTGCACCTGCCTACAGATCCATTTCAGGCAGGCCTCCCAACTTCTTCTCTCCAACATGCACTGCTGATGTCATCCACTGTAAGTTGACCTGCAGCCATGTAAAAGTCAGACTTGTACCATGGCACTTGTGTAAAGTAATGTGTTCTGTAGTCTGTGCATTTAGGTAGGGGGTTTCTTCTCACTACAATAAACTTGATGTGTGTGTGTGTGTGTGTATCTAGTCAGCATAGTAGATGTGCTATCCTACAGTTACTTCTCCAGTGGCATGGCTTGCCACTATTTTTAAGTTTGCACAAGCCTACACATCCATTTCATGCATCCCTCACAACCTGATGTCTTCCACATGACCTGCTGAGATCATATACTATAAGTTCACCTTCACTCCTATAAATATACCAGACTTGTGTCATGGTGCTTGCATTAAGTACTGTGTTCTGTAGTCTCTGCACAGTGTGCGTGTGTGTGTGTGTGTGTGTGTGTGTGTGTGTGTGTGTGTGTGTGTGTGTGTGTGTGTGTGTGTGTGTGTGTGTGTGTGTGAGCTATTACTTGACATTACAGAGAGCATTTTACTCAAGCATATGGGACACTGTCATTACCATATGCTCAACAGACAATGCTGATGTCATTGGCTATAACAGATTATGGAATATGCAGTCATCCCACCAGGGCATCATCAGACACTGGCCTGGAGGCCAGGTAGATGTCATCTCATTTGATACCAGACAGATTACAGTGACATGTCTTTTAATCTATGCTCATATATCATGGCATGGTTTGTAGGCCCTGTGTTATCTTGATGAAAATGCCCTGCACTTTGTCCAGCTGCTACATGTGTCTGGTGAGGTACATGCAAAAGAGGGCATTACTGTTCTGATGAGATTTGACTACAGTGCTATCATACAATCCTGTGATCTGAATGTGATGGAGTGACATATGATGGGCACCATATGATTGTAATGAAAAATCATTAAAGAGAAAAGTTAGAAAGTAATGACACACATTACAGTTTCTAACTTCACAACCCTTACAAAATAATATGAAGGCAAATACGACAAACAGTAGTGAAATGAAGATGCTATCCACTGTATAACTTGGCAAAGCAAATATAAGTGACAGGTACAATTATTAGTTCAACAACACAAATTCAGATATACTAAACACTAATCTGGCTATGCACCCTGTGCATCGAATGCAAAGCTTTTGTATCCCCAAATAAAAAAGAGAGAGAATATAGATATGGCACAGTTATCATCATTTGCACAGGGTGTTGTGTGGGGAGGCAGGGGGCCTAGGTTGACACAAAAGGTCAGTGAGTGTGTGTAAGTAAGAAAGTGAAGCAGGCAAGCTGAACTATGTAACTGTTGTTGTGAAAGTGGTGTGTGAGAGTCTGCATAAATACAGCTAAGCTCAGTGTTAGCTCTACATCTTGGTATGTTGGACAGGTGTGATCCATTCATAGTAGAGTTGGCAGTTTATTGCTGTCACCCCTGACCAAGAAAACTAGCACAGCCAGGAGTTGAAATGGCACCTCCACACCCAAGGTCAGATGTAGTGCTGGTACCTGAATGTGACTAATGTCTGCTGAACATGCTCCCTTCATAAAGACCAGGACCACAACCCCATGGCCTGGCATGTCTGGGTGTGGACAGCACACTCATCAATGGAGCAGTTGAAGAACTGCCACTATGGTAAAGTGAGCGGGCTTGGCCACTTTGGCTATCAGCAGATGTTTTTGCTGATCTCCTCCCATGAGTATGCCATTCCTCTTCCTGCAGATGTTCCATCACAGACACTACTCATTCCAATGTGTCATTCATCTGATCCATTGCACTGGCAGCATGGTGGAGGTAGTCAAACATGTCAGACTGTGGCATAACTACAACCCTGAACGTTAGTCTGGAGCACTTTTCTTTACATGTCTGTGCTTCCATGATTGCCCTAAGCATACACTGAATGACAAGGAAGAGACACCTGTACCAGGCGGTGGAAAGTCAGAAGTCCCTCTCCAATCACCCCTATCAACCCTCCTGTGTGACTTCTTGCCCACAATTTGGCTATGGCCAGAGTCAACAGGCACTGAAGACACAGTAGCCACACTTTCCTGATCAATGTCCTTGTCCTCCATCTGTCCAATATCTGTGGGCCCAGTTGACTAGGAAGACATAGGCATATTAGCTGTGAATGGGGAAAAAGAAGAGGTGGCTGGATGTCAACCTCTAGTGTCAGAGTTAATCTCTGCACCCACCATGACTGTGCCTCAATTTGGCCACCATCATCATCATCAGTGTCTGCTGAGACACTGACATCAGGTGGCAGTGTCCACACTCCCGCTGTCATGATCACCTGTGATAAAAAGTAAGAAACACAGGAATACATTAGTACTTGCACTACTATGGTTCAATATATGCTAAACAACTAACAGTGCTGCCACTATCACACACAGTAGAGCAAATACACACAACAGGCCTGAAATCACACAATATGATATTTCTTTAAATTTATCTGCAGTACTGACATACATTTATTTGGCTTACCATCTGCAGGAGACATATCTTGCTGGATTCCAAAGGCCCTGAAAGACGTTAAGCAAGAGGTAAGGGCAACATCATCACATTTAACAGTAAGACAGGAGGTAATACATGTACATCTCTATATCTGCATTAACTCTACTTTCAACAAGAAAGTGGCTGACAACTCCGAATTAAGCTTATAACTGTAGCAATCTTCAATCCCCCACCAAAAAAGACACATGACACAGAAGTAAAATTTATGTCAAGTGTTTTACTATACAACAGTTTTCAACTTGTCATTTAACAAAGCCTACTTGGAAGCGATTCTTGAGACTCAGAAGGAGTGGCACCCAAGTCAAGGATATACTGCAGTCCACTGTACTGTGAGTTCTCATGATGGAGGGTATTCACCAGGAACTCTTCACTGGGGGTAAGAGTTGGTTCTGTAGTAGGCCCTTCCCCTTATAGTCTTTGGTCTTGGCCAACTGCAGCTGCTTACCTCTGTACAGTGGTAATCATGTCATTGGCCCTGTGGCACACCTGTTCATATGTACAGCTGTGAACAGTTAAAGAGTTGATGGTTTCAACAATGTTGCTGCCAGAATTGTAGTCTGTGTGGCACATTGGGCCAACCCCTTCCCAGCAGAAATGCCCCATGTTGGTGGAGAGTGGCAATAATGATGTTTTCTGCATTGCTGAATGGGAGTCTCTGCCTTGCTTACATTGTTTGTGGCCAAAAATACAACAGTACAATGGAATGATAATATACATAAGTAACCCATAACTACAAAGTAAATCTTTCCAGATAAAACAGTAAAGGTAGCCAGAAAAACATAAAACAGTCTACAGATGTGAAATACTAACAACAGGCAGGATGTAAAACAAGGACAGTAGCAAGAACAACATATCCTTGTTTGTGCTATAGCAGTAACTCAGCTGTGTCCCCTAAAAGAACAGTCATTTCTAGTTTGTGACATCACAGTAACTCTTCTTTGCTCCCCCACCCACAAAAGAACAGGCAAATGAACCGTTTTGCTAATAAAACATCTTTGAAATGCTAAAAATGCTTTCAAAGGACCTGTCCCTGAAACATTTTACATATTTATCATACAACATTCTATTTTCATGTATTGTCAATCATGTATCTCTGAAATGGCTTGACAAACAAGGCCATGCCATCAGTACACTTCTAACTAATGCACACAAATAATAGTGTGAAGGCCTTTGCTTCACATTATTTATAAATATATTCCACCATATGCATTATGTAGGTAACAAAATGGAAACATACCTGCTGGAGTTTAATACTCCTCTGTAAAGATATATTGTGAAGAAATACACTTCTGTGAAGTTCTGCAAACATGTAGCAAATGTCCTCACTATCAGTTTAGCTAGTTACACATTTACCTTTTTTATAATACAGTAGATTATCAATGGATTGCATTTGTCTTAGCCTCTGTTTCATTGATGCTAATTACAGCATAACCAGCTGAATTGCATGAAAATCAACCAATATGATGGAGCAATTCAACAAGTTATAAAGCATCCATGTAAACTGCATGCTAGTTTTCCCTGTGGATTTCAAAATTAGTGGAGTACAGACACAGAAAGTCTACACAGACAGAATGTTAGGAGCTGCTGCTGCTTTAATCCTTTTGTATGTACTAGGGGCTGAAGGCAATGTTGCCAATAAGCCTAGGCCAAAATGGAAAAGAGTTTTCATGCCACATTTAACTTATCACAACATAAACAACAGTGCGACAGGGTGGACAGGGACACAATAAAGGAATTCTGTGACCTCTGCCAGCCTCAACTCAAAGACAGAGCCTTTACCTCCCCATGTATTGGCTGTGTACTGCTTGCCTCACAGTCAGCCTTGAACCAACATGTGGCAGCTGCTGCATTTACATGGTAAGTCCTGAACATGTACTGTATTGTATAAAAATATTATGACACATCCTTGTATTTCATCAGTTGGTACAGTAAGCAAGTAAACGATGGGAGATTTGTAGAGAAATTAGCATAACATGACAGTAGACAGTTATTTGACTTGTATGTGTTCATTAGCAAGTAGTAGGTCTCAGGCATCAAAGTGTCACACATTCATATCTCTCCAAAGTACTGATGATCACTGCATGCCCTCAGCTTAGCACCATACATTTATAATGGGAAATCATTACAGAGAGAAGTTAGAAAGTAATGATTCACATTGCAGTTTCTGACTTTACAACCCTCACAAGGTCAAACAGGGAGGATGCAAAACAAGGAGAGTAACAAGAGCAACATGTCCTTGTTTGTGCCCCAACCATAGCTCAGCTTGGTCTCGCCACCTTGAAAGAACAGTGTACTTTTGCATGTAGCATAACAGGAACTGACCTTTGCTCCCCCCAACACAGCAGTCTATGCTTGTTTGTACCATCCAACCTGCCCTTTATTTGATGGCAGCTGCATATTATAGTATTCCCTGTTAATTTCCTCACACATTTTAAGGTAAATGATATAGACGGGCTTACACACTGCGTGTCTCTGAGCACTGAAGAAATAACTGATGAATGACTAAGAAACACAGAAAGGTAAGACAGAGCTGTATATTTGCAAACAATAAGCATAATAGGTTATATGATCACTAAGTGCATTGCCACCAGTACTGTTAGCCAACAGGGTGCTGGCGTATGACTGGTATAGGAAGAGAGCTAGCTGATATGATGGAGGAGAGAAGGAAGGCTGATATTGTGTGTGAAGAAGAGATGGAAGGGAAGTGTAGGTGCAGGTTAGGTTTGGAAATCATTCAATTGTTTTTGGATGGTGTGGATGGCAGGGGTGGGGTGGGGGTAACTAAAGGAACAAGGAAACAATATGCCAAGAGTTGAAGAGACGTGTCTGAAGGAGTTCGAATGAATGAAGCTCGAAATTGATGGTGTAATGATGAATGTTGTTAGTGTGTATATGCTTTTTGCGAAAAGGATGGACATGGCTGTGGTGAATACGTATTTTAAGAAGAGGGTGGATAGGGGGGTGACATACAGAGTGGAGGAAGATGAGGAGGGCCAGTCTTAAGAGATTGGAGACTGTAAAGTGGTGGCAGGTGAAAGGATTAGTGGTATGTAGAATGGATCAAGAAGAGGAGGAGGAATGTGAAAGCTGTGCCAAGGATTAAATGGTGGAAGCTAAAAAGTGATGTGAAGAAGTGGAGTTTAGGGAGTTAAGAAGACAGGAGGAGGCAGTGAGTGGATAGTTATAGCTGGCTGGCAGAACTAGTAAGAACTAAGTGGGTGACTGCTAGAAAAGTGTGTTGTGTGACATCTGGGGAGGGAGGAGGACCTGGGAGACCTGGTGGTGGAATGAGGAAAAGGGATTGTCAAAGAGATGAAGAAAAAGAACATGAGTATAAGGAGATGAGGGCGATGCAAAGAGAGGTGGCAAAGCAAGGATAGGGCATATGGAGAGGAGAGTTGTAAGATGAGAGAGAAGAGGAGAAAAGAGAAAGGACCTGTACCCGAGGAGGGACAGGAGGGAAAGAGCAAGAGCTGCAT
Organism: Protopterus annectens; assembly: GCF_019279795.1. Lineage (NCBI taxonomy): Eukaryota > Metazoa > Chordata > Ceratodontiformes > Protopteridae > Protopterus > Protopterus annectens. The sequence continues at coordinate 1,097,020,019 of NC_056727.1, read as the reverse complement.
GTGATGTGCAAGATGTAGGGTGATGAGGGAAAGTGAGGGACAGGAGAGGAGAAGAGGAGAGGAAGGATGGAAAGAGTAGAGAGAGAGAGAGATGAATGAAGAAAGAGAGAGAGAGAGAGGATGATGGATGGATAGTGAAGAAGGAGGTGAAACAGATTAGCAAGGAGGGTAGAGGAAGAAGGAAATGAGGGAGGAAGGGAATGGCTGTTGCCCCAGATACCATGACAATACCATGGGTGGAAATGGAGGATGGATGCATGGAAGTGGCATTTAATGAAATTTTAGAAATAATGAGGAGTTTCAAAGGAAAGAGAAGTGTGAGAAAAGATTTTGAAAGCTATCTAAAAGAATAAAGGTGGAGTGCAGAGCTGCAGTAACTACAAAGGGAAGAAACTAATTAACTACAGAGGGACAGGGAAGCAAGGTTAAGAAGGAGAGTGATGATTAGTGATCAGCAGTATGGTTTCATGCCAAAGAAAAGACACTACAGAGCAAGACTTGGAGAAAGCATATGACAGGGTGCCTAGTGGTACAGGATAATGTAGGAGGAGTGTGACAGTGGTGAGGACTGCAATTTGCAGTGGTGATGGACAGGTTGACAGATGAGATCAGACAGGAGGCCCCGTGGACTATGATGTTTGCAGATGACATTGTGATCTGTAGGAATCAGGTTGAGGAGACTCTGGAGGAGAGCAGAGGAATGAGGGTCAGCAGGGCTAAGACAGAATATATGTGTGTTGGGATCAACAGTTCAGAGTAATGGTGAATGTGGAAGAGAGAAAGAAAGAAGTAGTAGCAGCAGGGGAATGGGTGGAGAAGAGTGTCAGGAGTGATTTTGTGACAGACGGGTAAAAGAAGGGAAGGTCTACAAGAGTGTAGTGAGACCAGCTATGTTATATGGGTTGGAGACAGTGGCATTGACAAAAGGCAGGAGTCAGAGCTGGATGTGGCAGAGTTAAAGATGTTAAGATTTTTGCAATGTGTGACTAAGGATGGATAGGGGATTAGGAATCGGTATATTAGAGGTCAGCTCATTCATTTTGAGTTGGAGACAAAGCAAGAGGATTGCGTTGGTTTGGACATGTGCTGAGGAGGGATGATGGGTATATTAAAGATGCTAAGGATGGAACTGCCAGGTAAGAGGAATAGAGGAAGGCCTAAGATAAGGTTTATGGACGTGGTGAGAGAGGACATGCAGGCGGTTGGTGTGACAGAGCAAGATGCAGAGGATAGGAAGAAATGGAAAGAGATGATCCAAGAGAATGATGATGATCACTAAGTGCATTGTATCCAAATATATTAAATATAATACATGTACAATTACCAGTTTATGCCTTGATATCATTGTACATTCACTTGCACTTGGTTGTGTGAGGAATTACTTCATTTCATTTCTTCAAAGTTGTTTGTGTGGCAAAGATGGATAAGGCACCCATCCTGTTTTCTGAAGGTGCGTTGGAGTGAGAATTGAAATCCAGACCTATGTAGACATATGTCATGTGTACTAACATTTTCTACTGGTATGTCATAGATTGATTTTCCTCATTTCAACTATTTCTCAGTTTTTCGGGAGGGGGGGCACTATTTGCGTTATGTGCTGCTTAGCACAAATGGCTTTGGCTGTGCTCATCTGGTTTGCATGTAGAGTGGCAGTGCACAAACTCTAGAAATAGACCACCTAGATAGCAGACAGGACCTGGACAGCCACAGACATAAACGGGATACATTCAATTAATACTATTGGCCATCATGCAAATACATTGCCCACCAGTGCACACCTTCGAGTGCAGTGTTTGAGTGATAGCATGCGATGGGCAACATTATCAAATGTTGCAAAACTAAAAAGTGTGTACTCTCAGAAAACCTCATTCAACATTGATCTTGATCTGTAGTAGGCATGTCAGGTATTCCTGGAGAGGATTTTAGATTCTGTGCTCAAACATAGGTTGTCTATGTGTCCAAAGTGTTTGTTGGACTCCTAGTGAATGAACATGGGCCCAGGCTATTGCAGAAGGACTACTGTGGCTCGGGTTACAAGTCTGAGGCATGAAATAGTCTTGCCCAGGCTTTTACCATTGCTACCAGTGTCCCCAGCACTGGTTAACAATGTAGAGAGCACTACAGAGACTTCCAGATGTGGAAGACAGATAACCTTGAATGTTGGATCGAGGAATGTAGGATTGGGGGTGCCATGCAGATGTGTAAGTATCACTTACAGAGACAACTTGTAAGAGTTAAAAGCTGGATATAGTCAGGATTGGTATTCATAATGGTATTCTGTTCTGTTTTTTTTCTGCAGCCATCACAGACCAAGAAGTGAATTCCCAAACTCAAGCCATTAGATTGGCATGTATATGAGAAGCATGTGGTATGTATGCATCCAAACAGTACTGTTATTGTAGCATTAAAAGTAAATACACCTTTTTTTGGTTTGTTATACAGTTGTATCAAATTTAGCATTCATCTATCAACTGTAACAGGAAAGTATACATGCATTAGTTTGTAGGCCAAAATAACAGTTCAGTATTGGAGAGTAGTCAGATGTTGTGGGTTCAAAAAACATACTTCTTAAATATACAATACTGTTAAGTTTTCATCAATATTTCAATGTAACGTCAGAGCTCTAAAGCAGTGACACCATGGCCTGTTGTAAACTGCAATCAGTATAATTGGAACATGCATATGTGCAATATATGCACACATCAAGGACTGCTTGCTGCAATCTGTAGTATAGTGTGCATCTGTTATGAGCTGGGTAGTCTTAACAGTAAAAAAGTTATTTGTTAGGAGTTGGTAGTCTTAAGTTACCAGAATAGAGTCAAATAATTGTATCAATGCTTTGCCTGTCACATATGAAGTTGTTAATGTTTTCCTTTGATTTTCTTTCACCCCAAAGCTTTTATTTCTCTTTAGTTTTTTTTTTTTTAGTTTTTTTTTTCTGCACAGTACAGTGGGGTAGGTCTGCCATACAGGGTATACCTGGCCCCACACCACTGGCTACAGCATGAAGGCCCAGCACATCTGGGATGCAGCCCTCTAGTACCTGCTCTACTGCCCCTGTACAATCTGGCCATTCAGGTAGTTCTACCTATAGGATAGGCCAGTGTTTCCCTCTGGGGGCAGTGGCAGAGGTGTTATTTTCATGCTTCCTCCTCTGGAGGTCATCAAAATTATGTTGGCATTGTTCAACAGTACAGGGACACCTGTAGCACTGGTCAAAGCCCTGGCAATACTACTGCAGGATTCAGGCTTGTGTTCTGAGCCTAAATAGTCTGGCTGCAGCAACCAGGGCCCATGCTCCTTAACTAGGAGTCCAACAAAGACTTTGAACTCCTGAACACCCAACTTTTGCACTCAGAAGTACACTCTTCACCGCAAACACCAGATATGACTACCATAGATCAAGACCAGTGTAGAATGATCATTTCCTACCAATTGTTTTTTGTATCCTGATGTTTTCCCACCAATTGCACATATTGCACTTACTGAGAGTGCACACTTTTTTGTTTTGTAACATTTGAAAAAGTTGTGCATCACGTACCATCACCCAAACATGGTAGTCAAGGGTGACCACTGCTGGTCACCATGTCTGTGTGATAATAAGAAATGCACCACACTGGCAAGCAATGCAATTTCAAAATTATTTGATATACAGGCATTTGTGTAACTGTGTTATTCAAATGGGGAGGCCATGGCTGTCCAGATAGCAAAAATATACTTGCATGCACATACTAAGCGGTATAGCAGCAGTCATCATTTTAATAATAAATGGGCAATATAAAGATAAATAAGTGACACAATATTAGTTTCTCTGCCTTCACACATATACATATTAACATCAGCTACACTATGTCAAGTGTTGTGAGAGTGACTATAAAGTGAAGTGGGACAGCATTAAAAGTGTATGGAATATGCTGTATGTGAACCCTAGGCCATCTGTATGGTAGTTCTACAGTTATTGAGAAAACAGTTATGTTGCACTTCATTGCTATAATCTGCAATGTTACAACAGTAAAGCAAAGTTTGCACACCCTGTACAAGAAACCAGAACCATCTGCACCCCAGGTCTACACTTAACACCTGCTGCCACAGGATTACTTACATGAAACTCCCTATCTTAGTATTCATTGTAAAGTTCTGTCTGTTAATTGCAGTGAAACATCTCCTACCATGTTTGTGCGATGGCCAGTAGTATTAATTGAATTCACCTAGTTGATGTTTTGTAGCTGTCTGGGTCCTGTCTGCAACCTGGGTGACCCTTTCATCCAGTTTGTGAACTGCAGTGCTTTGCACAAACCAGATGAGCATGGCCAAACATGTTTGTGCTAAGCAGCATCACACAAACAAATGAAAAATAGAGAATTAGTTGAAATGAGGAAAAACAATCTATAAAATAATAAAAAACAACCACTGTAACATGAAACAGGTTTAATAGAATAAAAGTAAAGTTTTAGTATACAATCCTTCATCAGCACAGCAATTTAAATTAAAACCACAATTAAATACAAAAGTAATCTAATCATATGATGTCACACAGCCAATAAAATACGATTAAATACATATATATTAAAACTTAAAGAACGACAATCATTTTAAACACATTTGCTTATATTTTAAAACTGGTTTAAGATAAACCATTTTATTAATTCCAGGTGGGTGATCAGCATTCAAATGCACGATCCATTCATACTCTTTCAATCCTAAACTGTTGTTTAAATCACCACCCCTAATACTCCTCATTATATTCTCCAAGGCCCTAAATGTAAAATTATGGTCTTCACCATATTCTTTTGAGTGCTGAGCCAAAGAATTGCTCATAACACCCCTTCGGATTTCACACAATTTTTTGTCTCAATTTTTTTAGTTGATTTTCCAAAATAAAAACCAGGACATACTTTACATGTTGCTAAATATATGATATTTATAGAGTTACAATTAGCATAACAATTGCATATGTACTTTCTGCCAGTAACTGGATGTATAAACAATTTCTCACTTTTGATAATCTCACATATAGAACTATTATAACATGGAACAGTCCCTATTATTTACTGCAATTCCTGGTGAATATTGAGTTTGTGCCATTAGAGAACTTTTGAATGAATAAGGTGGAATGAATGGTAGAGAAGTTGAAACTATATGTGAATTGTTACAACTGGTATTAGATAATAATGTTTTTGTATTTCATAATACGTTCTATCACCAAGTAGCTGGTATAGCAGTGCATACTCCCATTGCTAATACCTATGCTAACTTGGTGTTAAGAAAATGGGAAAATATACATATATTAAACAGCTCATGCAGTTATGGCTCAAAATTTTCTTTTTTTTTGGAGACTTGATGACATCTTTTTTGTGTGTATGAGGAATGAATCTGAACTTTTAGAGTTTGTTAGTTTTTTGAACAACACTATTGATTTTTTTAAGATTTAAGTTAACATATTGTAAATCTAACATTAATTTTCTAGCTATTGAATTGCAGTCTAATCAGTTAGGACTACATAACACATACCGGTGTTTATAAGAAACCATCTCATAAGAATAAATACCTTTATAGAAACAGTATGCATGCCCAACTTGTTTTTAAAGGAATTGTGAAGGGATAATTTACTCAAATTAGTAAATTAAATACTGACTATGACAGATGTCTCAGCCAGATTCAAGAAGTAACGCAAGAATTCAGACAGAGGCTATGATGAAGTAATTTTGAATGCTACTCTTAATGAGGTTATTAATAACAGAAATGATAAGACAAGGCCATATTTTATAGCTAATTATTCATACAACCCAGTCTCAGTAACACGATGACATTGTATTTCATTACAAGATATAGTAGATGTAGTTAAGGAATATAGAATATTATTCAAAATAATTGGTACATTTTACAGTCATTTCCTGAGTTAGCTAGATGTATCCTAAATTCACCTATAGAAATTGTGCAAGCCTCAAGAAACGCTTATGCAATACGGACTTCTCTCAAAACAGATGACCTATATCTATTAGGATAGGGACTGTTCCATGCTATAATTGTTCAATATGTGAGATAATCAACAGAGAGAAATACTTTATATATCCAGTTACTAGTAGAAAGTACATATGAAATTGTCATGCAAATTGTAACTCTGTAAATATCATATATTTAGCAACATGTAAAGTATGTCCTATTTTTTTTATACTGGCAAATCAACTAGAAAATTGAGATAAAGAATTGTAGAACAAAAGTATGAAATACGAAGGGGAATCATAAACAATTCTTTGGCTCAGCACTCAAAATAATAAGGTGAAAACCATCATTTTACATTTATGGCCTTGGAGACTATAAGGAGGAGTATTAGGGCTGTTGACTTAAACAATAGTTTAGAATTGAAAGAGTATGAATGGATTGCGTATTTGAATGCTGATCACCCACCTGGAATTAATAAAATAGTTTCTCTTAAACCAGTTTTAAAATATAAGCAAATGTGTTTAAATTGATTCTTGGTCTTTAAGTTTTAATATATATATGTATGTTATTGTATTTTATTGGCTGGGTGCCATAATGTGATTAGATCACTTTTATATTTAACTGTGGTTTTAATTTAAATTGTTGTACTGATGAAGGATTGTATCTAACAGTATTATGTTTATTCTATTAAACCTGTTTGATGTTGCAGTGCTCGTTTTTTATTTTTTATTTTAATTGTTGTATGTTGCTCTGCTTCACCACGGTCTGTTACTGTTTGTATTTTCATGAAAACAATCTATGGTAGTGCCCCAAACAAATTTTAATGAAGAAAACTCAAAAAGGGAAAAGCAATTGCCATGCTGTGATACATTCTGCTTTCACAGCTAGTAACCTTACACAGAAATGCTATCCATGCCTCTCAGCTATCCAGATTTTTACAGAATGTCCAGATTTTTGCCTCATATGTTTGTTTGTCTGTTCCTTGTAAAATTTATGGTTTTCTGAAAAATCATTGAACATTGAAGTCAATAAATAATAACATACATTTGAGTTTTGTACTTCATATCCTTCAGAAAATGCATGCTAACACAAATCCTGTTATTCTAGCTACTTTCTAAGTTTATAAGAACAATATTTAAAAGCCGTCCCTATTTTTGGGCATTTGTTCCCCCTCATTATTTTAGTCTTTGTCCAGTAGGCTCTGCACAAAACCTACACAGAGTTTATTGAATCCTAGGGATTGTGTTGTGCAGTAAATCTAAAAATTCATTTCAATATCATATATGCTTTAAGAATATTACTGAATGTTACCTACGTGTCATTGTTAATATCAGACAGCTCAGGTAATATGTCTTGCTTATATTTCACCAAGTCCAAGAGTACCAAGCCACCCCTTTGTCACCCTTCATAATGCATATCTGTCTTTATGTTACCCAAAACTTTAAATTCAGCATTAGTGAAATTATAATATTATTTAATTAGAGTTTGAATTAATAGCAACCTTATTTCATTTTTACATGTAGAGACAGTTTCTTAAACAATTTAAGCTTATTATATAATACCGCAATCACTTATACAAAGCCCAGTTCTTAAAAAAGTAATTGGAACTCCTCAAGCCATATGATCTAATGAGGAATAGTGCAGCCCTATGCCCAATCCCAAAAACTGAACTGGGCTTGTAATGTCATTGAATTTATTAAAAAAAAATCTTAAGTAATAGTGTAGCATATTGAAGTGGATGGACCTTCCCAAAGTAGGTGGTGCTCCACCTGAATGTTGGTGATGGTACTTAAATGGTGGGAAGATCAAATATACACTATAGGTCTGAAATATTGATGAAGCTGATCACAAGCAGCAGGAAGTGGCTTGTACTGGATAAGGACTCATTGACTGCATAAAAGCCCTGTAGATAACTCATCCCTGCCAGACCTCATTTGTTTATTGTTTTGCAAATGTTTCTACACAATTTAGCCTTAGAGCTTGTCTCCATTGTAAACCAATTTTCACAGTGTTGAATCATAGCTCTTTGGTGTCCCAACTTATGGGATAAGCCTAAATTGGTATGCACATCAGTTTATACATTTTCACCAAAAGCTCACAGAAACCCAATGTGGTATCCTAGAACACCTTTATTATAACTTACACATCTGGCTCTATGTCATCAATAAAATTAAAGGCATTGCATGAAGAATACCTGTGTGGCTTCAGTTTCTATAACTAGAACAAGAAGCAATACTAATACTATCTGTAAGACTCCCTGATAACATTTGTGGTTGACAAGCCCTTTGTAAACAGGGGACTACTTAAAAAATATAGTGTTATTAAAATGTCATATAATATGCTTAGTAACACAGCGGTATGCCACTTATTTAACTCCGGGCTTAGTTCTTTAGGCAAAGCAACAGACATGACAGCATTGTCTCTGTCATGCCTCAAGTAACAATGCTGTTATAAGGTAGGTGCTGTGATTTTTGGCCTCCTGCAGATTATATAGGAGGCTAAATATTTAGTTATATATTTATTATTCTTTCATTGCATTTTTTTCCAGGCTAGTCCAAGGTCAGGGAGAAAAACTTCATCAATACATAAGTATTAACCATTGCTTACAGATTAAGAACATTTAAATAGTTTAGATTAGTACAGTGTGATTTTAGAGTAGACTGTACTTACATAGCAAAATATATTACTTATTCAGTAGCTGTGAATATATTTGAAAAATGTATTAAAAATATTGAGCTGGTAAGATCTATTAAATTAGTTTGAATTATATACTGAAAGATACAGAATAGCACTACCTAAGATATGGACTTAGCAGCTATATAGAATATGGTGGCTTACATTAACATACGTTTTTGTACCTGCTCAGGATGGCATTAACGACAATTAAAACATTAGTACATTGGAATCTGCTCTTTTTTGTTGATGCCATGAACCTATACTGTAATTCAGTAAATATAGACTGTTTCTGAATTGCATTACCACATATGTGGCATAGGCTGCCATATTGGCAATACTGATCCCTGCAAAATTGCATCACTTCAATGCATTCTGACCCCAGGATCACTGTAATTCTGTGAGGCAGATTGAAGTACAGGGTTTGGAACAACATTCTGTTATGGGGAGGCCCTTTGCCATGTTAACCCAAGCCTATTGGGTTTTGGACATAAAGATTCTGAAAAATGGCTTCCATGTTTCCTGATTACATATATAGAGAATAGAAGACTCTTGTATATCGTCAGTGGCAGTACTACAGCTACTCACAATTCCAAAAGAATCATCTGCTTAGCTACTCCTCATAATCATCATCAGCAACAGCAGCCCCCTTTTTCCCATTTTTCTACATGGGGTCAGGGTATCGTGTTAATTGTCACCTACTCTCTAGATTTAGTGTCACACTCCTGCCTTCTTCAACACTCATGCTTGAGTGCCGCAGATTTTCATTCACACAATCCATCCACCTCTTTGCTGGATGTCCTCACTTCCTTTTCTTTGACATTTCTTTGAATATGTAATCATCGACCCCTTAACAACAAAATGTGAAAACCGCGAATGGCCAAAACCGCAAAATTTTTACTAGGGAAAAAATTCATGAGGCCATAGAAACAAGACAAACACTTCAAATATAATTTAAGTGGAGGGCTTCACCCCACCCACCCCCCAACATGAGGGGCTGTACCCCCCCACACCCCACCTAACTAAATATACCAACTCCGAGATCGCTCTACATTGGGGTAAACGGTAAACTCCAGGAACGGACAACTGAATTTTTTCCCTAGGAAAAAAAATTGCAGTTTTCGCCTTTCGTGTTTTTTGCATTTCGCTGTTTAGGGGTCGATTATTACATATTCGAAAAAGTGTCTCTTCAATTATGTAATATAGACCTGGCTGGGCAACTAGATACCGGCTTAGCTACTCATCACTCTGGCACATATCAATTGACAGGTGCACCATCGCGTAACATTTGTTAACCAGGAAATTGGCCTACTCTGGTTAACCTTGTCAGCTATAGCCCTGACTCAAAAAGCAAATACAAACTAAAGACAAAAACATGTATGTCAAAAGAAGAGTAATTTCAAAATTACAAAAATTTCCTTTGATCAATCAATCAATTAACAAATAAATAAATAAATAAAGACAATTTGCATATCTCTATCCATGGATATAGAAAGCCATCTTAAAATAGATAGACTAGAATTACTGTTATGAGCACTGCAGGGCACTGATAAATTGCAAATATGCTATTCTGTGTGCTGTAGAAAAAAAATAGAAAGAGTAAATATTTGAGAGTGGTAAGGACAGTGCACATGTATAAGTTAAGAAAAAAAGTATAGAATGGGGACTATGTTCAGTAATAGAAGAAAAAAGTAATCAAACAGATAATCTTTGAACACAAAACATTGAATGGCAGTATTCTTGTATAGTCATATCATTGTAACAAAATCCAGTATTTTATTTTATAACTACGTAATCATGGCAAAAGAATAATGAACTATTTCCCTGCTGCTGGCCAACTATGACACTTCGGTGATTTTTTTTTTTTTTTGTTACGATGATATGACTATACAAGAACATTGCCTTTCAATGTTCAGTGTTCGTGGAAAAGCCATTCAGTTATTATTTCTTTCAGTGTCTGAAAATAGATCCATGGAACAGAGCTATGAACCTTTACATCAAAACCAGAAAACAGACAATAGTGGTATTATCACAGTATTAATGTGGTCAATAGAATAAGATGAGCTGTACAAATAGCATTTTTTTTAACTTGCATGTCTTACTAATACAAAATATAAGTTGAGAAGAAGTGTAATATATGTACCTAATGTGAATTATATGTTGTGTTTGTATATTCTGTTGGAACATATCTTTGTACACAGATAGCATCTAAAACAGACTTCTTTACTAGAAATTCTAGATCGCAATAGATTTTCTAGTTTACTGTAATGAAATCTTATAAAGGACCAAATTCTCTTCATAGCACAAGGAATTCCATATATATGGTACTAAAAAGACACTCCCCAGGATTCACAAATCTTCCGTGTAAGACTAAATTAGTCTTACATGAAAGAGCCAGTCTAAGAGTAAGATGGCAGTGCACCATGCATAATTAATGAGGGCACACTGCTTCAACTCTAAAACTAACACTGAGCATGGACGAGTGTAGGGGGTGAGTCGGACTGCCAATCAGTCCAAAAATCCACGCCCCTGCAAGTTTGAAACTTGGGAAATGTCTAGTTACATGAGCGAGTCCGCTCACATGTGTACATTCTAACACTATACTCCCTCATATAGTAAACCCCGTACAAATATAAAATGTAAAAAAAATTTTTTTTTTCATTTCTGATATAGCTGCCCATATTTGCAGGTTTGACCATTGCTTAGCTACAGTTAGCAGTTTAGACACCGAAGAGGATAATAAGAACAATATATGCAAATTAAGCGAAATAGTGATAGAGTAGTGGTTAGAGCCTTCGCACAAAGAGGAGGAATTCCCAGTTCGAGTCCCACCACTACACTTTTCGTTTTCTGTTGGAAATCTGTATACAAAAATATTTCCTGACATGTATTATTTAAAGTGTTGTAAAAAGCATTGAAATGTTATATGCAGTAGTGAACGAATTATATATATATATATATATATATATATATATATATATATATATATATATATATATATATATATATATATATATATATATATATACATATATATATATATATATATATATATATATATATATATATATATAGGAAGGTGAAATGGTTATGCATACTGATGCATGAGTAACTTATTTTAAGAAATGTAAAGCACTGCTAAGCATATTTTACCAGTATTGAGCATATTTATATTTAATTGCTGGTAACTGAGCACTGCGTTAACTAGCACAATGTCTTTGCACAGAGCTGCGCATCGCACCAACTAGCGCAAACAGAACATGTTTGCGTGTAGCTGCACACCGCGCTAACCGGCACAACATCGGGCAACGTTGAGCAACGCTGAGCAAAGTTGGGCAAAGTTGAGCAAACTCGGCTAAACACAGCCACACCTCCTTTACTGTACCTTAACCATTCAGGTCTGGCCAGTAGGAAAATAAAAAGCAGTGACAGGGCTTGAACTTGGGATACTGTGCACTATAGTCACAGTACATAACCACTAAGCCATGAGAGCATTTCATAACCATGCACTTTCAACAGACACATATCTATCAAAGGAATATTAAACTTTGCTAACATCAGCTAAGCAGGTGTGCCTACAGCCAAGTTTTTTCAAAACTGGTCAATCACAAATAAGTGCAGGAAATGAGGCATATTTAAGCTCCACAGGCAGGGATACTTGCCATAACTGGTTGTAGCTCCCTTCTGCAGTCAGCATGGCTGGTGTTTGAGAAGGCACTCGATTTTGAGTGCAATATTTGGGCACTGAGGAGACCAAAGAAATGGTTTGGCTCCTTGTCTGCAATCATGAGGAAAGCCTCCTGGAGACCAGTACCAGGGCACCCAATACAAAACGGAGGCCTGTAACTGTCTAGCTTGTGATCTCACCAGTGCCATTGGCATTCCTCGGACTGGTGAGCAGGTCAGGCACCATTACTCTGACCTGAAGCAACATATGTAGGATCAACTGGACCAGTGGATCCAGGAGGCCTGTGGGATGGCAAATGCCCTAGTACTGAGTAAGTAGCCATTGTATTAAGTAGTTAAGAATTGCTATGCTTGCCTATACTATGGATAGGTATGTCTCAATATCACTGCATTTACTTCTAGCTGCAGGTATCTGGGCTATGAATCAGCAAGCCCATGAAGATAGGCTGCAAAGGCTTCTTCACCAGGCAGGTTAGTAATTATTCTGCATGTACTGTTATATAAAATAAATGAGAGAGCCTTCAAAAAGTGTTTCAACCCAATAAATAAAGATGTAATAATTCTTTAATAATTATTCTGCATGCACTGTTATATAAAATAAATGAGAGAGCCTTCAAAAAAGTGTTTTAATTCAATAAATAAAGGTGTAATACTTATTTAATAAAGGTATAATTCCTGGAGTGCGTCTGTGTGATTTTCTTTGATATCTTGTTGTACTGTTGCATTTTAGAAATAGTACTGCTATTTTAAGCAGTGTTAACCCACACTTGGGTAGGCCCATATAAAGTGGATGAAGGGAGTGCCAGTAGCCTTTATGCATATTTACAACCCTCAACTGTTGGTTCATACCCAGCATGTACAGGTTAATTTGGCACATGAGTAGCTTGGTATTGTGTTCCCCAGAAATATCAGTGTTCTGCCAGAAATGTAGCGAGCTGTTCACATATAACTGATAATTTCACCTGAACATATCTAGATAATTATATGAAAGTAGAGCTGTCAGTGTACTATCTCAGCAGTAGTGTGTGTGAGCAACTTTCAAAATATGTAGCAGTAACATCTGCATCCTGGACATTTTGTATGTCAGATACAGCTCATGTACATAATGATCTAGCAAAATCCAATTGCACAATAAAAGGACATTGGGTAGTGTAATAATACATGTAAGGGACATATAACTGCAGTCAATAGGAATGTAGTGTAAACTAGAAGGATATATAAGTGTTAATTGAGCTATCTTTTTCCACCCTACTGTATGTGCATAAAAAATATAATTCCACACCTCAATGGGTATGACTAATCTCAAAACATTTGTTGGGACATATGTCCTATTGGTTTATAAATATTTGCATTTATTTCTATGCATGTGCCCTGTTCACATACCACAATACTGGTTGCCTGTTGCCATCAATTAAACCTGCATGCTGTTCTGATGTCCACTATTGTTCTATATATGCATGTGTTATGCTTGCTTTTCAACTGTTGAAACTCTGGTGTGTTGGGTTAATGGGAATACTTCTCCATGCTGTTATAACTAACTGGGAATGCTGTTGACATTTACTAACTCATATCTTTATTAAATTCTCCAAAACATAGTTCGTATGGGAGGGACGGTCCCAGCGGACCCACCTGTCCCACCTCAGCTGGCCATAGCACCTGGCACCAGCAGGTCTGGTGCCCAGCCTGGGACCTCCACCTCCATTGGCTCTGTGCCACCTTCGGGTGGAAGCATAGCAGGAAATGGGGCTCAGCCCCCCGTGCAAGCATGAGTGGAGGAGGGCCACCTATCATGCTTCGAACTGTCCTGGCTGTGGTGCGTACAGAGATCTAGTGTTCTGTTGCAGAACCTCTATGCCAGCTTGAGGCATGAGTGGCGCATCTCCCGGGTCAGCCTGCCCCTCCTACACAGCCCCCAGCACAGACACCCTATGGGCTGTGAAGGTGCAGTGGTGACTGTCCATGGGTGGGGATCTCAGTTCCACTGTTGCCATCTGTGGGCTCATAGGCTTGTGATTTCCAAACATCCCTCCCTGTCAATGGTGTTCACCCACCACAAGTATCATATTCTGCCCCGTATGCATCTTTTTTGTCTTGTCTGTTTACCTCCCCAACCTACCTCCCCAAATATACCTACTCCCCCTACCCCACATTCCACTCTCACCTGAAAAAAAAATGGCAATTTACTCCCAAAAAAAAAAAAAAATTATGGTCCATACATAGCTGCCCATTTTGCACACATGTCCCCTGGATACATAAAATGTAATTTAATTGGCATTATAACATGCTTTGTTGTCCTCATCCCTCTCTCAGGGTTTGAAGGTTTCATATTTACCTCCAAATTTATTCCATATGCACAGCTGTTGCTGTTAAAGAAATGGGCAGCTATGGACCTTCCCTACACCCGTCCTGCACATCCCGAGCTATTTTCCCTACTGTCTTTCCCCCTTTGTGGTGCTTTTTCACCACTTTCCCATCTCCCCATTTTTCTTTTCTTTCAAAGAAATGATTGCGGGGGTTAGCGGGAGTAAGCACTATTAAGCAGTAGTTAGGTTTGCGCGAGTGTGCGCTTGTTTGGTCTTAGCTAAACATTGCTAACCATCGCGCAAACCCGCACAAACCCACACAAACCCGCTTACAACTTCTTAAAAGTGCCTTAGTCACTCTGTATGTGAGCGCCCTTGTTCTGCTCAGCAGAAAAATAAAACACCTCTGTCAGTCTCGAACACCGGACCTTGTACTCACTACACTGCATGAAGTACCACTAAGCCACGGTAGATATACAACATGTTTGTGCTGAAATAAATATATCTTGCATAAGAATAAGTGAATATAAAGGAAAAATAGGAATGCCATACCACACAACTTGTTCTGTGGATCTTTGCCAACAGTTGTTGTGGGATTACATTACATGACTGCGATAAGAGAAGCAGCCATTCTAGCAGGAAATAATGTTACACCATCACTTTACAACCCCCACACAGTATCATAGCAGGACAAACACTGGCATATCTGTTTAGGGCACAGGCCATACTTCCCAGCTGCCCCTAATTTTCAGGGATGTCCCCGATTTTGTAACAAAATTTATCTCTGTCCCTCTGAATCCCTCCGAAAACTACTGACTTTGGCCAGAAAGGTGGTGAATTACACGTAATGAGTAATGACAATAATTAAGAGTTAGACACTTCTTTTACTTCAGAAAAGGTGTATTAATCCATATGCTCTGGTTCTCTGAAAGTCTCAACTTAGTGGCCCTAATATTTTAAAGGTGTCCCTGACTTGTTCTCTACTTTTCCCTGAGTCTGTTCAAATATGCACCTGAGTGTTTGAGAGGTCTTGCAGAGGCAGAAACAGAGAGGCATATCAGCCTTTCTGCTGTTACACACTGTGCAAATAGCTTTGGAAGGAGTCCCGGAAGCTTACCCTTATGTAGGAATACAACACTGAAATACAAAAGGATGTAGCCATGTACTGGCAGCAACCAACTGTAACAATGCCATTGCTCTAGTACTGAAAAGACCTGTGTGGTGCACAGACAAAAAATAACAGGCTAATCTCTGTCTACCATGTGGATAGGTCCACAGTTGGGAGTTACGCAGACAGACTACTTGCCTTGATAAACTAACATGTACGCAGCAACCATGTAAGTCCAGCAAGATAAAATTCACACAATAGTACGCACGCTGTCTGTACTTCTGCACCCCTACCGAAATGTAGAATATACCTGTGTGTGCAGGGTCTACCAAGGATGTAGGTAAGCATACTCAGTACTGAAATGTGTCCAGTTTTCTTGAGCAGCTTGTGCTAATGTCAACACTAAAAAAGCACAAACTGTTTAGAACTGAGTAAATGAATATACACAGTATAGCAGTTCACAAACAATTCTTGTGCCAAAGGAATACATCTCAATAACTAGCTTTGTATGGCAGTTAATTGTAAAATTTGAAAATAAAGTATATCCTCCCATGTATATTCGGTTAGCATTTTGAGGGGTGAGTACATTTCTACACTGACAAGTGTGTACTGGAAGCAGCAACATTTAGGTCTGAGTACAAAATGTAAATCACTGGCTACACCGCTGGCTTCTGATATAAGAACTATACCAACCTTCTGTCTTAAACAATGATGTCCACAGTAAACAAGGATGATCTCCATCTTGGAAAGCTGAAAGGGCCACACCTACCTGAGTTAGCAATTTATAGTACTGGGTTGCTATGACAGAGACCACTGCAATTACTACACAGCAGGCTGCATGCAATTAGCAAATGGCGGCCACTAATTGGTGCAGAGGCCATCACATGCTCATGTGCAAATACCTACAAAAGCAGGCTGCAATCACTGCCAACAAACTCAATCACTCTATTGCAGAGACTGACAGAGAGAGAGAGACAGAGACAGAGAGATAGAGACAGAGTAAAGATAAAAGAAAAAGAAATAACACCAAATCATACAAAGGAAAGGTATGTGACACATATATATTTACTGGCATGTAGTAGATGTTTTTGAAGAGTAGTCTACATAATGTGACCCATTCATATGTGGCAGCAGTACTTATCTATGCATAGATGTCCTGCTTAACTACTGCTATGGACAATACAGTGTGTACCTGTGGGCAGTGGGACATACCTGTGAAATGTGTAGCTCAGCATTAAATGTCAAAGATCTGATCCATGTTATCTGTGTTATGTACAGTAGTGTGGCTAATGGCTGTTGGGGGGATTAGTGCTGCCATTATATAAACATGGGTGTGACAGAGCAACACATGCATGATAGTCATATTAAAGTGTAGCTTAGCATTGGCAACTGCTGCAGCAGTCTAGTATGTTTATCTAGCATTTGTAGCTATATATACCCCCTCTAATGTTAGTGTGTGCTCACATGTGACACCTGTTTGTGTTGCAGCAAGGCCCAACAGTTCAGCTCTGAAGTCCAGGGATTTACAATAGTGTGAACCTTGTGTGTGTATGCCACACACATACGGAGAAATATATATGTGTCATATATATTCACATCTGTACATGTGCATAGAGCAGGGGACATATTGCAACTGTTTGTAAAGGGTGGAGATATATATGTTGGTGAAGGTTAGTATGCTCATATTTGTATGTAGGTTTTAGTGTGTGACAAACAAGACAGCATACAGTGCTGGTATATGACATGTGGTGGTTAAACAGTGTGGGTGGTTTGTTCGGTTTGCAATGTTGAAGCCAGTGATGCCTGCTAAAGCTACCTGGGCTGGGAACACTTTCAATGCATTTATCACAAGACTGTGCGATAGTATTACATTACTGTACACCTCACATCCTTTGTATAATTGATATTCCCACTATGAAAGGTGAAATGCATATGTGCCTACATATATATGTATATGTACACCAATGGATGTGTATATGTATATATACACACACACACACACACACACACACATATATATATATATATATATATATATATATATATATATATGTATATATATATATATAGAGAGAGAGAGAGAGTCATATATACTCATACACACCTACATCTACTTGTTGCAATAGATTTTCTGTACTGTTGACTGACTGTGATGGTCAATGTGTTTGTGAATACTTCAAAGATATGTATTTGTGGGATATCTTAGTGGGAAACTGTTTATGTCATGGTATTATGGGTCCTTACTTTGATCCCAGCAAAAGCTGTGTATTCTGTTGCTAGGCAGAAAAAGTGCTATGGCTTACAGTATGATTAAGTCCCTAGGTTTTAACTGGGGTGTGTCATTGGAGGCTAAAGCACTACATCTATGATTATTGATTGGTATTGATGTTGAATCCAAACCCCGTGTATACTGTAGTACTACTTGAAACTCAGGGCTTGTACAGCAAAGTATGGTGTATGTCCACATTGCTTGCATCCACTGTTTTCTGTGGTCGCTGTATTCATCACAGATTACATTCCTCAAGATTAAGGTTTTATAAGTACTGACACACAGTACTGTATAGTACACATGTAAAGCTTATCTGGGTTGCCATACCTTTGTGTCCTGTAATTATGTCTGATGTGTGTGTGTGGTTATGTCTGTAACATGTCCTGTGTCATATGTGTGGTAAAACATATAACTGCGTATCTAGCAACATTTATAGTGGACTACAGCAGTATGCGACCTATATTCCCAAGTGTGCACATATTTTGGCCATGGGTTTGCCATCAATAAGTTGTTTGATATAATAGCAATACATTTACTGGACCTTACACTCATTGTAATGGATGACATATTTCTTTACACATCAGCTAGATGTATATCTGCTGTGGCTAGGTGGTGCATTGTGTTGCATACAGTGTGCCAGGTACTCTTGTATAGTCTTATAAAGTGATTTTATTTTGTTGCTTTGCAGAACATAGTTCATTAGATAGAGTGAGCCAGGCACTTTCATGCAGTTGTGGGGTGAGCAGTGATAAGTGGTAGTTAAAGTGTTTCACTCTCAGTTAGCTAATAGGTTGCTATGTCTGGCAGTTCATTGATATCTGTACTGTATAATGTTAAATGTGCCATATGACTTGCTCAGACATATTTTGTCTTTATGTCTTCCAGGAATCATGGCACATCACAGAAATCCCAGCTATAGTAGTGCTGAAGATGAGATCATTACTAGCTGTATGATTCAGCACTACAGTCTAATGTTCTCACGGACCAGCCAGAACCAGCAGGAGCGTACTGGAATGTGGCAAGATCTTGTCTGGAGGATAAATGAGGTAGGCCTGCATAACCAGACATATGAGCAGGTATGCCATCACTGCAGAGATATACTCAGACATGTCAGTCAGAGTGCTTCTGATGTGCGGAAACAACAGCTTGCAACAGGAGGAGGTGTTAATATCCACCCCCCTCACCAGAGTGGAGGAGCTGATGCTGAGCCTCATGGCACCTGCCCAACAACAAAAGCAGCAGACATACACCATGATGGAGGTTGTAGCCACCCAGCAAGCACACATGGAGCATGCAGGTAACATGGCATATCTGTAGACTACTGTTATCTGTATTGGTAGATCATGCATATGTGAGATGTGGAGTGTGTAGTTAGAAGATGTGGAGCCTGTTGTGCAATACTGATAATTTGGAACATAATCTGTAGACCTGTGAATGTAAACTGTTGTTCTACTCTAAGATTGCAAACACACAGTAGCAATGCCACAGTTGTGGCCACTGACAAACTGTCTCTTCTCTATGTAGGTCCCTCTGGGGTGACAGCAAGGCAGCGGACAGATGCTCGTGAGTGTGTTCCACATTTATTATTGTAAATAAAAAGTGCATGTCATAGTTAAGGTGTAGGCCATGTACAGATGTAACACACCTACCCATAATGCATGCTGTGCATGTTTGGTGTAAGACCACACAAACCTCACTAATGTGATTAGCTGCCTCAAACACATGCAATACCTAGACCATCTCAAACAAATGTGGCTACACTGCAGTGACCATTGGATAGGCAAAGTTGATACTCAACAAGCACATAACATACACAACTATGTCATACACAGAGCATTTTAACATGCTACACATAAAGGATTCACAAACCCTCTGTAAAGACACACTCCAGTATCCAAAATCTCATCCACACATTACACATAATATACCTGAGAGGTAGAGGCCTATCATGAGGCATTTAAACACTCTGCAACACACTACACATTCATGTCAGGGAATGCTCCTTATTGGCCTCCTTACAAACCCATGTAACAACTGGTTGTGAAATGGTGAATGTAGCCTAGGTAGTTCAGTTCCGGTACAGCATGATTAGTGCTCGTTTGGGAAACATTTGTAGCCTTGAGTGACCACATGATGCTTCATGATGATGGCCTATGGTACTATACCTCATCCAGTTATTGTAACCACAGTACTACACATAGCTTTCATTGCTATACACCTCAATGCTGTGTGTGTGCAAACATATGCACCTCTAAACAATATGCATACCAATCACCATTTGCACAACTGACACAAATATGCCTTGTGATGCTATTGAGTGGCTAGGTCATATGACACACATTGAGTATGTGTGATGTTTAAATATGCAGTTGTGTTTTAGCATGCCATGTCATGGATGACACTGGCATGTCCACAATATGATCTACACTCACCATAACTACTGTGCATTGGGTATGTGGACGAATGGCATTCCATCAATTATACATGCACCATTGATGATGTTGTGTGAATACTCATCATGCATGTGCTAAAACTGTGTCCACAATTATTTGCTAAAGACACAGAGGCTGTAATCAGCACTGGATACCTATCTGACGCACAGATACACATCCAGCCATGGTATATAGACCTATGTGTTATGGTGCACAGTACATTACAGAGTTTTGAATACTTGCACAGCAATGTTGTGTCAATGTATGCATTGCGTTCCAGGTGTCACCTAATAACAAAACGTATGCATCAAAGCCATGTATACTGTTCATAACAAGGACTGTCTACACTTGCACTGCATGCTGTTGAGCAACACATGTCCTGCATGTTGACATGTGTAATATGACTGTTTTGCTTGTGATACTGTACCCCACCATCACCTGCTATTGTGTATGTTCTGAGATTGCTGGTTTTGTGTGTGTGTGTGTGTGTGTGTGTGTGTGTGTGTGTGTGTGTGTGTGTGTGTGTGTGTGTGTGTGTGTGTGTGTATGTGTGTGTGTGTGTGTGTGTATGTGTGTGTGTGTCTGCTTTAGGGAGGAGTGTATTTGTGTGTGTGCATGTGTGCATGTGTGCATGTGCATGTGTGCATGTGTGCATGTGCACATGTGTGCATATGTGCATGTGCATGTGTGCATGTGTGCATGTGTGCATGTGGTCTGACGTCATGTTCATGTCTTAAAGTGTGTTTCCTGTTTTCCTCTCACAGGTGCTGAGGTGGGGCTGGTTCAGTACAGCAGGAAACCTGATGTCACTGAGACAGACAGTGATCATGAGGATAGGTGTGTTGAGGCACAGGCAGGTTTGTCAGGGTCTGTTGTTGGGCCACCAATTGATAGTACACAAGTCTCCACCCCATCCATGCACACAGTCATACTGCCTGTACATCCATCATCACCATTACCCTTAGCTGAGGGACAGTGTACGGTTGACACTGGCCAGGACAGTGTGGTATCTATGGCACATGTATCAGGACACAGGAGCCATAGCCAGATATCTGGAATGGTACCACATAGGCAGATGCCCAGGGGTTCTCATCAGAGCACTGCTGGTCAATATGCCCCTGGCAGATGTGCCACAACTCTTTCAGCCACACGCATGTCCCAGGCTGTCATGGAGGCACAGGCACGAATGGAGTGGTACACCAGACAGGGGCTAAGGGCACAGAGGGCTCATAACACCTCTGTAAATGACAGTATCCGTGACCTAGAAAGTGCCATATGTAATTACACTGAGGTCATTGATAGACGTTGGGGTGAGACATTGGATGCCCTCCACAATGTCATGTCCATGTGTCAGGACAGTGTGGGACGGTTGAGAAGTCGACGTGGATGTATGCCAGCAACATCAGTGGCTGGAGGTCATTGTGGACGTCCAGCAAGTCACAGTCGCTCCCGTAGTGCCAGTACCAGACCCAGCAATGTTGGGGGGTGTCCATAGACCATCCTAGAAGACCACGTGCACGTGGCTCTGGCCAGTCCCAGCAGGGATCTGGATCCAGTGGACATATGTCAACCTCTTCAGATAGTACCCAGTCTGGATTAGTTCCTGATACCGTCTGTAGCACCCCTGCCAGGCACAGGTTCCTTATCCATGGCCAGAGATGGTGATCTGTAAAGCCTGCCAGGTACAGTTTGTAGCTGTCCCACAAATCCCCGTATATGGCAGCCACATGGTGGAACTGTGTGCATGCAGACACACACATAAACCAGAAACCTAGGGCAAACACATACCCGCACACATTACATCAACATTGGCCCATAACAGTACTCATGGCCCTCACACACACACACTCACACACACACATGTCGATTGTATGGCTCAGTGTAGGCCTCTGGCAAGCCAACAACACACCCTGCGCATATGATGAAACCTGTGCCACCTCCTGTCATCTGTAACATTGATGCAGGAACAGGTAAACATGATGCTGATGCACAGGGTGACTTTGATAAAGTATAGCAATGGTTGAATGTGTAGCATGTTGTCAGCAGTAAAGTGTAATGATATCCTTGAAGGTGTAGCTGAGCAGGCATGATGCATTAAAGCTGCAATTAGCAATGTCGTATTGTTTCCACCAGTGTTTATTCCAATTGTGTTTTGTTTGCCATGTGCCACTTGGCTGATGTGTGTAGTTGTGTCAGAATGTGTTATACAGTGGACAGTAAGTGTGGGGTGTGTGCAGCACAGGTTTGCAGGTGTACATTTGTGAACATGGTGGAGGTGCACTGTCTGCATGTACATGCATATTGGACACATGGGCAGGGTGACATGCCCTGTATTGGCCAGTGTTAACACTCCATAGTTTCTATTGGTGGCCAGTATGCATTGTACTACACATGTTTTGGAACTTGAGTATGCATGTGTGTGTATGACATGGGTTGACACTTTGCTGTGGGTGATGCTGTTGTTACTATCTGTCATTGGTTTGCATTACTAAGGTTAACACTGTCCCAGCTGCATAATCCTGTATTAATGCACACTGTTCACCTACAGGGTTGCATGGACTGTGCTATCACAAACACAAGAAATTCTCACTTATACAGTAAAAGTGCATTAGTCTGATGGACCCCTGCCATAAACTAAATATATAATAGAAGGTGTGATTTTATACCAAAAAAGAGTTACATACCAAGAAGGGATAACCTCTCTGGTCAGTATCATTGGTAAAATTCAATCCCTCAATTAACATACAAGGCAAGCTTCAAAATACAAAATGGCAACAATTCCAAAGACAACACTAAAGCTTTCTTTACTGTTGTTCATAATCTACAGGGGAAATCTCAGACTGGGTCACAGTTAATGTAAATGGTCACAAAGTACACTTATCTGACTGACATTACCAAGTCCTTGTCAGACAGTTTGAATGTGGATTTCACCACCCTGTCGCTATACAAGGGCCACATTTCCAGACCTGCAGAATGTAATACCTGATGATTCACAGACACTCTAGTTAAAACATCTCTTTAACAAGGGCCACACCACAGTGGCAATGGTACTGGACAGTGTCCCTGGCTGTGTCATAGACAAGCTGACATATGACATATCAAAACTAAACTACTCATCTTCCAACCCACCAAACATACTCAGAACAACTCTCACTTTATCATCACAACAATAGACAACACCACTATATACCCAACTGAACACACCAAATTGCTAGGAGTGGAAATAGACAATAAACTAAAATTTGACATTCACATATCCTTGACCATAAAAAAAGTCCACAATAAACTAGGAGTGCTATACAGAAATAAGCAACTTCTCACCAAAGCAGCAAAGATTTCAATAGCAAATTCCCACCTTATCTCCACCCTACTTTATGCCTGTCCAATATATACCAACCTAAGGCAATGCGATTTAAACAAGCTAGAGACCTGCTACAACAAAATCGCCAAATTTACCACAGGGGCATCCTACCGTAGTCAACACTGTCTCTCACTTGCTGAACTGGGCTGGCTTGAACTCCCTCACCTCCTTCAATGGTATCAGCTCTCACTTGCCCATAAAATAATAAATCATCCACTAAATGTCCCATCCCTCCAGAATCTACTCCAACCATATCGCACCACCAGACCACTAAGATCCAGCAACAAAAATCACTTGCAGATCACTAAAGCCAATAACTCTGCTGGTGAAGCACTATTCTCTTGCACCATAGCCAAATTATGGAACTCCCTCCCATCCACAATTACCTCCATACCATCATGCACCCACTTCAAAACTTTACTAAAAGTGCACCTAAAAACATGCTGGCTATGCCCTTGCAACTCCCACTCTAATATCACCCTCCCCATCCAACCACTACCTTTCTTTCCACTCCACTAACTACCTTGATAATAGCAAGCTCAGATGCTCATAAGCCAGTACTTATTATACAGCAGGAATTTCTTCTTGTAACATTTGTTAATGTCTGTTATGTACTTCACAGATAAAGATTCTAGTTGTCTACTGATGTACTATGTTCTTCATCTGTAAATATGGTGTAAGTAATTGCTATGTAAATAGTTAATCGCTATGTAATCCAATGTAACTACTGTCTGTTTATTTTAACTGTGGAGCTTTTCTCCCCGGGCCTCCGCTGAAAACGGACCTACGTCCAGTCGGACATTCCCGGTCAACAAATATAAATAAATAAATAAATAAATAATATGAAGTCACCACTCACCTAAACGCTCTGTCCAGAAGGAGCCTCTATACAGGTTACATGCATGTGGAATGACGTACGGTAATGGTGTTCACAGTCCACAAGGGTTGAGCTACAATGTCTTCTTCTCATTTTAGATGCTTCCATTAGGGGTCGCCACAGTACATCATCTGTTTCCATGTCTTCCTGCCCTCTGGATCTTGCGCTGTCACACCCCCCACCTGCA